>NW_027278261.1:0-306376 GCF_030028105.1 Mobula birostris
TGTTTCCTGCTTATGTACAGTATCTGTGGAGGGCAATTGTCCATGATTAATGTTCATGTTCAGTGTTTGTAGGGGGGAGCAATTTCATGTTTATGTCCAGCATCTGTGTGTGGGGATAATTCTCCATGTGACATGTTTATGTCCAGTAACTGTGGGGGTAATTGTCCACATTTAATGTTTATGTCCAGTGTTTATTGGGGGTAATTGTCCATGTTTAATGTTTATATCCAGTATCTGTGGGGGGCAATTGTCCATGTTTAATCTTCATATCTAGTATCTGTGGGGGGGGGGGAGGAATTGTCCATGTTTCATGTTAATGTCCAGTATCTGTGTGTGGGGATAATTGTCCAGGTTTCATATTTATGTCTAGTATCTGGGGGGGGGGGGGGGGGAATTGTCCATGCTTCATGTTTATGTCCAGTACCTATGAGGGATAATTGTCCATGTTTCCTGCTTATGTCCAGTATCTGTGGAGGGCAATTGTCCATGTTTAATGTTCATGTTCAGTGTCTATGGGGGGGGAGCAATTTTATGTTTATATCCCGTATCTGTGGGGAGGGATAATTGTCTATGTTTCATGTTTATGTCCAGTATCTGTGGAGATAATTGTCCATGTTTAATGTTCATGTCCAGTATCTGTGGGGGGGAATTGTCCATGTTTCCTGCTTATGTCCAGTATCTGTGGGGGCAATTGTCCATGTTTAATTTTCATGTACAGTGTCTGTGGGGGGAAGCAATTTCACATATATGTCCAGTATCTGTGTGAGGGTATAATTCTCCATGTTTCATGTCTATGTCCAATATCTGTGGGGGAAATTGTCCATGTTTAATGTTCATGTCCAGTATCTGTGGGTGAGGAATTGTCCATGTTTCATGTTTATGTCCAGTATCTGTGGAGATAATTGTCCATGTTTCATGTTTATATCCAATGTTTATTAGGGGTAATTGTCCATGTTTCATCTTTATATCCAGTATTTGTGGGGGGCAATTGTCCATGTTTAATGATCATGTTCAGTACCTGTGGGGGGGGGCGTAATTTCATGTTTATGTCCAGTATCTGTGGGGGGTAATTGTCCATGTTTCATGTTTATGAACAGTATCTGTGGGGGGGGGGGGGCGTAATTGTCCCTGTTTCATGTTTATGTCCAGTATCCGAGGGAGTTAATTGTCCATGTTTCATGTTCATGTCCAGCATCTGTGGGGTGGAAATGTCCATGTTTCAAGTTTACGTCCAGTATCCGTGGGGGGGTTAATTGTCCACGATTTATGATATATCCACTATCTGTGGAGATAATTGTCCATGTTTCATGTTTATGTCCAGTAACCGTGGGGGGCAATTGTCCATGTTTCATGTTTATGTCCAGTATATATCGGGGGTAATTGTCCATGTTTCATGATTGTGTCCAATATCGGTGTGTGAGAATAATTGTCCATGTTTCATGTTTATATCTAGTATCTGTGGAGGGGGGGGGCATAATTGTCCATGTTTCATGTTCTTGTCCAATAACGGTCGGGGCAATTGTCGATATTTCTTGTTCATGTCCAGTATCTCTGGGCGGGTAATTGTCCATGTTTCACCTTTATGTCCCGTATCTGGGGGGGGGTGGGGGGGAATTGTCCCTGTTTCATGTTTATGTCCAATATCTGAGTGTGGGGATAATTTCCCATGTTCCATGTTTATGTCCAGTATCTGTGGGGGAATTGTCCATGTTTAATGATCATGTTCAGTACCTGTGGGGTGGGCGCAATTTTATGTTTATGTCCAGTATCTGTGGGGGGTAATTGTCCATGTTTCATGTTTATTTCCAGTATCTGTGGGGGGGAATTGTCCATGTTTCATGTTTATGTCCAGTATCTGTGGGGATAATTGTCCATGTTTCATGTTTATGTCCAGTATCTGTGGGGGCAATTGTCCATGTTTAACGATCATGTTCAGTACCTGTGGGGGGGAGCAATTTCATGTTTATGTCCAGTATCTGTGTGTGGGATAATTGTCCATGTTTCATGTTTATGTCCAGTATCTGTGGGGGGTAATTGTCCGTGTTCCATATTTATGTCCAGTATCTGAGGGGGGGGGCGTAATTGTCCATGTTCCATGTTTATGTCCAGTATCTGTGGGGGAGGAATTGTCCATGTTTCATGTTTATGTCCAGTGATTGTTGGGGGTAATTGTCTATGTTTCATGTTTATATCCAGTATCTGTGGGGGCAATTGTCCCTGTTTAATCTTCATGTCCAGTATCTGTGGGGGGGAAGAGGAATTGTCCATGTTTCCTGCTTATGTACAGTATCTGTGGAGGGCAATTGTCCATGATTAATGTTCATGTTCAGTGTTTGTAGGGGGGAGCAATTTCATGTTTATGTCCAGCATCTGTGTGTGGGGATAATTCTCCATGTGACATGTTTATGTCCAGTAACTGTGGGGGTAATTGTCCACATTTAATGTTTATGTCCAGTGTTTATTGGGGGTAATTGTCCATGTTTAATGTTTATATCCAGTATCTGTGGGGGGCAATTGTCCATGTTTAATCTTCATATCTAGTATCTGTGGGGGGGGGGGAGGAATTGTCCATGTTTCATGTTAATGTCCAGTATCTGTGTGTGGGGATAATTGTCCAGGTTTCATATTTATGTCTAGTATCTGGGGGGGGGGGGGGGGAATTGTCCATGCTTCATGTTTATGTCCAGTACCTATGAGGGATAATTGTCCATGTTTCCTGCTTATGTCCAGTATCTGTGGAGGGCAATTGTCCATGTTTAATGTTCATGTTCAGTGTCTATGGGGGGGGAGCAATTTTATGTTTATATCCCGTATCTGTGGGGAGGGATAATTGTCTATGTTTCATGTTTATGTCCAGTATCTGTGGAGATAATTGTCCATGTTTAATGTTCATGTCCAGTATCTGTGGGGGGGAATTGTCCATGTTTCCTGCTTATGTCCAGTATCTGTGGGGGCAATTGTCCATGTTTAATTTTCATGTACAGTGTCTGTGGGGGGAAGCAATTTCACATATATGTCCAGTATCTGTGTGAGGGTATAATTCTCCATGTTTCATGTCTATGTCCAATATCTGTGGGGGAAATTGTCCATGTTTAATGTTCATGTCCAGTATCTGTGGGTGAGGAATTGTCCATGTTTCATGTTTATGTCCAGTATCTGTGGAGATAATTGTCCATGTTTCATGTTTATATCCAGTGTTTGTTGGGGGTAATTGTCCATGTTTCATCTTTATATCCAGTATTTGTGGGGGGCAATTGTCCATGTTTAATGATCATGTTCAGTACCTGTGGGGGGGGGCGTAATTTCATGTTTATGTCCAGTATCTGTGAGGGGTAATTGTCCATGTTTCATGTTTATGTCCAGTATCCGTGAGGGGAAATTGTCCATGTTTCATGTTTATATCCAGTATCTGTGGGGTTAATTGTCCATGTTTCATGTTTATATCCAGTATCTGTGGGGTTAATTGTCCATGTTTCATGTTTATGTCCAGTATCTGTGGGGTTAATTGTCCATGTTTCAGGTTTATGTCCAGTATCTGTGGGGTGTATTTCTCCACGTTGCAGGTTTATGTCCAGTATCTGGGGGGGTAGGGGTAATTGTCCATGTTTCATGTTTATGTCCAGTATCCGTGAGGGGTAATTCTCCATGTTTCATGTTTATGTCTCATATCGGTGTGGGGGATAATTGCCCATGCTTCATGTTTATGTCCAGTATCTGACGGGGGGGGGGGGGAATTGTCCATGTTTCATGTTTATGTCCAGTATTTGCGGGGTGTGGGGGTAATTGTCCATGTTTCATGTTGACGTCCAGTATCTGTGGTGCGGGAGGGGGTAATTGTCCACGTTTCATGTTTATGTCCAGTATCTGTGGAGAAAATTGTCCATGTTTCATGTTTATGTCCAGTGATTGTTGGGGGTAATTGTCTATGTTTCATGTTTATATCCAGTATCTGTGGGGGCAATTGTCCCTGTTTAATCTTCATGTCCAGTATCTGTGGGGGGGAAGAGGAATTGTCCATGTTTCCTGCTTATGTACAGTATCTGTGGAGGGCAATTGTCCATGATTAATGTTCATGTTCAGTGTTTGTAGGGGGGAGCAATTTCATGTTTATGTCCAGCATCTGTGTGTGGGGATAATTCTCCATGTGACATGTTTATGTCCAGTAACTGTGGGGGTAATTGTCCACATTTAATGTTTATGTCCAGTGTTTATTGGGGGTAATTGTCCATGTTTAATGTTTATATCCAGTATCCGTGGGGGGCAATTGTCCATGTTTAATCTTCATATCTAGTATCTGTGGGGGGGGGGGAGGAATTGTCCATGTTTCATGTTTAATGTCCAGTATCTGTGTGTGGGGATAATTGTCCAGGTTTCATATTTATGTCTAGTATCTGGGGGGGGGGGGGGGGGGAATTGTCCATGCTTCATGTTTATGTCCAGTACCTATGAGGGATAATTGTCCATGTTTCCTGCTTATGTCCAGTATCTGTGGAGGGCAATTGTCCATGTTTAATGTTCATGTTCAGTGTCTATGGGGGGGGAGCAATTTTATGTTTATATCCCGTATCTGTGGGGAGGGATAATTGTCTATGTTTCATGTTTATGTCCAGTATCTGTGGAGATAATTGTCCATGTTTAATGTTCATGTCCAGTATCTGTGGGGGGGAATTGTCCATGTTTCCTGCTTATGTCCAGTATCTGTGGGGGCAATTGTCCATGTTTAATTTTCATGTACAGTGTCTGTGGGGGGAAGCAATTTCACATATATGTCCAGTATCTGTGTGAGGGTATAATTCTCCATGTTTCATGTCTATGTCCAATATCTGTGGGGGAAATTGTCCATGTTTAATGTTCATGTCCAGTATCTGTGGGTGAGGAATTGTCCATGTTTCATGTTTATGTCCAGTATCTGTGGAGATAATTGTCCATGTTTCATGTTTATATCCAGTGTTTATTAGGGGTAATTGTCCATGTTTCATCTTTATATCCAGTATTTGTGGGGGGCAATTGTCCATGTTTAATGATCATGTTCAGTACCTGTGGGGGGGGGCGTAATTTCATGTTTATGTCCAGTATCTGTGGGGGGTAATTGTCCATGTTTCATGTTTATGTCCAGTAACTGTGGGGATAATTGTCCACATTTTATATTTCTGTCCACTGCTTGTTGGGGGTAATTGTCCATGTTTAATGTTTATATCCAGTATCTATGGGGGTAGTTGTCCATGTTTCAGGTTTATGTCCAGTATCTGTGGGGGGGTAATTGTCCATGTTTCATGTTTATGTCCAGTATCTGTGGGGGGGGGTAATTGTCCATGTTTCATGTTTATGTCCAGAATCTGGGGGCTTCAGGGTAATTCTCTATGTTTCGTGTTTATGTCTAATATCGGTATGTGGGGATAATTGTCCATGTTTCATGTTTATGTCCAGTATCTGTGCGTGGGGGTAATTGTCCATGTTTCATGTTTATGTCCAGTAACTGTGGGGATAATTGTCCACGTTTTATATTTCTGTCCACTGTTTGTTGGGGGTAATTGTCCATGTTTAATGTTTATATCCAGTATCTGTGGGGGGCAATTGTCCATGTTTAATGTTCATGTCCAGTATCTGTGGGAGGGGGGGGGTGAGGAATTGTCGATGTTTCCTGTTTATCTCCAGTATCAGGGGGTGTGGGGGTAATTGTCCATATTTCATGCTTATGTCCAGTATCTGTGGGGAGGGGTAATGGTCCATGTTTCATGTTGATGTCCAGTATCCGAGGGGAGTTAATTGTCCATGTTTTATGTTTATTTCCAGTATCGGTGGGGGCAATTGTCAGTGTTTCTTGTTCATATCCAGTATCTGTGGGGGGGGGGTAATTGTCCATGTTTCATGTTTATGTCCAGTATCTGTGGGGATAATTGTCCATGTTTCATGTTTATATATAGTGTTTGTTGGGGGTAATTGTCAATGTTTCATGTTTATATCCAGTATCTGTGGGGGGCAATTGTCCATGTTTAATATTCATGTCCAGTATCTGTGGGGGGGGAGGAAATGTCCGTGTTTCATGTTTATGTCCAGTATCCGTGAGGGGTAATTGTCCATGTTTCATGTTTATGTCCAGTATCCGTGAGGGGAAATTGTCCATGTTTCATGTTTATATCCAGTATCTGTGGGGTTAATTGTCCATGTTTCATGTTTATGTCCAGTATCTGTGGGGTTAATTGTCCATGTTTCAGGTTTATGTCAGTATCTGTGGGGTGTATTTCTCCACGTTGCAGGTTTATGTCCAGTATCTGGGGGGGTAGGGGTAATTGTCCATGTTTCATGTTTATGTCCAGTATCCGTGAGGGGTAATTCTCCATGTTTCATGTTTATGTCTCATATCGGTGTGGGGGATAATTGCCCATGCTTCATGTTTATGTCCAGTATCTGACGGGGGGGGGGGAATTGTCCATGTTTCATGTTTATGTCCAGTATCTGTGGGGGGTAATTGTCCATGTTTCATGTTTATTTCCAGTATCTGTGGGGGGGGAATTGTCCATGTTTCATGTTTATGTCCAGTATCTGTGGGGATAATTGTCCATGTTTCATGTTTATGTCCAGCGTTTCCTGGGAGTAACTGTCCATGTTTCATGTTATGTTCAGTATCTGTGGGGGCAATTGTCCATGTTTAACGATCATGTTCAGTACCTGTGGGGGGGAGCAATTTCATGTTTATGTCCAGTATCTGTGTGTGGGATAATTGTCCATGTTTCATGTTTATGTCCAGTATCTGTGGGGGGGTAATTGTCCGTGTTCCATATTTATGTCCAGTATCTGAGGGGGGGGGGCGTAATTGTCCATGTTCCATGTTTATGTCCAGTATCTGTGGGGGAGGAATTGTCCATGTTTCATGTTTATGTCCAGTGATTGTTGGGGGTAATTGTCTATGTTTCATGTTTATATCCAGTATCTGTGGGGGGCAATTGTCCCTGTTTAATCTTCATGTCCAGTATCTGTGGGGGGGAAGAGGAATTGTCCATGTTTCCTGCTTATGTACAGTATCTGTGGAGGGCAATTGTCCATGATTAATGTTCATGTTCAGTGTTTGTAGGGGGGAGCAATTTCATGTTTATGTCCAGCATCTGTGTGTGGGGATAATTCTCCATGTGACATGTTTATGTCCAGTAACTGTGGGGGTAATTGTCCACATTTAATGTTTATGTCCAGTGTTTATTGGGGGTAATTGTCCATGTTTAATGTTTATATCCAGTATCTGTGGGGGGCAATTGTCCATGTTTAATCTTCATATCTAGTATCTGTGGGGGGGGGGGAGGAATTGTCCATGTTTCATGTTAATGTCCAGTATCTGTGTGTGGGGATAATTGTCCAGGTTTCATATTTATGTCTAGTATCTGGGGGGGGGGGGGGAATTGTCCATGCTTCATGTTTATGTCCAGTACCTATGAGGGATAATTGTCCATGTTTCCTGCTTATGTCCAGTATCTGTGGAGGGCAATTGTCCATGTTTAATGTTCATGTTCAGTGTCTATGGGGGGGGAGCAATTTTATGTTTATATCCCGTATCTGTGGGGAGGGATAATTGTCTATGTTTCATGTTTATGTCCAGTATCTGTGGAGATAATTGTCCATGTTTAATGTTCATGTCCAGTATCTGTGGGGGGGAATTGTCCATGTTTCCTGCTTATGTCCAGTATCTGTGGGGGCAATTGTCCATGTTTAATTTTCATGTACAGTGTCTGTGGGGGGAAGCAATTTCACATATATGTCCAGTATCTGTGTGAGGGTATAATTCTCCATGTTTCATGTCTATGTCCAATATCTGTGGGGGAAATTGTCCATGTTTAATGTTCATGTCCAGTATCTGTGGGTGAGGAATTGTCCATGTTTCATGTTTTATGTCCAGTATCTGTGGAGATAATTGTCCATGTTTCATGTTTATATCCAGTGTTTATTAGGGGTAATTGTCCATGTTTCATCTTTATATCCAGTATTTGTGGGGGGCAATTGTCCATGTTTAATGATCATGTTCAGTACCTGTGGGGGGGGGGCGTAATTTCATGTTTATGTCCAGTATCTGTGGGGGGTAATTGTCCATGTTTCATGTTTATGAACAGTATCTGTGGGGGGGGGGGGGGGCGTAATTGTCCCTGTTTCATGTTTATGTCCAGTATCCGAGGGAGTTAATTGTCCATGTTTCATGTTCATGTCCAGCATCTGTGGGGTGGAAATGTCCATGTTTCAAGTTTACGTCCAGTATCCGTGGGGGGGTTAATTGTCCACGATTTATGATATATCCACTATCTGTGGAGATAATTGTCCATGTTTCATGTTTATGTCCAGCGTTTGCTGGGAGTAACTGTCCAAGTTTCATGTTTATGTCCAGTAACCGTGGGGGGCAATTGTCCATGTTTCATGTTTATGTCCAGTATATATCGGGGGTAATTGTCCCATGTTTCATGATTGTGTCCAATATCGGTGTGTGAGAATAATTGTCCATGTTTCATGTTTATATCTAGTATCTGTGGAGGGGGGGGGCATAATTGTCCATGTTTCATGTTCTTGTCCAATAACGGTCGGGGCAATTGTCGATATTTCTTGTTCATGTCCAGTATCTCTGGGCGGGTAATTGTCCATGTTTCACCTTTATGTCCCGTATCTGGGGGGGGGTGGGGGGGGAATTGTCCCTGTTTCATGTTTATGTCCAATATCTGAGTGTGGGGATAATTTCCCATGTTCCATGTTTATGTCCAGTATCTGTGGGGGAATTGTCCATGTTTAATGATCATGTTCAGTACCTGTGGGGTGGGCGCAATTTTATGTTTATGTCCAGTATCTGTGGGGGGTAATTGTCCATGTTTCATGTTTATTTCCAGTATCTGTGGGGGGGAATTGTCCATGTTTCATGTTTATGTCCAGTATCTGTGGGGATAATTGTCCATGTTTCATGTTTATGTCCAGCGTTTCCTGGGAGTAACTGTCCATGTTTCATGTTTATGTCCAGTATCTGTGGGGGCAATTGTCCATGTTTAACGATCATGTTCAGTACCTGTGGGGGGGGAGCAATTTTCATGTTTATGTCCAGTATCTGTGTGTGGGATAATTGTCCATGTTTCATGTTTATGTCCAGTATCTGTGGGGGGTAATTGTCCGTGTTCCATATTTATGTCCAGTATCTGAGGGGGGGGGGCGTAATTGTCCATGTTCCATGTTTATGTCCAGTATCTGTGGGGGAGGAATTGTCCATGTTTCATGTTTATGTCCAGTGATTGTTGGGGGTAATTGTCTATGTTTCATGTTTATATCCAGTATCTGTGGGGGCAATTGTCCCTGTTTAATCTTCATGTCCAGTATCTGTGGGGGGGAAGAGGAATTGTCCATGTTTCCTGCTTATGTACAGTATCTGTGGAGGGCAATTGTCCATGATTAATGTTCATGTTCAGTGTTTGTAGGGGGGAGCAATTTCATGTTTATGTCCAGCATCTGTGTGTGGGGATAATTCTCCATGTGACATGTTTATGTCCAGTAACTGTGGGGGTAATTGTCCACATTTAATGTTTATGTCCAGTGTTTATTGGGGGTAATTGTCCATGTTTAATGTTTATATCCAGTATCTGTGGGGGGCAATTGTCCATGTTTAATCTTCATATCTAGTATCTGTGGGGGGGGGGGGAGGAATTGTCCATGTTTCATGTTAATGTCCAGTATCTGTGTGTGGGGATAATTGTCCAGGTTTCATATTTATGTCTAGTATCTGGGGGGGGGGGGGGAATTGTCCATGCTTCATGTTTATGTCCAGTACCTATGAGGGATAATTGTCCATGTTTCCTGCTTATGTCCAGTATCTGTGGAGGGCAATTGTCCATGTTTAATGTTCATGTTCAGTGTCTATGGGGGGGGGAGCAATTTTATGTTTATATCCCGTATCTGTGGGGAGGGATAATTGTCTATGTTTCATGTTTATGTCCAGTATCTGTGGAGATAATTGTCCATGTTTAATGTTCATGTCCAGTATCTGTGGGGGGGGAATTGTCCATGTTTCCTGCTTATGTCCAGTATCTGTGGGGGCAATTGTCCATGTTTAATTTTCATGTACAGTGTCTGTGGGGGGAAGCAATTTCACATATATGTCCAGTATCTGTGTGAGGGTATAATTCTCCATGTTTCATGTCTATGTCCAATATCTGTGGGGGAAATTGTCCATGTTTAATGTTCATGTCCAGTATCTGTGGGTGAGGAATTGTCCATGTTTCATGTTTATGTCCAGTATCTGTGGAGATAATTGTCCATGTTTCATGTTTATATCCAGTGTTTATTAGGGGTAATTGTCCATGTTTCATCTTTATATCCAGTATTTGTGGGGGGCAATTGTCCATGTTTAATGATCATGTTCAGTACCTGTGGGGGGGGCGTAATTTCATGTTTATGTCCAGTATCTGTGAGGGGTAATTGTCCATGTTTCATGTTTATGTCCAGTATCCGTGAGGGGAAATTGTCCATGTTTCATGTTTATATCCAGTATCTGTGGGGTTAATTGTCCATGTTTCATGTTTATATCCAGTATCTGTGGGGTTAATTGTCCATGTTTCATGTTTATGTCCAGTATCTGTGGGGTTAATTGTCCATGTTTCAGGTTTATGTCCAGTATCTGTGGGGTGTATTTCTCCACGTTGCAGGTTTATGTCCAGTATCTGGGGGGGTAGGGGTAATTGTCCATGTTTCATGTTTATGTCCAGTATCCGTGAGGGGTAATTCTCCATGTTTCATGTTTATGTCTCATATCGGTGTGGGGGATAATTGCCCATGCTTCATGTTTATGTCCAGTATCTGACGGGGGGGGGGGGGGGAATTGTCCATTGTTTCATGTTTATGTCCAGTATTTGCGGGGTGTGGGGGGTAATTGTCCATGTTTCATGTTGACGTCCAGTATCTGTGGTGCGGGAGGGGGTAATTGTCCACGTTTCATGTTTATGTCCAGTATCTGCGGAGAAAATTGTCCATGTTTCATGTTTATGTCCAGTGATTGTTGGGGGTAATTGTCTATGTTTCATGTTTATATCCAGTATCTGTGGGGGCAATTGTCCCCTGTTTAATCTTCATGTCCAGTATCTGTGGGGGGGAAGAGGAATTGTCCATGTTTCCTGCTTATGTACAGTATCTGTGGAGGGCAATTGTCCATGATTAATGTTCATGTTCAGTGTTTGTAGGGGGGAGCAATTTCATGTTTATGTCCAGCATCTGTGTGTGGGGATAATTCTCCATGTGACATGTTTATGTCCAGTAACTGTGGGGGTAATTGTCCACATTTAATGTTTATGTCCAGTGTTTATTGGGGGTAATTGTCCATGTTTTAATGTTTATATCCAGTATCTGTGGGGGGCAATTGTCCATGTTTAATCTTCATATCTAGTATCTGTGGGGGGGGGGGAGGAATTGTCCATGTTTCATGTTAATGTCCAGTATCTGTGTGTGGGGATAATTGTCCAGGTTTCATATTTATGTCTAGTATCTGGGGGGGGGGGGGGGAATTGTCCATGCTTCATGTTTATGTCCAGTACCTATGAGGGATAATTGTCCATGTTTCCTGCTTATGTCCAGTATCTGTGGAGGGCAATTGTCCATGTTTAATGTTCATGTTCAGTGTCTATGGGGGGGGAGCAATTTTATGTTTATATCCCGTATCTGTGGGGAGGGATAATTGTCTATGTTTCATGTTTATGTCCAGTATCTGTGGAGATAATTGTCCATGTTTAATGTTCATGTCCAGTATCTGTGGGGGGGAATTGTCCATGTTTCCTGCTTATGTCCAGTATCTGTGGGGGCAATTGTCCATGTTTAATTTTCATGTACAGTGTCTGTGGGGGGAAGCAATTTCACATATATGTCCAGTATCTGTGTGAGGGTATAATTCTCCATGTTTCATGTCTATGTCCAATATCTGTGGGGGAAATTGTCCATGTTTAATGTTCATGTCCAGTATCTGTGGGTGAGGAATTGTCCATGTTTCATGTTTATGTCCAGTATCTGTGGAGATAATTGTCCATGTTTCATGTTTATATCCAGTGTTTATTAGGGGTAATTGTCCATGTTTCATCTTTATATCCAGTATTTGTGGGGGGCAATTGTCCATGTTTAATGATCATGTTCAGTACCTGTGGGGGGGGGCGTAATTTCATGTTTATGTCCAGTATCTGTGAGGGGTAATTGTCCATGTTTCATGTTTATGTCCAGTATCCGTGAGGGGAAATTGTCCATGTTTCATGTTTATATCCAGTATCTGTGGGGTTAATTGTCCATGTTTCATGTTTATATCCAGTATCTGTGGGTTAATTGTCCATGTTTTCATGTTTATGTCCAGTATCTGTGGGGTTAATTGTCCATGTTTCAGGTTTATGTCCAGTATCTGTGGGGTGTATTTCTCCACGTTGCAGGTTTATGTCCAGTATCTGGGGGGGGTAGGGGTAATTGTCCATGTTTCATGTTTATGTCCAGTATCCGTGAGGGGTAATTCTCCATGTTTCATGTTTATGTCTCATATCGGTGTGGGGGATAATTGCCCATGCTTCATGTTTATGTCCAGTATCTGACGGGGGGGGGGGGGAATTGTCCATGTTCATGTTTATGTCCAGTATTTGCGGGGTGTGGGGGTAATTGTCCATGTTTCATGTTGACGTCCAGTATCTGTGGTGCGGGAGGGGGTAATTGTCCACGTTTCATGTTTATGTCCAGTATCTGCGGAGAAAATTGTCCATGTTTCATGTTTATGTCCAGTGATTGTTGGGGGTAATTGTCTATGTTTCATGTTTATATCCAGTATCTGTGGGGGCAATTGTCCCTGTTTAATCTTCATGTCCAGTATCTGTGGGGGGGAAGAGGAATTGTCCATGTTTCCTGCTTATGTACAGTATCTGTGGAGGGGCAATTGTCCATGATTAATGTTCATGTTCAGTGTTTGTAGGGGGGAGCAATTTCATGTTTATGTCCAGCATCTGTGTGTGGGGATAATTCTCCATGTGACATGTTTATGTCCAGTAACTGTGGGGGTAATTGTCCACATTTAATGTTTATGTCCAGTGTTTATTGGGGGTAATTGTCCATGTTTAATGTTTATATCCAGTATCCGTGGGGGGCAATTGTCCATGTTTAATCTTCATATCTAGTATCTGTGGGGGGGGGGGAGGAATTGTCCATGTTTCATGTTAATGTCCAGTATCTGTGTGTGGGATAATTGTCCAGGTTTCATATTTATGTCTAGTATCTGGGGGGGGGGGGGGGGGGGAATTGTCCATGCTTCATGTTTATGTCCAGTACCTATGAGGGATAATTGTCCATGTTTCCTGCTTATGTCCAGTATCTGTGGAGGGCAATTGTCCATGTTTAATGTTTATTTCCAGTATCTGTGGGGGGGAATTGTCCATGTTTCATGTTTATGTCCAGTATCTGTGGGGATAATTGTCCCATGTTTCATGTTTATGTCCAGCGTTTCCTGGAGTTACTGTCCATGTTTCATGTTTATGTCCAGTATCTGTGGGGGCAATTGTCCATGTTTAACGATCATGTTCAGTACCTGTGGGGGGGAGCAATTTCATGTTTATGTCCAGTATCTGTGTGTGGGATAATTGTCCATGTTTCATGTTTATGTCCAGTATCTGTGGGGGGTAATTGTCCGTGTTCCATATTTATGTCCAGTATCTGAGGGGGGGGGGCGTAATTGTCCATGTTCCATGTTTATGTCCAGTATCTGTGGGGGAGGAATTGTCCATGTTTCATGTTTATGTCCAGTGATTGTTGGGGGTAATTGTCTATGTTTCATGTTTATATCCAGTATCTGTGGGGGCAATTGTCCCTGTTTAATCTTCATGTCCAGTATCTGTGGGGGGGAAGAGGAATTGTCCATGTTTCCTGCTTATGTACAGTATCTGTGGAGGGCAATTGTCCATGATTAATGTTCATGTTCAGTGTTTGTAGGGGGGAGCAATTTCATGTTTATGTCCAGCATCTGTGTGTGGGGATAATTCTCCATGTGACATGTTTATGTCCAGTAACTGTGGGGGTAATTGTCCACATTTAATGTTTATGTCCAGTGTTTATTGGGGGTAATTGTCCATGTTTAATGTTTATATCCAGTATCTGTGGGGGGCAATTGTCCATGTTTAATCTTCATATCTAGTATCTGTGGGGGGGGGGGGAGGAATTGTCCATGTTTCATGTTAATGTCCAGTATCTGTGTGTGGGGATAATTGTCCAGGTTTCATATTTATGTCTAGTATCTGGGGGGGGGGGGAATTGTCCATGCTTCATGTTTATGTCCAGTACCTATGAGGGATAATTGTCCATGTTTCCTGCTTATGTCCAGTATCTGTGGAGGGCAATTGTCCATGTTTAATGTTCATGTTCAGTGTCTATGGGGGGGGAGCAATTTTATGTTTATATCCCGTATCTGTGGGGAGGGATAATTGTCTATGTTTCATGTTTATGTCCAGTATCTGTGGAGATAATTGTCCATGTTTAATGTTCATGTCCAGTATCTGTGGGGGGGAATTGTCCATGTTTCCTGCTTATGTCCAGTATCTGTGGGGGCAATTGTCCATGTTTAATTTTCATGTACAGTGTCTGTGGGGGGAAGCAATTTTCACATATATGTCCAGTATCTGTGTGAGGGTATAATTCTCCATGTTTCATGTCTATGTCCAATATCTGTGGGGGAAATTGTCCATGTTTAATGTTCATGTCCAGTATCTGTGGGTGAGGAATTGTCCATGTTTCATGTTTATGTCCAGTATCTGTGGAGATAATTGTCCATGTTTCATGTTTATATCCAGTGTTTATTAGGGGTAATTGTCCATGTTTCATCTTTATATCCAGTATTTGTGGGGGGCAATTGTCCATGTTTAATGATCATGTTCAGTACCTGTGGGGGGGGGCGTAATTTCATGTTTATGTCCAGTATCTGTGAGGGGTAATTGTCCATGTTTCATGTTTATGTCCAGTATCCGTGAGGGGAAATTGTCCATGTTTCATGTTTATATCCAGTATCTGTGGGGTTAATTGTCCATGTTTCATGTTTATATCCAGTATCTGTGGGGTTAATTGTCCATGTTTCATGTTTATGTCCAGTATCTGTGGGGTTAATTGTCCATGTTTCAGGTTTATGTCCAGTATCTGTGGGTGTATTTCTCCACGTTGCAGGTTTATGTCCAGTATCTGGGGGGGTAGGGGTAATTGTCCATGTTTCATGTTTATGTCCAGTATCCGTGAGGGGTAATTCTCCATGTTTCATGTTTATGTCTCATATCGGTGTGGGGGATAATTGCCCATGCTTCATGTTTATGTCCAGTATCTGACGGGGGGGGGGGGGAATTGTCCATGTTTCATGTTTATGTCCAGTATTTGCGGGGTGTGGGGGTAATTGTCCATGTTTCATGTTGACGTCCAGTATCTGTGGTGCGGGAGGGGGTAATTGTCCACGTTTCATGTTTATGTCCAGTATCTGCGGAGAAAATTGTCCATGTTTCATGTTTATGTCCAGTGATTGTTGGGGGTAATTGTCTATGTTTCATGTTTATATCCAGTATCTGTGGGGGCAATTGTCCCTGTTTAATCTTCATGTCCAGTATCTGTGGGGGGGAAGAGGAATTGTCCATGTTTCCTGCTTATGTACAGTATCTGTGGAGGGCAATTGTCCATGATTAATGTTCATGTTCAGTGTTTGTAGGGGGGAGCAATTTCATGTTTATGTCCAGCATCTGTGTGTGGGGATAATTCTCCATGTGACATGTTTATGTCCAGTAACTGTGGGGGTAATTGTCCACATTTAATGTTTATGTCCAGTGTTTATTGGGGGTAATTGTCCATGTTTAATGTTTATATCCAGTATCTGTGGGGGGCAATTGTCCATGTTTAATCTTCATATCTAGTATCTGTGGGGGGGGGGGAGGAATTGTCCATGTTTCATGTTAATGTCCAGTATCTGTGTGTGGGGATAATTGTCCAGGTTTCATATTTATGTCTAGTATCTGGGGGGGGGGGGGGAATTGTCCATGCTTCATGTTTATGTCCAGTACCTATGAGGGATAATTGTCCATGTTTCCTGCTTATGTCCAGTATCTGTGGAGGGCAATTGTCCATGTTTAATGTTCATGTTCAGTGTCTATGGGGGGGGAGCAATTTTATGTTTATATCCCGTATCTGTGGGGAGGGATAATTGTCTATGTTTCATGTTTATGTCCAGTATCTGTGGAGATAATTGTCCATGTTTAATGTTCATGTCCAGTATCTGTGGGGGGGAATTGTCCATGTTTCCTGCTTATGTCCAGTATCTGTGGGGGCAATTGTCCATGTTTAATTTTCATGTACAGTGTCTGTGGGGGGAAGCAATTTCACATATATGTCCAGTATCTGTGTGAGGGTATAATTCTCCATGTTTCATGTCTATGTCCAATATCTGTGGGGGAAATTGTCCATGTTTAATGTTCATGTCCAGTATCTGTGGGTGAGGAATTGTCCATGTTTCATGTTTATGTCCAGTATCTGTGGAGATAATTGTCCATGTTTCATGTTTATATCCAGTGTTTATTAGGGGTAATTGTCCATGTTTCATCTTTATATCCAGTATTTGTGGGGGGCAATTGTCCATGTTTAATGATCATGTTCAGTACCTGTGGGGGGGGGCGTAATTTCATGTTTATGTCCAGTATCTGTGAGGGGTAATTGTCCATGTTTCATGTTTATGTCCAGTATCCGTGAGGGGAAATTGTCCATGTTTCATGTTTATATCCAGTATCTGTGGGGTTAATTGTCCATGTTTCATGTTTATATCCAGTATCTGTGGGGTTAATTGTCCATGTTTCATGTTTATGTCCAGTATCTGTGGGGTTAATTGTCCATGTTTCAGGTTTATGTCCAGTATCTGTGGGGTGTATTTCTCCACGTTGCAGGTTTATGTCCAGTATCTGGGGGGGTAGGGGTAATTGTCCATGTTTCATGTTTATGTCCAGTATCCGTGAGGGGTAATTCTCCATGTTTCATGTTTATGTCTCATATCGGTGTGGGGGATAATTGCCCATGCTTCATGTTTATGTCCAGTATCTGACGGGGGGGGGGGGGAATTGTCCATGTTTCATGTTTATGTCCAGTATTTGCGGGGTGTGGGGGTAATTGTCCATGTTTCATGTTGACGTCCAGTATCTGTGGTGCGGGAGGGGGTAATTGTCCACGTTTCATGTTTATGTCCAGTATCTGCGGAGAAAATTGTCCATGTTTCATGTTTATGTCCAGTGATTGTTGGGGGTAATTGTCTATGTTTCATGTTTATATCCAGTATCTGTGGGGGCAATTGTCCCTGTTTAATCTTCATGTCCAGTATCTGTGGGGGGGAAGAGGAATTGTCCATGTTTCCTGCTTATGTACAGTATCTGTGGAGGGCAATTGTCCATGATTAATGTTCATGTTCAGTGTTTGTAGGGGGGAGCAATTTCATGTTTATGTCCAGCATCTGTGTGTGGGGATAATTCTCCATGTGACATGTTTATGTCCAGTAACTGTGGGGGTAATTGTCCACATTTAATGTTTATGTCCAGTGTTTATTGGGGGTAATTGTCCATGTTTAATGTTTATATCCAGTATCCGTGGGGGGCAATTGTCCATGTTTAATCTTCATATCTAGTATCTGTGGGGGGGGGGGGGGAGGAATTGTCCATGTTTCATGTTAATGTCCAGTATCTGTGTGTGGGGATAATTGTCCAGGTTTCATATTTATGTCTAGTATCTGGGGGGGGGGGGGGGGGGGGAATTGTCCATGCTTCATGTTTATGTCCAGTACCTATGAGGGATAATTGTCCATGTTTCCTGCTTATGTCCAGTATCTGTGGAGGGCAATTGTCCATGTTTAATGTTCATGTTCAGTGTCTATGGGGGGGGGAGCAATTTTATGTTTATATCCCGTATCTGTGGGGAGGGATAATTGTCTATGTTTCATGTTTATGTCCAGTATCTGTGGAGATAATTGTCCATGTTTAATGTTCATGTCCAGTATCTGTGGGGGGGAATTGTCCATGTTTCCTGCTTATGTCCAGTATCTGTGGGGGCAATTGTCCATGTTTAATTTTCATGTACAGTGTCTGTGGGGGGAAGCAATTTCACATATATGTCCAGTATCTGTGTGAGGGTATAATTCTCCATGTTTCATGTCTATGTCCAATATCTGTGGGGGAAATTGTCCATGTTTAATGTTCATGTCCAGTATCTGTGGGTGAGGAATTGTCCATGTTTCATGTTTATGTCCAGTATCTGTGGAGATAATTGTCCATGTTTCATGTTTATATCCAGTGTTTGTTGGGGGTAATTGTCCATGTTTCATCTTTATATCCAGTATTTGTGGGGGGGCAATTGTCCATGTTTAATGATCATGTTCAGTACCTGTGGGGGGGGGGCGTAATTTCATGTTTATGTCCAGTATCTGTGGGGGGTAATTGTCCATGTTTCATGTTTATGAACAGTATCTGTGGGGGGGGGGGGCGTAATTGTCCCTGTTTCATGTTTATGTCCAGTATCCGAGGGAGTTAATTGTCCATGTTTCATGTTCATGTCCAGCATCTGTGGGGTGGAAATGTCCATGTTTCAAGTTTACGTCCAGTATCCGTGGGGGGGTTAATTGTCCACGATTTATGATATATCCACTATCTGTGGAGATAATTGTCCATGTTTCATGTTTATGTCCAGCGTTTGCTGGGAGTAACTGTCCAAGTTTCATGTTTATGTCCAGTAACCGTGGGGGGCAATTGTCCATGTTTCATGTTTATGTCCAGTATATATCGGGGGTAATTGTCCATGTTTCATGATTGTGTCCAATATCGGTGTGTGAGAATAATTGTCCATGTTTCATGTTTATATCTAGTATCTGTGGAGGGGGGGGGCATAATTGTCCATGTTTCATGTTCTTGTCCAATAACGGTCGGGGCAATTGTCGATATTTCTTGTTCATGTCCAGTATCTCTGGGCGGGTAATTGTCCATGTTTCACCTTTATGTCCCGTATCTGGGGGGGGGTGGGGGGGAATTGTCCCTGTTTCATGTTTATGTCCAATATCTGAGTGTGGGGATAATTTCCCATGTTCCATGTTTATGTCCAGTATCTGTGGGGGAATTGTCCATGTTTAATGATCATGTTCAGTACCTGTGGGGTGGGCGCAATTTTATGTTTATGTCCAGTATCTGTGGGGGGTAATTGTCCATGTTTCATGTTTATTTCCAGTATCTGTGGGGGGGAATTGTCCATGTTTCATGTTTATGTCCAGTATCTGTGGGGATAATTGTCCATGTTTCATGTTTATGTCCAGCGTTTCCTGGGAGTAACTGTCCATGTTTCATGTTTATGTCCAGTATCTGTGGGGGCAATTGTCCATGTTTAACGATCATGTTCAGTACCTGTGGGGGGGAGCAATTTCATGTTTATGTCCAGTATCTGTGTGTGGGATAATTGTCCATGTTTCATGTTTATGTCCAGTATCTGTGGGGGGTAATTGTCCGTGTTCCATATTTATGTCCAGTATCTGAGGGGGGGGGCGTAATTGTCCATGTTCCATGTTTATGTCCAGTATCTGTGGGGGAGGAATTGTCCATGTTTCATGTTTATGTCCAGTGATTGTTGGGGGTAATTGTCTATGTTTCATGTTTATATCCAGTATCTGTGGGGGCAATTGTCCCTGTTTAATCTTCATGTCCAGTATCTGTGGGGGGGAAGAGGAATTGTCCATGTTTCCTGCTTATGTACAGTATCTGTGGAGGGCAATTGTCCATGATTAATGTTCATGTTCAGTGTTTGTAGGGGGGAGCAATTTCATGTTTATGTCCAGCATCTGTGTGTGGGGATAATTCTCCATGTGACATGTTTATGTCCAGTAACTGTGGGGGTAATTGTCCACATTTAATGTTTATGTCCAGTGTTTATTGGGGGTAATTGTCCATGTTTAATGTTTATATCCAGTATCTGTGGGGGGCAATTGTCCATGTTTAATCTTCATATCTAGTATCTGTGGGGGGGGGGGGAGGAATTGTCCATGTTTCATGTTAATGTCCAGTATCTGTGTGTGGGGATAATTGTCCAGGTTTCATATTTATGTCTAGTATCTGGGGGGGGGGGGGGGGAATTGTCCATGCTTCATGTTTATGTCCAGTACCTATGAGGGATAATTGTCCATGTTTCCTGCTTATGTCCAGTATCTGTGGAGGGCAATTGTCCATGTTTAATGTTCATGTTCAGTGTCTATGGGGGGGGAGCAATTTTATGTTTATATCCCGTATCTGTGGGGAGGGATAATTGTCTATGTTTCATGTTTATGTCCAGTATCTGTGGAGATAATTGTCCATGTTTAATGTTCATGTCCAGTATCTGTGGGGGGGAATTGTCCATGTTTCCTGCTTATGTCCAGTATCTGTGGGGGCAATTGTCCATGTTTAATTTTCATGTACAGTGTCTGTGGGGGGAAGCAATTTCACATATATGTCCAGTATCTGTGTGAGGGTATAATTCTCCATGTTTCATGTCTATGTCCAATATCTGTGGGGGAAATTGTCCATGTTTAATGTTCATGTCCAGTATCTGTGGGTGAGGAATTGTCCATGTTTCATGTTTATGTCCAGTATCTGTGGAGATAATTGTCCATGTTTCATGTTTATATCCAGTGTTTGTTGGGGGTAATTGTCCATGTTTCATCTTTATATCCAGTATTTGTGGGGGGCAATTGTCCATGTTTAATGATCATGTTCAGTACCTGTGGGGGGGGGCGTAATTTCATGTTTATGTCCAGTATCTGTGGGGGGTAATTGTCCATGTTTCATGTTTATGAACAGTATCTGTGGGGGGGGGGGCGTAATTGTCCCTGTTTCATGTTTATGTCCAGTATCCGAGGGAGTTAATTGTCCATGTTTCATGTTCATGTCCAGCATCTGTGGGGTGGAAATGTCCATGTTTCAAGTTTACGTCCAGTATCCGTGGGGGGGTTAATTGTCCACGATTTATGATATATCCACTATCTGTGGAGATAATTGTCCATGTTTCATGTTTATGTCCAGCGTTTGCTGGGAGTAACTGTCCAAGTTTCATGTTTATGTCCAGTATCCGTGGGGGGCAATTGTCCATGTTTCATGTTTATGTCCAGTATATATCGGGGGTAATTGTCCATGTTTCATGATTGTGTCCAATATCGGTGTGTGAGAATAATTGTCCATGTTTCATGTTTATATCTAGTATCTGTGGAGGGGGGGGGCATAATTGTCCATGTTTCATGTTCTTGTCCAATAACGGTCGGGGCAATTGTCGATATTTCTTGTTCATGTCCAGTATCTCTGGGCGGGTAATTGTACATGTTTCACCTTTATGTCCCGTATCTGGGGGGGGGTGGGGGGGAATTGTCCCTGTTTCATGTTTATGTCCAATATCTGAGTGTGGGGATAATTTCCCATGTTCCATGTTTATGTCCAGTATCTGTGGGGGAATTGTCCATGTTTAATGATCATGTTCAGTACCTGTGGGGTGGGCGCAATTTTATGTTTATGTCCAGTATCTGTGGGGGGTAATTGTCCATGTTTCATGTTTATGTCCAGTATCTGTGGGGGCAATTGTCCATGTTTAACGATCATGTTCAGTACCTGTGGGGGGGAGCAATTTCATGTTTATGTCCAGTATCTGTGTGTGGGATAATTGTCCATGTTTCATGTTTATGTCCAGTATCTGTGGGGGGTAATTGTCCGTGTTCCATATTTATGTCCAGTATCTGAGGGGGGGGGCGTAATTGTCCATGTTCCATGTTTATGTCCAGTATCTGTGGGGGAGGAATTGTCCATGTTTCATGTTTATGTCCAGCGTTTGCTGGGAGTAACTGTCCAAGTTTCATGTTTATACCCAATATCTGTGGGGGGCAATTGTCCATGTTCAATGTTCATGTCTAGTATCTGTGGGGAGGGAGAAATTGACCATGTTTCATGCTTATGTCCAGTATCTGTGTGGGGGAATTATCCATGTTTCATGTTTATGTCCAGTATCTGTAGGGGGTAATTGTCCATGTTTCATGTTTATGTCCAGTATTTGTGGGGGGTAATTCTCCGTGTTCCATATTTATGTCCAGTATCTGGGGGGGGGGGGTAACTGTCCATGATTCATATTTATGTCCATTATCTGAGGGGGGGGGCGTAATTGTCCATGTTCCATGTTTATGTCCAGTATCTGTGGGGGAGGAATTGTCCATGTTTCGTGTTTATGTCCAGTATCTGTAGGGGCAATTGTCCATGTTTAATGATCATGTTCAGTACCTGTGGGGGGGGGGCGTAATTTCATGTTTATGTCCAGTATCTGTGGGGTGGAAATGTCCATGTTTCAAGTTTACGTCCAGTATCCGTGGGGGGGGTTAATTGTCCATGATTTATGATATGTCCACTATCTGTGGAGATAATTGTCCATGTTTCATGTTTATGTCCAGCGTTTGCTGGGAGTAACTGTCCAAGTTTCATGTTTATATCCAATATCTGTGGGGGGCAATCGTCCATGTTCAATGTTCATGTCTAGTATCTGTGGGGAGGGAGAAATTGACCATGTTTCATGTTTATATCCAGCGTTTGCTGGGAGTAACCGTGCACGTTTCATTTTTATATCCAGTATCTGTGGGGGGAAATTGTCCATGTTCAATGTTCATGTCTAGTATCTGTGGGGGGGGGGGGGGGAGAAATTGTCCACGTTTGGTGTTTATGTCCAGTATCTGTGGGGGGCAATTGTCCATGTTTCATGTTTATGTCCAGTATATATCGGGGGCAATTGTCCATGTTTCATGTTTATGTCCAGTATATGTGGGGGGTAATTGTCCATGTTTCATGTTTATGTCCATTATCTGTGGAGGGGGGGGCGTAATTGTCCATGTTCTATGTTTATGTCCAGTATATGTGGGGGGTAATTGTCCATGTTTCATGATTGTGTCCAATATCGGTGTGTGAGAATAATTGTCCATGTTTCATGTTTATGTCCAGTATCTGTGGGGTGGAAATGTCCATGTTTCAAGTTTACGTCCAGTATCCGTGGGGGGGTTAATTGTCCATGATTTATGATATATCCACTATCTGTGGAGATAATTGTCCATGTTTCATGTTTATGTCCAGCGTTTGCTGGGAGTAACTGTCCAAGTTTCATGTTTATATCCAATATCTGTGGGGGGCAATTGTCCATGTTCAATGTTCATGTCTAGTATCTGTGGGGAGGGAGAAATTGACCATGTTTCATGCTTATGTCCAGTATCTGTAGGGATAATTGTCCATTTTCATGTTTATGTCGAGAACCTGGGGGGAATTGTCCATGTTACATGTTTATATCCAGTATCTGTGGGGGGCAATTGTCCATGTTTAACGTTCATGTTCAGTATCTGTGGGGGGGAGCAATTTCATGTTTATGTCCAGTATCTGTCTGTGGGGATAATTCTCATGTTTCATGTTTATGTCTAATATCTGTGGGGGTAATTGTCCACGTTTCATGTTTATGTCCAGTGTTTGTTGGGGCTAACTGTACATGTTTCATGTTTATATCCAGTATCTGTGGGGGGCAATTGTCCATCTTTAATGTTCCAGTATCTGTGGGTGAGAGGAAATGTCCATGGTTCATGTTTATGTCCAGTATCTGCGGGGGGTAATTGTCCATGTTCCATGTTTATGTCCAGTATCTCTGGGGGGGGGGGGGTAACTGTCCATGATTCATATTTATGTACATTATCTGTGGGGGGGCATAATTGTCCATGTTCCATGTTTATGTCCAGTATCTGTGGGGGGGAGGAAATGTCCGTGTTTATTGTTCATGTCCAGTATCCGTGAGGGGTAATTGTCCATGTTTCATGTTTATGTCCAGTATGTGTGGGGAAGGAATTGTCCATGTTTCGTGTTTATGTTCAGTATCTGTGGGGGCAATTGTCCATGTTTAATGATCATGTTCAGTACCTGTGGGGGGGGGGGGGCGCAATTTCATGTTTATGTCCAGTATCTGTGGGGGGTAATTGTCCATGTTTCATGTTTAGGTCCAGTATGTGTAGGGGGGCTTAATTGTCCATGTTTCATGTTTATGTCCAGTATCTGAGGGAGTTAATTGTCCATGTTCCATGTTTATGTCCAGTATATGTAGGGGAGAAATTGACCTTGTTTCCTGATTATGTCCAGTATCTGTGGAGATATATGTCCATGTTTCATGTTTATATCCAGTATCTGTGGGGGGCAATTGTCCATGTTTAATGTTCATGTCCAGTGTCTGCGGGGCGGAGGAAATGTCCATGTTTCATGTTTATGTCCAGTATCTGTGGGGTGGAATTGACCATGTTTCATGTTTATATCCAGTATCTCTGGGGAGCAATTGTCCATGTTTAATGTTCATGTCAGTATCTGTGGGGGTGGGGGAGGAATAGTCCATGTTTCATGTTTATGTCCAGTATCTGTGGGGGTAATTGTCCACGTTTCATGTTTATCTCCAGTGTTTGTTGAGGGTAATTGTCCATGTTTCATGTTTATATCCAGTATCTGTGGGGGGCAATTGTCCATGGTTTAATGTTCCTCTCCAGTATCTGTGGGGGGGAGGAAATGTCCATGTTTCATGTTTATGTCCAGTATCTGTGGGGGGGAGGAAATGTCCGTGTTTATTGTTCATGTCCAGTATCCGTGAGGGGTAATTGTCCATGTTTCATGTTTATGTCCAGTATGTGTGGGGAAGGAATTGTCCATGTTTCGTGTTTATGTTCAGTATCTGTGGGGGCAATTGTCCATGTTTAATGATCATGTTCAGTACCTGTGGGGGGGGGGGGGCGCAATTTCATGTTTATGTCCAGTATCTGTGGGGGGTAATTGTCCATGTTTCATGTTTAGGTCCAGTATGTGTAGGGGGGCTTAATTGTCCATGTTTCATGTTTATGTCCAGTATCTGAGGGAGTTAATTGTCCATGTTCCATGTTTATGTCCAGTATATGTAGGGGAGAAATTGACCTTGTTTCCTGATTATGTCCAGTATCTGTGGAGATATATGTCCATGTTTCATGTTTATATCCAGTATCTGTGGGGGGAAATTGTCCATGTTTAATGTTCATGTCCAGTGTCTGCGGGGCGGAGGAAATGTCCATGTTTCATGTTTATGTCCAGTATCTGTGGGGTGGAATTGACCATGTTTCATGTTTATATCCAGTATCTCTGGGGAGCAATTGTCCATGTTTAATGTTCATGTCAGTATCTGTGGGGGTGGGGGAGGAATAGTCCATGTTTCATGTTTATGTCCAGTATCTGTGGGGGTAATTGTCCACGTTTCATGTTTATCTCCAGTGTTTGTTGAGGGTAATTGTCCATGTTTCATGTTTATATCCAGTATCTGTGGGGGGCAATTGTCCATGGTTTAATGTTCCTCTCCAGTATCTGTGGGGGGGAGGAAATGTCCATGTTTCATGTTTATGTCCAGTATCTGTGGGGGGGGGTAATTGTCCATGTATCATGTTTATGTGCAGTATCCGTGGGGGACAGTTGTCAATGTTTAATGTTCATGTTCAGTATCTGTGGGGGGGAGCAATTTCATGTTAATGTCCAGTATCTGTGTGTGGGGATTATTGTCCATGTTTCATATTTAAGTCTAGTATCTGTGGTGGGGGGGGGGGGGGAATTGTCCATGCTTCATTGTTATGACCAGTATCTGTAGGGGATAATTGTCCATGTTTCAAGTTTATGTCCAGTATCCGTGGGGGAGCAATTGTCCGCGTTCCATGTTCATGTCCAGTATCTGTTGGGGGAGGGGGTGAGGAATTGTCCATGTTTGATGCTTATGTCCAGTATCTGTGGTGGGCAATTGTCCATATTTCAAGTTTATGTCTAGTATTTGTTGGGGGCAATTGTCCATGTTTAATGTTCAAGTTCATTATCTGTGGGGGGGGCAATTTCATGTTTATGTCCAGTATCTGTGGGGGTAATTGTCCATGTTTCATGTTTATGTCCAGTATCGGTGGGGGCAATTGTCGATGTTTCTTGTTCATGTCCAGTATTTGTGGGGGGGGGGGTTAATTGTCCATGATTCATGATTATGTCCACAGTCTGTGAAGATAATTGTCCATGTTTCATGTTTATATCCAGTATCTGTGGGGGGTATTTCTCCATGTTGCAGGTTTATGTCCAGTATCTAGGGGGGTAGGGGTAATTGTCCACGTTTCATGTTTATGTCCAGTATCGGTGGGGGCAATTGTCGATGTTTCTTGTTCATGTCCAGTATTTGTGGGGGGGGGGCGGGGTTAATTGTCCATGTTTCATGTCTATGTCCAGCATCTGTGTGTGGGGATAATTGTCCATGTTTCATGTTTATATCCAGTATCTGTGGGGGGGGGAATTGTCCATGTTTCATGTTTATGTGCAGTATTTGTGGGGGGCAATTGTCCATGGTTTAATGTTCCTTTCCAGTATCTGTGGGGGGGAGGAAATGTCCATGTTTCATGTTTATGTCCAGTATCTGTGGGGGGGGAATTGTCCATGTTTCATGTTTATGTGCAGTATTTGTGGGGGACAATTGTCAATGTTTAATGTTCATGTTCAGTATCTGTGGGGGGGAGCAATTTCATGTCTATGTCCAGTATCTGTGTGTGGGGATAATTCTCCATGTATCATGTTTATGTCCAGTATCTGTGGGGGTAATTGTCCATATTTCATGTTTATGTCCAGTATGTGTGTGTGGGGGTAATTGTCCCTGTTTCATGTTCATATCCAGTATCTGGGGGGGCAGTTGTCCATGTTTTGATGTTCATGTCCAGTATCTGTGGGTGGGTGGGAGGAATTGTCCATGTTTCATGTTTATGTCCAGTATCTGTGGGGGCAATTGTCCATGTTTCATGTTTATGTCCAGTGTTTGCTGGGGCTAATTGTCCATGTTTCATGTTTATATCCAGTATCTGGGGGGGTAATTATCCATGTTTCATGTTTATGTCCAGTATCTGGGGGGGTAATTATCCATGTTTCATGTTTATGTCCAGTATCTGTGGGGGGGAATTGTCCATGTTTCATGTTTATGCCCAGTATCTGTGGGGAGCAATTGTCCATGTTTAATGTTCATGTTCAGTATCTGTGGGGGGGAGCAATTTCATGTTTATGTCCAGCATCTGTGGGGGTAATTATCCATGTTTTATGTTTATGTCCAATGATTGTTGGGCCTAATTGTCCATGTTTCATGTTTATATCCAGTATCTGTGGGGGGGGGGCAGGAATTGATCATGTTTCATGTTAATGTCCAGTATCTGTGGTGGGGGTGGGAGAATTGTCCATGCTTCATTGTTATGACCAGTATCTGTAGGGGATAATTGTCCATGTTTCAAATTTATGTCCAGTATCCGTGGGGGAGCTATTGTCCACGTTCCATGTTTATGTCCAGTGTTTGCTGGGGGTAATTGTCCATGTTTCATGTTTATATCCAGTATCTGTGGGGGGCAATTGTCCATCTTTAATGTTCATGTCCAGTATCTGTTGGGGGAGGGGAGGGAGGAATTGTCCATGTTTGATGCTTATGTCCAGTATCTGAGGGTGGCAATTGTCCATGGTTTAATGTTCATGTTCAGTATCTGTGGGGGGGAGCAATTTCATGTTTATGTCCAGTATCTGTGTGTGGGGATAATTGTCCATGTTTCATGTTTATGTCCAATATCTGTGGCGGTAAATGTCCATGTTTCATGTTTATGTCCAGTATCTGTGGAGGGTAATTGTCCATGTTTAATGTTCATCTTCTGTATCTGTGGGGTGGAGCAATTTCATGTTTATGTCCAGTATCTGTGTGTGGGGATAAATCTCCATCTGTCATGTTTATGTCCAGTATCTGTGGGGGTAATTGTCCCTGTTTCATGTTTATATCCAGTATCTGTGCGGGGCAATTGTCCATGTTTCATGTTCATGTCCAGTATCTGTGGGGGGGTGGGAGCAATTGTCCATGTTTCATGTTTATGTCCACTATCTGTGGGGGGCAATTGTCCATGTTTAATGTTCATGTTCAGTATCTGTGGTGGGGAGCAATTTCATGTTTATGTCCAGTATCTGTGTGTGGGGATAATTCTCCATGTTTCGTGTCGATATCCAGTATCTGTGGGGACAATTGTCCATGTTTTAATTTCATGTCCAGTATCTGTGGGGGCGGTGGCAGGAATTGTCCATGTTTAATGTTTATGTCCAGTATCTGTGGGGGGCAATTGTCCATGTTTAATGTTCATTTTCAGTATCTGTGGGGGGGAGCAATTTCATGTTTATGTCCAGCATCTGTGGGGGTAATTGTCCATTTTTCATGTTTATGTCCAGTATCTGGCGGGGTGGGGGTAATTGTCCATCTTTCATGTTAATGCCCAGTATCTCTGTGTGGGGATTATTGTCCATGTTTCATATTTAAGTCTAGTATCTGTGGTGGGGGGGGGGGGGGAAATTGTCCATGCTTCATTGTTATGACCAGTATCTGTGGGGGATAATTGTCCATGTTTCAAGTTTATGTCCAGTATCCGTGGGCGAGGAATTGTCCACGTTCCATGTTTATTTCCAGTGTTTGTTGGGGGTAATTGTCCATGTTTCATGTTTATATCCAGTATCTGTGGGGGGCGATTGTCCATGTTTAATGTTCATGTCCAGTATCTGCTGGGGGTGGTGGGGGAGGAATTGTCCATCTTTGATGCTTATGTCCAGTATCTGTGGCGGGCAATTGTCGATATTTCAAGTTTATGTCTAGTATTTGTGGGGGCAATTGTCCATGTTTTAATGTTCATGTTCAGTATCTGTAGGGGGGAGCAATTTCATGTTTATGTTCAGTATCTGTGTGGGTAATTATCCATGTTTCAGGTTTATGTCCAGTACCTATGGGGGACAATTGTCCATCTTTAATGTTCCATAATCTGTGAGTGAGAGGAAATGTCCATGTTTTACGTTTATCTTCAATATCTGTAGGGGGTAATTGTCCATGTCTCATGTTCATGTCCAGTATCTTGCAGGGGAAGTTGTCCATGTTTCATCTTTAAATCCAGTGTTTGTTGGGGGCAATTGTCCAACTTTTATGTTTATGTCCAGTATCTGTGGGGATAATTATCCATGTTTCATGTTTATGTCCAGTGTTGTTGGGGCTAATTGTCTATGTTTCATGTTTATATCCAGTATCTCTGGGGGAGGGGAAGAATTGTCCACCTTTCATGTTTATGTCCAGTATCTGGTGGGGTGGGGGTAATTGTTCATGTTTCATGTTAATGTCCAGTATCTGTGTGTAGGGATAATTGTCCATGTTTCATATTCATGTCCAGTATCTGTGGGGGGAATTGTCCATGTTTCACGTTTATCTTCAATATCTGTAGGGGGTAATTGTCCATGTCTCATGTTTATGTCCAGTATCTTTGGGGGCATTTGTCCATGTTTCATGTTCATGTCCAGTAGCTGTGGGGGGAAGAATTTCATGTTTATCTCCAGTATCGGTGGGGGGGTAATTGTCCATGTTTCATGTTTATATCTAGTATCTGTGGGGGTAATTGTCCACGTTTCATGTTTATGTCCAGTGTTTGTTGGGGTTAACTGTACATGTTTCATGTTTATACCCAGTATCTGTGGGGGGCAATTGTCCATCTTTAATGTTCCAGTATCTGTGGGTGAGGGGAAATGTCCATCTTTCATGTTTATGTCCAGTATCTTTGAGGGCATTTGTTCATATTTCATGTTCATGTCCAGTATCTGTGGGGGGAGCAATTTCCTGTTTATGTCCACTATCGGTGGGGGGTAATTGTCCATGTTTCATGTTTATGTCCAGTATCTGTGTGTGGAGATAATTGTCCATGTTTCACGTTTATGTCCAGTGTTTGTTGGGGCTAATTGCCATTTTTCATGTTGAAATCCAGTATCCGTGGGGGGTAATTGTCCATTATTCATGTTTATGTCCAGTGTCTGTGGGGGATAACTGTCTATGTTTCAAGTTTATGTCCAGTATCTGTGGGGTAGGAATTGTCCATGTTCCATATTTATGTCCTGTGACTGTAAGGGTAATTGTTCATGTTTAATGTTCATGTTCAGTATCTGTTGGGGGGAGCAATTTCATGTTTATGTCCAGTATCTGTGAGTGGGGGTAATTGTCCATGTTTCATGTTGATATCCAGTATTAGTGAGGGCGATTGTCCATGTTTTGCTGTTCATGTCCAGTATCCATGGGGGCAGGGGGAGGAATTGTCCGTGGTCCATGTTTCATGTTTATGTCCAGTATCTGTGGGGGGGCAGTTGTCCATGTTTTAATGTTCATGTCCAGTATCTGTGGGGGGCAATTGTCCGTGTTTAATGTTCATGTTCAGTATCTGTGGTGGGGAGCAATTTCATGTTTATATCCAGTATCTGTGTGTGGGGATAATTCTCCATGTTTAATGTTCATGTTCTGTACCTGTGGGGGTAATTATCCATGTTTCATGTTTATGTCCAGTGTTTGTTGGAGCTAATTGTCCATGTTTCATGTTTAAATCCAGTGTCTGTGGGGGGGGGGAGGAATTCTCCAAGTTTCATGTTTATGTCCAGTATCTGAGGGTGGCAATTGTCCATGGTTTAATGTTCATGTTCAGTATCTGTGGGGGGGAGCAATTTCATGTTTATGTCCAATATCTGTGTGTGGGGATAATTGTCCATGTTTCATGTTTATGTCCAATATCTGTGGCGGTAAATGTCCATGTTTCATGTTTATGTCCAGTATCTGTGCGTGGGGTTAATTGTCCATGTTACATGTTTATATCGAGTATCTGTGGGGGGCAGTTGTCCATGTTTTAATGTTCATGTCCAGTATCTGTGGGGGGAGGGGAGGAATTGTCCATGTTTCATGTTTATGTCCAGTATCTGTGCGTGGGGGTAATTATCCATGTTTTAATGTTCATGTTCAGTATCTGTAGGGGGGAGCAATTTCATGTTTATGTTCAGTATCTGTGGGGGTAATTATCCATGTTTCAGGTTTATGTCCAGTGTACGTTGGGGCTATATCCAGTATCTGTGGGGGAGGGGAAGAATTCTCTATCTTTCATGTTTATGTCCAGTATCTGGTGGGGTGGGGGTAATTGTTCATGTTTCATGTTAATGTCCAGTATCTGTGTGGGATAATTGTCCATGTTTGACGCTTATGACCAGTATCTGTGGGGGGCAATTGTCCATGTTTCATGTTCATGTTCAGTATCTGTGGGTGGGAATAATTCTCCATGTTTCATGTTTATGTCCAGTATCTGTGGGGGTAATTGTCCATGTTTCATGTTTATGTCCAGTATTTGTGCGTTAGGGTAATTGTCCATGTTTAATGTTCATGTTCAGTATCTGTGGGGTGGAGCAATTTCATGTTTATGTCCAGTATCTGTGGGGGGGGGGGGAATTGTCCATGTTTCATGTTTATATCCAGTATCTGTGGGGGGGAGCAATTTCATGATTATATCCAGTATCTGTGCGGGGCCATTGTCCATGTTTAATGTTCATGTCCAGTATCTGTGGGGGGGTGGGAGCAATTGTCCATGTTTCATGTTTATGTCCACTATCTGTGGGGGGCAATTGTCCATGTTTAATGTTCATGTTCAGTATCTGTGGTGGGGAGCAATTTCATGTTTATGTCCAGTATCTGTGTGTGGGGATAATTCTCCATGTTTCGTGTCGATATCCAGTATCTGTGGGGACAATTGTCCATGTTTTAATTTCATGTCCAGTATCTGTGGGGGCGGTGGCAGGAATTGTCCATGTTTAATGTTTATGTCCAGTATCTGTGGGGGGCAATTGTCCATGTTTAATGTTCATTTTCAGTATCTGTGGGGGGGAGCAATTTCATGTTTATGTCCAGCATCTGTGGGGGTAATTGTCCATTTTTCATGTTTATGTCCAGTATCTGGCGGGGTGGGGGTAATTGTCCATCTTTCATGTTAATGCCCAGTATCTCTGTGTGGGGATTATTGTCCATGTTTCATATTTAAGTCTAGTATCTGTGGTGGGGGGGGGGGGGATTTGTCCATGCTTCATTGTTATGACCAGTATCTGTAGGGGATAATTGTCCATGTTTCAAGTTTATGGCCAGTATCCGTGGGCGAGGAATTGTCCACGTTCCATGTTTATTTCCAGTGTTTGTTGGGGGTAATTGTCCATGTTTCATGTTTATATCCAGTATCTGTGGGGGGCGATTGTCCATGTTTAATGTTCATGTCCAGTATCTGCTGGGGGGGCGGGGGGGAGGAATTGTCCATCTTTGATGCTTATGTCCAGTATCTGTGGCGGGCAATTGTCCATATTTCAAGTTTATGTCTAGTATTTGTGGGGGGCAATTGTCCATGTTTTAATGTTCATGTTCAGTATCTGTAGGGGGGAGCAATTTCATGTTTATGTTCAGTATCTGTGTGGGTAATTATCCATGTTTCAGGTTTATGTCCAGTGTACGTTGAGGCTATATCCAGTATCTGTGGGGGAGGGGAAGAATTCTCCGTCTTTCATGTTTATGTCCAATATCTGGTGGGGTGGGGGTAATTTTTCATGTTTCATGTTAATGTCCAGTATCTGTGTGTGGGGATAATTGTCCATGTTTCACAGTCATGTCTAGTATCTGTGGGGGGGGGGGCAATTGTCCATGTTTCATGGTCATGTTCAGTATCTGTGGGTGGGGATAATTCTCCATGTTTCATGTTTATGTCCAGTATCTGTGGGGGTAATTGTCCATGTTTCATGTTTATGTCCAGTGTTTGTTGGGGCTAATTGTCCATGTTCACGTTTATATCCAGTATCTGTGGGGGGCAATTGTCCATGGTTTAATATTCATCTCCAGAATCTGTTGAGCAAAGGAAATGTCCATGTTTCATGTTTATGTCCAGTATCTGTGGGGGGGAATTGTCCATGTTTCATGTTTTTGTGCAGTATCTGTGGGGGGCAATTGTCCATGTTTAATGTTCATCTTCTGTATCTGTGGGGTGGAGCAATTTCATGTTTATGTCCAGTATCTGTGTGTGGGGATAATTCTCCATGCGTCATGTTTATGACCAGTATCTGTGGGGGTAATTGTCCATTTTTCATGTTTATGTCCTGTATCTAGGGGGGTAATTATCCATGTTTCACATTTATCTCCAGTATCTGTGGGGGGTAATTATCTATGTTTCATGTTTATGTCTAGTATCTGTGGGGGACAATTGTCCATGTTTAACGTTCATGTTCAGTATCTGTGGGGGGGAGCAATTTCATGTTTATGTCCAGTATCTGTCTGTGGGGATAATTCTCATGTTTCATGTTTATGTCTAATATCTGTGGGGGTAATTGTCCACGTTTCATGTTTATGTCCAGTGTTTGTTGGGGCTAACTGTACATGTTTCATGTTTATATCCAGTATCTGTGGGGGGCAATTGTCCATGTATAATGTTCATGTCCAGTATCTGCTGGGGTGGGGGGGGGGGGAGGAATTGTCCATGTTTGATGCTTATGTCCAGTATCTGTGGCGGGCAATTTTCCATATTTCAAGTTTATGTCCAGTATTTGTGGAGGGCAATTGTCCATGTTTAATGTTCAAGTTCAGTATCTGTGGGGGGGAGCAATTTCATGTTTATGTCCAGTATTTGTGTGTGGGGTTAATTATCCACGTTTCATGTTTATGTCCAGTGTTTGTTGGGGCTAATTGTACATGTTTCATGTTTATATCCAGTATCTGTGGGGGGCAATTGTCCATCTTTAACGTTCCAGTATCTGTGGGTGAGAGGAAATGTCCACGTTTCACATTTATCTTCAATATCTGTACGGGGTAATTGTCCATGTCTCATGTTCATGTCCAGTATCTGTGGGGGGTAATTGTCCATGTTTCATGTTGATGTCCAGTATCTGTGGGGGGTAATTGTCCATGTTTCATGTTTATGTCCAGTATCTGTGGGGGGTAATTGTCCATGTTTCATGTTTATGTCCGGAATCTGGGGGGTGGGTTAGGGTTAGGGTTAGGGGAAATTGTCCATGTTTCATGTTGATGTCTAATATCGGTGTGTGGGGATAATTCCCATGTTTCATGTTCATGTCTAGTATCTCTGGGGGGGAATTGTCCATCTTTAATGTTCTAGTATCTGTGGGTGAGAGGAAATGTCCACGTTTCACGTTTATCTTCAATATCTGTAGGGGGTAATTGTGCATGTCTCATGTTCATGTCCAGTATCTTGCAGGGGGAGTTGTCCATGTTTCATGTTTATATCCAGTGTTTGTAGCGGCTAATTCTCCATTTTTTTTGTTTATGTCTAGTATTTGTTGGGGCTAATTGTCCACCTTTCATGTTTATGTCCAGTATCTTTGGGGGCATTTGTCCATGTTTCATGTTCATGTCCAGTATCTGTGGGGGGAGCAATTTCCTGTTTATGTCCAGTATCGGTAGGGGGTAATTGTCCATGTTTAATGTTTATGTCCAGTATCTGTGGGGGAAATTGTTCATGTTTCACGTTTATGTCCAGTGTATGTTGGGGCTAATTGCCATTTTTCATGTTGAAATCCAGTATCTGTGGGGGGTAATTGTCCATGTTTCATGTTTATGTCCAGTATCCGTGAGGGGTAATTGTCCATTTATCATGTTTATGTCCAGTATCTGGGGGGGTGGGGGTAATTGTCCATGTTTGAGGGGAATTGTCCATGCTTCATGTTTATGTCCAGTATCTGTGGGGGACAATTGTCCATGTTTCAAGTTTATGTCCAGTGTTTGTTGGGGGTAATTGTCCATGTTTCATGCTTATATCCAGTAACTGTGGGGAGCAATTGACCATGTTTAATGTTCCAGTATCTGTGGGGGGTAATTGTCCATGTTTCATGTTTATGTCCAGTGATCGTCAGGGGTAATTATCCATGTTTCAGGCTTATGTCCAGTATCTGTGGGGGGTAATAGTTCATGTTTCATGTTTATGTCCAGAATCTGGGGGCTGGGATAATTGTTCATGTTTCATGTTGATGTCTAATATCGGTGTGCGGGAATAATTCCCATGTTTCATGTTCATGACTAGTATCTGTATTGCGGGGGATAATTGTCCATGTTTCATGTTTATGTCCAGTATCTGTGGGGGGAATTGCCCATTTTTCACGTTTATCTTCAGTACCTGTGGGGGTAATTGTCCATGTCTCATGTTCATGTCCAGTATCTTGGGGGGGGGAGTTGTCCATGTTTCATGTTCATGTCCAGTATCTGTGGAGGGCAATTGTCCATGTTTAATTTTCATGTCCAGTATCTGTGGGGGGGAGCAATTTCATGTTTATGTCCAGTATCTGTGGGGATAATTGTCCATGTTTCATGTTTATATCCAGTGTTTGTTGGGGCTAATTGTCCATCTTTCATTTTTATATCCAGTGTCTGTGGGGGGGGGAGGAATTGTCCATGTTTCATGTTGATGTCTAATATCGGTGTGTGGGGATAATTCCCATGTTTCATGTTCATGTCTAGTATCTGTATTGGGGGGGAATTGTCCATGTTTCATGTTTATGTTCAGTATCTGTGGGGGATAATTGTCCATATTTCAAGTTCATGTCCAATATCTCTGGGGGAGGATTTGTCCATGTTTCATGTTTATGTCCAGTATCTGTGCATGGGGGTAATTGTCCATGTTTCATGTATATATCCAGTATCTGTGAGGGCAATTGTCCATGTTTTAATGTTCACGTCCAGTATCTGTGGGCGCAGGGGGTGGAATTGTCCATGTTTCATCTTTATGTCCAATATCTGTGGGGGGCAATTGTCCATGTTTAATGTTCATGTTCAGTATCAGTTGGGGAGAGCAATTTCATGTTTATGTCCAGTATCTGTGGGGGTAATTATCCATGATTCATGTTTATATCCAGTGTTTGTTGGGGCTAATTGTCCATGTTACATGTTTATATCCAGTGTCTGTGGGGGGGGAGGAATTGTCCATGTTTCATGTTTATGTCCAGTATCTGTGGGGGGGGGGGGAATTGTCCATGCTTCATGTTTATGTCCAGTATCTGTGGGGGATAATTGTCCATGTTTCAAGTTTATGCCCAGTATCTGTGGGGGAGGAATTGTCCACGTTCCATGTTTATGTGCAGTGTTAGTTGGGGGTAATTGTCCATGTTTCATGCTTATATCCAGTATCTGTGGGGGGCAATTGTCTATGTTTCACGTTTATGTCCAGTATTTGTCGGGGGCAATTGTCCATGTTTAATGTTCATGCTCAGTATCTGTGGGGGGGAGCAATTTCATGTTTATGTCCAGTATCTGTGTGTTGGGATAATTGTCCATATTTCATGTTTGTCTCTAGTATCAAAGGGGGTAATTGTCCACGTTTCAAGTTTATGTCCAGTGTTTATCGGGGCTAAGTGTCTATGTTTCATATTTATATCCAGTAACTGTGGGGGGCAATTGTCCATGTTTAATGTTCCAGTATCTGTGGGGGGTAATTGTCCATGTTTCATTTTTATGTCTAATATCGGTGTGTGGGGATAATTCCCATGTTTCATGTTCATGTCTAGTATCTCTGGGGGACAATTGTCCACCTTTAATGTTCCAGTATCTGTGGGTGAGAGGAAATGTCCATGTTTCACGTTTATCTTCAATATCTGTAGGGGGTAATTGTCCATGTCTCATGTTCATGTCCAGTATCTTGCAGGGGGAGTTGTCCATGTTTCATGTTTATATCCAGTGTTTGTTGGGGGTAATTGTCCATGTTTCATGTTTATGTCCAGTATTTGTTGGGGCTAATTGTCCATGTTTCATGTTTATGTCCAGTATCTTTGGGGGCATTTGTCCATGTTCCATGTTTATGTCCAGTATCTGTGGGGGTAATTGCCCATGTTTTATGTTTATGTCCAGTAACTGTGCGTGGGGGGTAATTGTCCATGTTACATGTATATATCCAGTATCTGTGAGGGGTAATTGTCTATGTTTCATGTTTCTGTCCAGTATCTGTGGGGGGCAATTGTCCATGTTTAATGTTCATGTTCAGTATCTGTGGTGGGGAACAATTTCATGTTTATGTCCAGTATCTGTGGGGGATAATTGTCCATGTTTCATGTTTATGTCCAGTATCTGTGGGGGAGGAATTGTCCATGTTCCATGTTTATGTCCAGTATCTATGGGGGTAATTGTCCATGTTTCACATTTATCTCCAGTGTTTGTTGAGGCTAATTATCCATGTTTCATGTTGATATCCAGTATACGTGGGAGGTAATTGTCCATGTTTCACGTTTATCTCCAGTGTTTGTTGAGGATAATTATCCATGTTTCATGTTTATATCCAGTATCTGTGGGCGCAATTGTCCATGTTTTAATGTTCATGTCCAGTATCTGTGGGGGCGGGGGGAGGAATTGTCCATGTTTCATGTTTATGTCCAGTATCTGTGGGGGGCAATTGTCCATGTTTTAATGTTCATGTCCAGTATCTATGGAGGCGGGGGGAGGAATTGTCCATGTTACATGTTTTTTGTCCAGTATCTGTGGGGGGCAATTGTCCATGTTTAATGATCATGTTCAGTATCTGTGGGGGGGAGCAATTTCATGTTTATGTCCAGTATCTGTAGGGGTAATTATCCATGTTTCATGATTATATCCAGTATCTGTGGGGGGGGGGGGGAAGGAATTGTCCATGTTTCATGTTTATGTCCAGTATCTGTTGGGGGAAGGGGGAGGAATTGTCCACGTTCCATGTTTATGTCCAGTGTTTGTTGGGGGTAATTGTCCATGTTTCATGTTTGTATCCCGTATCTGTGGGGGGCAATTGTCCATGTTTAATGTTCATCTCCAGTATCTGTTGGGGGGAGGGGGAGGAATTGTCGATATTTCATGCTTATGTCCAGTAGTTGTGGAGGGCAATTGTCCATGTTTATTGTTCATGTTCAGTATCTATGGGGGGAGCAATTTCATGCTTATGTCCAGTATCTGTGGGGGGCAATTGTCCATGTTTATTGTTCATGTTCAGTATCTGTGGGGGGGAGCAACTTCATGTTTATGTCCAGTATCTGTGTGTGGGGATAATTGTCCATGTTTCATGTTTATGTCTAGTATCTGTGGGGGTAATTGTCCACGTTTCATGTTTATGTCCAGTGTTTGTTGGGGCTAACTGTCCATGTTTCATGTTTATATCCAGTATCTGTGCAGGGCAATTGTCCATGTTTAATGTTCCAGTATCTGTGGGTGGTACGAAATGTCCATGTTCCATTTTTATGTCCTGTATCTGTGGGGGGCAATTGTCCATGTTTTATGATTATATCCAGTATTTGTAGGGGGGGAGGGAATTGTCCATGTTTCATGTTTATGTCCTGTATCTGTGGGGGGCAGTTGTCGATGTTTAATGATCATGTTCAGTATCTGTGGGGGGGAGCAATTTCATGCAATTTCATGTTTATGTCCAGTATCTGTAGGGGTAATTATCCATGTTTCATGTTTGTTTCCAGTGTTTGTTGGGGCTAATTGTCCATGTTTCATGATTATATCCAGTATCTGCGGCGGTGGGGGGGGGGGGAGGAATTGTCTTATGTTTCATGTTTATGTCCAGTATCTGTTGGGGGGAGGGGGAGGAATTGTCCACGTTCCATGTTTATGTCCAGTGTTTGTTGGGGGTAATTGTCCATGTTTCATGTTTGTATCCCGTATCTGTGGGGGCCAATTGTCCATGTTTAACGTTCATGTCCAGTATCTGTTGGGGGGAGGGGGAGGAATTGTCCATGTTTCATGCTTATGTCCAGTATCTGTAGGAGGCAATTGTCCATGTTTCATGCTGATGTCCAGTAGTTGTGGGGGGCAATTGTCCATGTTTATTGTTCATGTTCAGTATCTGTGGGGGGGGGCAACTTCATGTTTATGTCCAGTATCTGTGTGTAGGGATAATTGTCCATGTTTCATGTTTATGTCTAGTATCTGTGGGGGTAATTGTCCACGTTTCATGTTTATGTCCAGTGTTTGTTGGGGCTAACTGTCCATGTTTCATGTTTATATCCAGTATCTGTGCAGGGCAATTGTCCATGTTTAATGTTCCAGTATCTGTGGGTGGTACGAAATGTCCATGTTCCATTTTTATGTCCTGTATCTGTGGGGGGCAATTGTCCATGTTTTATGATTATATCCAGTATTTGTAGGGGGGGAGGGTAATTGTCCATGTTTCATGTTTATATCCAGTATCTGCGGCGGGCAATTGCCCATGTTTAATGTTCATGTCCAGTATCTGTGGGGGTGGGGGCAGAATGTCCATGTTTGATTCTTATGTCCAGTATCTGTGTGGGGGGGGGGGGGAATTGTCCACGCTTCATGTTTATATCCTGTATCCTCAGGGGGCAATTGTCCATATTTGATGTTCATGTCCAGTATCTGTGGGGGGTAGCAATTTCATGTTTATGTCCAGTATCTGTGGGAGTAATTGTCCATGTTTCACGTTTATGTCCAGTGTTTGTTGGGGCTAATTGCCATTTTTCATGTTGATATCCAGTATCCGTGGGGGGGGAATTGTCCATGCCTCATGCTTATGTCCAGTATCTGTGAGGGAGGAATTGTCCATGTTCCACATTTATGTCCAGTATCTGTAGGGGTAATTGTTCATTTTTCATGTTTATGTCCAGTATCTGTGGAGATAATTGTCCATGTTTCATGTTTATGTCCAGTGTTTGTTGGGGGTAATTGTCCATGTTTCATGTTTATATCCAGTATCTGTGGGGGGCAATTGTCCATGTTTAATGTTCATGTCCAGTATCTGTGGGGTGGAGCAATTTCATGTTTATATCCAGTATCTGTGGGGGGCAATTGTCCATGTTTAATTATCATGTTCAGTATCTGTGGGAGGGAGCAATTTCACGTTTATGTCCAGTATCCGTCTGTGGGGATAATTGTCCATGTTTCATGTTTACGTCCAGTATCTCTGGGGGGCAATTGTCCATGGTAGCAGCAGAGATAGAGAGGAGCAGATTGGGATGCAGATTTTGGAAAGGTGCAATAATAACAGGGTTGTTATCATGGGTGACTTTAACTTCCCTAATATTGATTGGCACCTGATTAGTTCCAAGGGTTTAGATGGGGCAGAGCTTGTTAAGTGTGTCCAGGACGGATTCCTGTCACAGTACGTGGACAGGCCGACCAGCGGGAATGCTATACTAGATCTAGTACTAGGTAATGAACCAGGTCAGGTCACAGATCTCTCAGTGGGTGAGCATCTGGGGGACAGTGACCACCGCTCCCTGGCCTTTATAATTATCATGGAAAAGGATAGAATCAAAGAGGACAGGAAAATTTTTAATTGGGGAAGGGCAAATTATGAGGCTATAAGGCTAGAACTTGCGGGTGTGAATTGGGATGATGTTTTTGCAGGGAAATGTACTATGGACATGTGGTCGATGTTAAGAGATCTCTTGCGGGATGTAAGGGATAAATTTGTCCCGGTGAGGAAGATAAAGAATGGTAGGGTGAAGGAACCATGGGTGACAAGTGAGGTGGAGAATCTAGTCAGGAGGAAGAAGGCAGCATATATGAGGTTTACGAAGCAAGGATCAGATGGGTCTATTGAGGAATATAGGGAAGCAAGAAAGGAGCTTAAGAAGTAGCTGAGAAGAGCAAGAACGGGGCATGAGAAGGCCTTGGCGAGTAGGGTAAAGGAAAACCCCAAGGCATTCTTCAATTATGTGAAGAAAAAAGGATGACAGGAGTGAAGGTAGGACCGATTAGAGATAAAGGTGGGAAGATGTGATGGAGGCTGTGGAAGTGAGCGAGATCCTCAATGAATACTTCCGTTCGGTATTCACCAATGAGAGGGAACTTGATGATGGTGAGGACAATATGAGTGAGGTTGATGTTCTGGGGCATGCTGATATTAAGGGAGAGGAGGTGTTGGAGTTGTTAAAATACTTTAGGACAGATAAGTCCCCAGGGCCTGACGGAATATTCCCCAGGCTGCTCCGCGAGGCGAGGGGAGAGATTGCTGAGCCTCTGGCTAGGATCTTTATGTCCTCGTTGTCCACGGGAATGGTACCGGAGGATTGGAGGGAGGCGAATGTTGTTCCCTTGTTCAAAAAAGGTAGTAGGGATAGTCCGGGTAATTATAGACCAGTGAGCCTTACGTCCGTGATGGGAAAGCTGCTGGAAAAGATTCTTAGAGATAGGATCTGTAGGCATTTAGAGAATCATGGTCTGATCAGGGACAGTCAGCATGGCTTTGTGAAGGGCAAATCGTGTCTAACAAGCCGGATAGAGTTCTTTGAGGAGGTGAACAGGCATATAGATGAGGGTAGTGCAGTGGATGTGATCTATATGGATTTTAGTAAGGCATTTGACAACGTTCCACACGGTAGGCTTACTCAGAAAGTTAGAAGGCATAGGATCCAGGGAAATTTGGCCAGGTGGATTCAAAATTGGCTTGCCTGCAGAAGGCAGAGGGTGGTGGTGGAGGGAGTACATTCAGATTGGAGGATTGTGACTAGTGGTGTCCCACAAGGATCTGTTCTACTTTTCGTGACTTTTATTAACGACCTGGATGTGGGGGTAGAAGGGTGGGTTGGCAAGTTTGCAGATGACACAAAGGTTGGTGGTGTTGTAGATAGTGTAGAGGATTGTCAAAGATTGCAGAGAGACATTGATAGGATGCAGAAGTGGGCTGAGAAGTGGCAGATGGAGTTCAACCCGGAGAAGTGTGAGGTGGTACACTTTGGAAGGACAAACTCCAAGCCAGAGTACAAAGTAAATGGCAGGTTACTTGGTAGTGTGGAGGAGCAGAGGGATCACAGGGTACATGTCCACAGATCCCTGAAAGTTGGTCACAGGTGGATAGGGTAGTTAAGAAAGCTTATGGGATGTTAGCTTTCATAAGTCGAGGGATAGAGTTTAAGAGTCGCGGTGTAATGATGCAGCTCTGTAAAACTCTGGTTAGGCCACACTTGGAGTACTGTGTCCAGTTCTGGTCACCTCAATATAGGAAGGATGTGGAAGCATTGGAAAGGGTACAGAGGAGATTTACCAGGATGCTGCCTGGTTTAGAGAGTATGGATTATGATCAGAGATTAAGGGAGCTAGGGCTCTACTCTTTGGAGAGAAGGAGGATGAGAGGAGACATGATAGAGGTGTACAAGATAATAAGAGGAATAGATAGAGTGGATAGCCAGCGCCTCATCCCCAGGGCACCACAGCTCAATACAAGAGGACATGGCTTTAAGGTAAGGGGTGGGAAGTTCAAGGGGGATATTAGAGGAAGGTTTTTTACTCAGAGAGTGTGGTGCGTGGAATGCACTGCCTGAGTCAGTGGTGGAGGCAGATACACTAGTGAAGTTTAAGAGACTACTAGACAGATACATGGAGGAATCTAAGATGGGGGCTTATATGGAAGCAGAGTTTGAGGGTCGGCACAACATTGTGGGCCGAAGGGCCTGTACTGTGCTGTACTATTCTATGTTCTATATTTACGTCCAGTATCTGTGGGGGGGGAGGAAATGTCCACGTTAAATGTTTATGTCCAGTATCTGTGGAGGGGAACTGTCCATATTTCATGTTTATGTCCAGTATCTGTGGGGGGAACTGTCCATGTTTCATGTTTATGTCCAGTATCTGTGGGGGGGAATTGTCCATGTTTCATGTTTATGTCCAGTATCTGTGGGGGGGAATTGCCCATGTTTTATCTTTATGTCCAGTATCCGTGGGGGGTAATTGTCCATGTTTCATGTTTATGTCCAGTATCTGTGTGTGCGGATAATTCTCCACGTTTCGTGTTTATGTCCAGTATTTGAGGGGGTATTTGTCCATGTTTCATGTTTATGTCCTGTGTTTGTTGGGGCTAATTGTCCATGTTTCATGATAATGTCCAGTATCCGTGGGAGTTAATTGTCCATGTTTCATGTTTATATCCAGTATCTGAGGGGTGGGGGGGGAGAATTGTCCATGTTTCATGTTTATGTCCAGTACCTATGGGGGTAATTCTCCACGTTTCATGTTTATGTTCAGTATCTGGGGGGGCATAAAATTGTCCCTGTTTTATGTTTATGTCCAGTATCTGTGGTGGGGGGAATTGTCCATGTTTCATGGAAACGTCCAGAATATGTGGGGGGCAATTGTCCATGTTTAATGTTCATGTTCATTAATTGTGGGGGGGAGTAATTTCATGCTTATGTCCAGTATCTGAGGGGGGTAATCTTCCATGTTTCATGTTTATATCCAGTATCTGTGTGTGGGGATAATTGTCCATGTTTCATGTTTATGTCCAGTGCTTGTTCAGGCTAATTGTCCATGTTTCACATTTAAATCCAGTATCTGTGGGGACCAATTGTCCATGTTTAATGTTTATGACCATTATCTGTGGGGGAGGGAATTGTCCATGCTTCATGTTTATGTCCAGTATCTGTGGGGGGGGGGAATTGTCCATTTTTCATGTTTATGTCAAGTATCTGTGGGGGGTAATTGTCTATGTGCCACGTTTATGTCCAGTATTTGTGGGGGGGAATTGTCCATTTTTCATGTATATGTCCAGTATATGTGGGGGTCAATTGTCCATGTTTAATGTTCATGTTCAGTATTTTTTTTGGGGGGGGGCGCAATTTCATGTTTATGTCCAGTATCCGAGGGGGGTAATTGTCCATGTTTCATATTTATGTCCAGTATTTGTGTGTGCGGATAATTTTCCACGTTTCGTGTTTATGTCCATTGTTTGTTGGGGCTGATTGTCCATGTTTCACACTTACATCCAGTATCTGAGAGGACCAATTGTCCATGTTCCATGTTTATGTCCAGTATCTGTAGGGGGGGGGGTAACTGTCCATGATTCATATTTATGTCCATTATCTGTTGGGGGGCAATTGTCCATGTTCCATGTTTATGTCCAGTATCTGTGCGGGGGTAATTGTCCATGCTTCATGTTTATGTCCAGTATCAGTGGGTGGAAATTCTCCATGTTTCATGTTCATGTCCAGTACCTGTGGGGTGGGTGTAATAGTCCATGTCTCATGTTTATGTCCAGCATCTGTGGAGATAATTGTCCATGTTTCATGTTTATGTCCAGTATCTGTGGGGACCAATTGTTCATGTTTAATGTTCATGTCCAGTATCTGTGGGTGGGAATTGTACATGTTTCATGTTTATGACCATTATCTGTGGGGGAGGGAATTGTCCATTTTTCATGTTTATGTCCAGAATATGTGGGGGCAATTGTCCATGTTTAATGATCATGTTCAGTATCTGTGGGGGGGGGGGCGTAATTTCATGTTTATGTCCAGTACCTGTGGGGGTAATTGTCTATGTTTCATATTTATGACCAATATCTGTGTGTGGGGATAACTGTCCATGTTTCATGTTTATGTCCAATGCTTGTTGGGGCTAATTGTCCATGTTTCACATTTAAATTCAGTCTCTGTGGGGACCAATTGTCCATGTTTCATGTTTATGTCCAGCATCCGTGGGAGTTAATTGTCCACGTTTCATGTTTATGTCCAGTATATGTGGGGGGGCAATTGTCCATGTTTAATGTTCATTTTCAGTATCTGTGGGGGGGGGGGCGCAATTTCATGTTTATGCCCAGTATCCGAGGGGGGTAACTGTCCATGTTTCATGTTTATGTCCATCATCTGTGTGTGCGGATAATTCTCCACGTTTGGTGTTTACGTCCAGTATTTGTGGGGGTAATTGTCCATGTTTCATGTTTATGTCCAGTGTTTGTGGGGGTAATTGTCCATGTTTTACATTTATATCCAGTATCTTTGGGGATCCAATTGTCCATGTTTCATGTTTATGTCCAGTATATGTGGGGAGGAATTGTCCATGTTTAATGTTCATGTCCAGTATATGTGGGGGTGTGTAATTGTCCATGTCTCATGTCTATGTCCAGCATCTGTGGGGATAATTGTCCATGTTTCATGTTTATGTCCAGTATCTGTGGGGGGGAATTCTCCATGTTTCATGTTTATGTCCAGTATCTGTGGGGTAATTGTCCATGTTTCAGGTTTATATCCAGTATCTGTTGGGGATAATTGTCCATGTTTCATGTTTATGTCCTGCATCTGTGGGGGTAATTGTCAATGTATCGTGTTTAAATCCAATATCTGTGGGGGGGGGGGGGAGAATTGTCCATCTTTCATGTTTAGGCCCAGTACCTGTGGGGGTAATTGTCCAAGTTTCATATTTATGTCTAGTATCTGTGGGGGAGAATTGTCCATGTTTCATGTTTATGTCCAGTATATGTTGGGGGCAATTGTCCATTTTTAATGTTCATGTTCAGTATTTCTGGGGGGCAGCAATTTCATGTTTATGTCCAGTATATGTGGGGGTAATTGTCGATATTTCATGTTTATGTCCAGTATCCGAGGGGGAATAACTGTCCATGTTTTATGTTTATGTCCAGTATCCGAGGGGGATAATTGTCCATGTTTTATGTTTATATCCAGTGCTTGTTGGGGCTAATTGTCCATGTTTCACATTTAAATTCAGTATCAGTGGGGACCAATTGTCCATGTTTAATGTTCATGTCCAGTATCTGTGGGGGGGAGGAATTGTCCATGCTTCATGTTTATGTCCAGTACCTGTGGGGGGGAATTGTCCATGTCTCATGTCTATGTCTAGCATCTGTGCGTGGGGGTAATTGTCCATGTTTCATGTTTATGTCCAGTACCTGTGGGGGGGTGTAATTGTCCATGTCTCATGTCTATGTCCAGCATCTGTGGAGATAATTGTCCATGTTTCATGTTTATGTCCAGTATTTGTGGGGGTAATTGTCCATGTTTCATGTTTATGTCCAGTGCTTGTTGGGGCTAATTGTCCATGTTTCACATTTAAATCCAGTATCTGTGGGGACCAATTGTCCATGTTTTATGTTTATGTCCAGTATCTGTGGGTGGGAACTGTTCATGTTTCATGTTTATGACCATTATCTGTGGGGGAGGGAATTGTCCATTTTTCATGTTTATGTCCAGTATATGTGGGGGCAATTGTCCATGTTTAATGTTCATGTTCAGTATCTGTGGGGGGGGAGGGCGCAATTTCATGTTTATGTCCAGTATCCGAGGGGGGTAATTGTCCATGTTTCATGTTTATGTCCAGTATCTGTGTGTGCGGATAATTATCCACGTTTCGTGTTTATGTCCGGTATTTGTGGGGCTAATTGTCCATGTTTCACATTTATATCCAGTATCTGTGGGGACCAATTGTCCATGTTTAATGTTCATGTCCAGTATCTGTGGGGACAAATTTTCCATGTTTAATGATCATGTCCAGTATCTGTCGGGGGGAATTGTCCATGCTTCATGTTTATGTCCAGTATCAGTGGGTGGGAATTGTCTATGTTTCATGTTTATGTCCAGTACCTGTGGGGGGGCTGTAATTGTCCATGTCTCATGTCTATGTCCAGCATCTGTGGAGAAAATTGTCCACGTTTCATGTTTATGTCCAGTATATGTGGGGGGCAATTGTCCATGTTTAATGTTCATGTTCAGTATTTCTGGGGGGGAGCAATTTCATGTTTATGTCCAGTATATGTGGGGGTAATTGTCCATATTTCATGTTTATGTCCAGTGCTTGTTGGGGCTAATTGTCCATGTTTCACATTTAAATTCAGTATCAGTGGGGACCAATTGTCCATGTTTAATGTTCATGTCCAGTATCTGTGAGGGGGAGGAATTGTCCATGCTTCATGTTTATGTCCAGTACCTGTGGGGTGGGGGGAGGAATTGTCCATGTTTCATGCTTATGTCCAATGTCTGTGGGGGGGGCATTGTCCATGTTTCATGTTTATGTCCAGTACCTGTGGGGTGGGGAGTTGTCCATGTTTCATGTTTATTTCCAGTGAATGTGGGGGGTAATTGTCCATGTTTCATGTTTATATCCAGTATCTGTGGGGTGGGGGGAGGAATTGTCCATGTTTCATGCTTATGTCCAATATCTGTGGGGGGGAATTGTCCATCTTTCATGTTCAGGTCCAGTACCTGTGGGGGGCAATTGTCCATGTTTCAAGTTTATGTCAGTATCTGTGGGGGGCAATTGTCCATGTTTCATGTTTATGTCCAGTGCTTGTTGGGGCTAATTGTCCATGTTTCACATTTAAATTCAGTATCAGTGGGGACCAATTGTCCATGTTTAATGTTCATGTCCAGTATCTGTGAGGGGGAGGAATTGTCCATGCTTCATGTTTATGTCCAGTATCTCTGAGAGGTAATTCTCCATGTTTCATGTTTATGTCCAGTATCTGTTGGGGGAATTGTCCATCTTTCATGTTTATGTCCAGTATCTGGGGGGGGGGGGGGCGGAATTGTCCAAGTTTCATGTTTCTGTCCAGTGAATGTGGGGGGTAATTCTCCATGTTTCATGTTTATATCCAGTATCTGTGGGGTGGGGGGAGGAATTGTCCATGTTTCATGCTTATGTCCAATATCTGTGGGGGGGAATTGTCCATCTTTCATGTTCAGGTCCAGTACCTGTGGGGGGCAATTGTCCATGTTTCAAGTTTATGTCCAGTATCTGTGGGGGGGGGGGGGGAATTGTCCAAGTTTCATGTTTCTGTCCAGTGAATGTGGGGGGTAATTCTCCATGTTTCATGTTTATATCCAGTATCTGTGGGGGGGAATTGCCGATGTTTCATGTTTATGTCCAATATCCATGGGGGTAATTGTCCATGTTTCATGTTTATGTCCAGTGTTGGTTGAGGGTAATTGTCCATGTATCATGTTTATATCCATGGTCCAGTATCTTTGTTGGAATTGTTCATTTTTAATGTTCATGTCCAGTATCTGTGGGGTGGGGGGAGGATTTGTCCATGTTTCATGCTTATGTCCAGTATCTGTGGGGGGGAATTGACAATGTTTCAAGTTTATGTCAGTATCTGTGGGGGGCAATTGTCCATGTTTCACGTTTATGTCCAGTATCTGTGGGGTGGGGAGTTGTCCATGTTTCATGTTTATGTCCGGTATCTGTGAAGGTAATTGTCCATGTTTCATGTTTCTGTCCAGTGTTTGTTGAGGGTAATTGTCCATGTATCATATTTATATCCAGTATCTTTGCTACAATTGTTTAATGTTCATGTTCAGTATTTGTGGGGTGGAGCAATTTCATGTTTATGTCCGGTATCTGTGGGGGTAATTGTCCATGATTCAAGTTTATGTCAGTATCTGTGGGGGGCAATTGTTCATGTTTCATATTTATGTCCAGTATCTGTGTGTGGGGATAATCGTCCATGGTTCTGTTTATGTCCAGTGCTTGTTGGGGCTAATTGTCCATGTTTCACATTTAAATTCAGTATCAGTGGGGACCAATTGTCCATGTTTAATGTTCATGTCAGGTATCTGTGAGGGGGAGGAATTGTCTATGCTTCATGTTTATGTCCAGTATCTGTGAGGGGTAATTCTCCATGTTTCATGTTTATGTCCAGTATCTGTTGGGGGAATTGTCTATCTTTCATGTTTAGGTCCAGTACCTGTGGGTGTAATTGTCCATGTTTCATATTTATGTCCAGTATCTGTGGGGGGGGGGGGGATTTGTCCATGTTTCATGTTTATGTCCAGTATCTGTGAGGTGGGGAGTTGTCCAAGTTTCATGTTTATTTCCAGTGATGGTGGGGGTAATTCTCCATGTTTCATGTTTATATCCAGTATCTGTGGGGTGGGGGGAGGAATTGTCCATGTTTCATGCTTATGTCCAATATCTGTAGGGGGGAATTGTCCATCTTTCATGTTCAGGTCCAGTACCTGTGGGGGGCAATTGTCCATGTTTCAAGTTTATGTCAGTATCTGTGGGAGGCAATTGTCCATGTTTCATGTTGATGTCCAGTTCTTGTTGGGGCTAATTGTCCATGTTTCACATTTAAATTCAGTATCAGTGGGGACCAATTGTCCATGTTTAATGTTCATGTCCAGTATCTGTGGGGTGGGGGGAGGAATTGTCCATGTTTCATGCTTATGTCCAGTATCTGTGGGGGAGAATTGTCCATGTTTCATGTTTATGTCCAGTATATGTTGGGGGCAATTGTCCATTTTTAATGTTCATGTTCAGTATTTCTGGGGGGCAGCAATTTCATGTTTATGTCCAGTATATGTGGGGGTAATTGTCGATATTTCATGTTTATGTCCAGTATCCGAGGGGGAATAACTGTCCATGTTTTATGTTTATGTCCAGTATCCGAGAGGGATAATTGTCCATGTTTTATGTTTATATCCAGTGCTTGTTGGGGCTAATTGTCCATGTTTCACATTTAAATTCAGTATCAGTGGGGACCAATTGTCCATGTTTAATGTTCATGTCCAGTATCTGTGGGGGGGAGGAATTGTCCATGCTTCATGTTTATGTCCAGTACCTGTGGGGGGGAATTGTCCATGTCTCATGTCTATGTCTAGCATCTGTGCGTGGGGGTAATTGTCCATGTTTCATGTTTATGTCCAGTACCTGTGGGGGGGTGTAATTGTCCATGTCTCATGTCTATGTCCAGCATCTGTGGAGATAATTGTCCATGTTTCATGTTTATGTCCAGTATTTGTGGGGGTAATTGTCCACGTTTCATGTTTATGTCCAGTGCTTGTTGGGGCTAATTGTCCATGTTTCACATTTAAATCCAGTATCTGTGGGGACCAATTGTCCATGTTTTATGTTTATGTCCAGTATCTGTGGGTGGGAACTGTTCATGTTTCATGTTTATGACCATTATCTGTGGGGGAGGGAATTGTCCATTTTTCATGTTTATGTTCAGTATATGTGGGGGCAATTGTCCATGTTTAATGTTCATGTTCAGTATCTGTGGGGGGGGGAGGGCGCAATTTCATGTTTATGTCCAGTATCCGAGGGGGGTAATTGTCCATCTTTCATGTTTATGTCCAGTATCTGTGTGTGCGGATAATTATCCACGTTTCGTGTTTATGTCCGGTATTTGTGGGGCTAATTGTCCATGTTTCACATTTATATCCAGTATCTGTGGGGACCAATTGTCCATGTTTAATGTTCATGTCCAGTATCTGTGGGGACAAATTTTCCATGTTTAATGATCATGTCCAGTATCTGTCGGGGGGAATTGTCCATGCTTCATGTTTATGTCCAGTATCAGTGGGTGGGAATTGTCTATGTTTCATGTTTATGTCCAGTACCTGTGGGGGGGCTGTAATTGTCCATGTCTCATGTCTATGCCCAGCATCTGTGGAGAAAATTGCCCATGTTTCATGTTTACGTCCAGTATCTGTGTGTGGGGGTAATTGTCCACGTTTCATGTTTATGTCCAGTATATGTGGGGGGCAATTGTCCATGTTTAATGTTCATGTTCAGTATTTCTGGGGGGGAGCAATTTCATGTTTATGTCCAGTATATGTGGGGGTAATTGTCCATATTTCATGTTTATGTCAGTATCTGTGGGGGGCAATTGTCCATGTTTCATGTTTATGTCCAGTGCTTGTTGGGGCTAATTGTCCATGTTTCACATTTAAATTCAGTATCAGTGGGGACCAATTGTCCATGTTTAATGTTCATGTCCAGTATCTGTGAGGGGGAGGAATTGTCCATGCTTCATGTTTATGTCCAGTACCTGTGGGGTGGGGGGAGGAATTGTCCATGTTTCATGCTTATGTCCAATGTCTGTGGGGGGGGCATTGTCCATGTTTCATGTTTATGTCCAGTACCTGTGGGGTGGGGAGTTGTCCATGTTTCATGTTTATTTCCAGTGAATGTGGGGGGTAATTGTCCATGTTTCATGTTTATATCCAGTATCTGTGGGGTGGGGGGAGGAATTGTCCATGTTTCATGCTTATGTCCAATATCTGTGGGGGGGAATTGTCCATCTTTCATGTTCAGGTCCAGTACCTGTGGGGGGCAATTGTCCATGTTTCAAGTTTATGTCAGTATCTGTGGGGGGCAATTGTCCATGTTTCATGTTTATGTCCAGTGCTTGTTGGGGCTAATTGTCCATGTTTCACATTTAAATTCAGTATCAGTGGGGACCAATTGTCCATGTTTAATGTTCATGTCCAGTATCTGTGAGGGGGAGGAATTGTCCATGCTTCATGTTTATGTCCAGTATCTCTGAGAGGTAATTCTCCATGTTTCATGTTTATGTCCAGTATCTGTTGGGGGAATTGTCCATCTTTCATGTTTATGTCCAGTATCTGTGGGGGGGGGGGGGGCGGAATTGTCCAAGTTTCATGTTTCTGTCCAGTGAATGTGGGGGGTAATTCTCCATGTTTCATGTTTATATCCAGTATCTGTGGGGGGGAATTGTCCATCTTTCATGTTCAGGTCCAGTACCTGTGGGGGGCAATTGTCCATGTTTCAAGTTTATGTCCAGTATCTGTGGGGGGGGGGGGGAATTGTCCAAGTTTCATGTTTCTGTCCAGTGAATGTGGGGGGTAATTCTCCATGTTTCATGTTTATATCCAGTATCTGTGGGGGGGAATTGCCGATGTTTCATGTTTATGTCCAATATCCATGGGGGTAATTGTCCATGTTTCATGTTTATGTCCAGTGTTGGTTGAGGGTAATTGTCCATGTATCATGTTTATATCCAGTATCTTTGTTGGAATTGTTCATTTTTAATGTTCATGTCCAGTATCTGTGGGGTGGGGGGAGGATTTGTCCATGTTTCATGCTTATGTCCAGTATCTGTGGGGGGGAATTGACAATGTTTCAAGTTTATGTCAGTATCTGTGGGGGGCAATTGTCCATGTTTCACGTTTATGTCCGGTATCTGTGAAGGTAATTGTCCATGTTTCATGTTTCTGTCCAGTGTTTGTTGAGGGTAATTGTCCATGTATCATATTTATATCCAGTATCTTTGCTACAATTGTTTAATGTTCATGTTCAGTATTTGTGGGGTGGAGCAATTTCATGTTTATGTCCGGTATCTGTGGGGGTAATTGTCCATGATTCAAGTTTATGTCAGTATCTGTGGGGGGCAATTGTTCATGTTTCATATTTATGTCCAGTATCTGTGTGTGGGGATAATCGTCCATGGTTCTGTTTATGTCCAGTGCTTGTTGGGGCTAATTGTCCATGTTTCACATTTAAATCCAGTATCTGTGGGGACCAATTGTTCATGTTTAATGTTCATGTCCAGTATCTGTGGGTGGGAATTGTACATGTTTCATGTTTATGACCATTATCTGTGGGGGAGGGAATTGTCCATTTTTCATGTTTATGTCCAGTATATGTGGGGGCAATTGTCCATGTTTAATGATCATGTTCAGTATCTGTGGGGGGGGGAGGGCGCAATTTCATGTTTATGTCCAGTATCCGAGGGGGGTAATTGTCCATGTTTCATGTTTACGTCCAGTATCTGTGTGTGCGGATAATTATCCACGTTTCGTGTTTATGTCCGGTATTTGTGGGGCTAATTGTCCATGTTTCACATTATATCCAGTATCTGTGGGGACCAATTGTCCATGTTTAATGTTCATGTCCAGTATCTGTGGGGACAAATTTTCCATGTTTAATGATCATGTCCAGTATCTGTCGGGGGGAATTGTCCATGCTTCATGTTTATGTCCAGTATCAGTGGGTGGGAATTGTCCATGTTTCATGTTTATGTCCAGTACCTGTGGGGGAGGGGCTGTAATTGTCCATGTCTCATGTCTATGTCCAGTATCTGTGGAGAAAATTGCCCATGTTTCATGTTTACGTCCAGTATCTGTGTGTGGGGGTAATTGTCCACGTTTCATGTTTATGTCCAGTATATGTGGGGGGCAATTGTCCATGTTTAACGTTCATGTTCAGTATTTCTGGGGGGGAGCAATTTCATGTTTATGTCCAGTATATGTGGGGGTAATTGTCCATATTTCATGTTTATGTCCAGTGCTTGTTGGGGCTAATTGTCCATGTTTCACATTTAAATTCAGTATCAGTGGGGACCAATTGTCCATGTTTAATGTTCATGTCAGGTATCTGTGAGGGGGAGGAATTGTCTATGCTTCATGTTTATGTCCAGTATCTGTGAGGGGTAATTCTCCATGTTTCATGTTTATGTCCAGTATCTGTTGGGGGAATTGTCTATCTTTCATGTTTAGGTCCAGTACCTGTGGGTGTAATTGTCCATGTTTCATATTTATGTCCAGTATCTGTGGGGGGGGGGGGATTTGTCCATGTTTCATGTTTATGTCCAGTATCTGTGAGGTGGGGAGTTGTCCAAGTTTCATGTTTATTTCCAGTGATGGTGGGGGTAATTCTCCATGTTTCATGTTTATATCCAGTATCTGTGGGGTGGGGGGAGGAATTGTCCATGTTTCATGCTTATGTCCAATATCTGTAGGGGGGAATTGTCCATCTTTCATGTTCAGGTCCAGTACCTGTGGGGGGCAATTGTCCATGTTTCAAGTTTATGTCAGTATCTGTGGGAGGCAATTGTCCATGTTTCATGTTTATGTCCAGTTCTTGTTGGGGCTAATTGTCCATGTTTCACATTTAAATTCAGTATCAGTGGGGACCAATTGTCCATGTTTAATGTTCATGTCCAGTATCTGTGGGGTGGGGGGAGGAATTGTCCATGTTTCATGCTTATGTCCAGTATCTGTGGGGGAGAATTGTCCATGTTTCATGTTTATGTCCAGTATATGTTGGGGGCAATTGTCCATTTTTAATGTTCATGTTCAGTATTTCTGGGGGGCAGCAATTTCATGTTTATGTCCAGTATATGTGGGGGTAATTGTCGATATTTCATGTTTATGTCCAGTATCCGAGGGGGAATAACTGTCCATGTTTTATGTTTATGTCCAGTATCCGAGAGGGATAATTGTCCATGTTTTATGTTTATATCCAGTGCTTGTTGGGGCTAATTGTCCATGTTTCACATTTAAATTCAGTATCAGTGGGGACCAATTGTCCATGTTTAATGTTCATGTCCAGTATCTGTGGGGGGGAGGAATTGTCCATGCTTCATGTTTATGTCCAGTACCTGTGGGGGGGAATTGTCCATGTCTCATGTCTATGTCTAGCATCTGTGCGTGGGGGTAATTGTCCATGTTTCATGTTTATGTCCAGTACCTGTGGGGGGGTGTAATTGTCCATGTCTCATGTCTATGTCCAGCATCTGTGGAGATAATTGTCCATGTTTCATGTTTATGTCCAGTATTTGTGGGGGTAATTGTCCATGTTTCATGTTTATGTCCAGTGCTTGTTGGGGCTAATTGTCCATGTTTCACATTTAAATCCAGTATCTGTGGGGACCAATTGTCCATGTTTTATGTTTATGTCCAGTATCTGTGGGTGGGAACTGTTCATGTTTCATGTTTATGACCATTATCTGTGGGGGAGGGAATTGTCCATTTTTCATGTTTATGTTCAGTATATGTGGGGGCAATTGTCCATGTTTAATGTTCATGTTCAGTATCTGTGGGGGGGGAGGGCGCAATTTCATGTTTATGTCCAGTATCCGAGGGGGGTAATTGTCCATCTTTCATGTTTATGTCCAGTATCTGTGCGTGCGGATAATTATCCACGTTTCGTGTTTATGTCCGGTATTTGTGGGGCTAATTGTCCATGTTTCACATTTATATCCAGTATCTGTGGGGACCAATTGTCCATGTTTAATGTTCATGTCCAGTATCTGTGGGGACAAATTTTCCATGTTTAATGATCATGTCCAGTATCTGTCGGGGGGAATTGTCCATGCTTCATGTTTATGTCCAGTATCAGTGGGTGGGAATTGTCTATGTTTCATGTTTATGTCCAGTACCTGTGGGGGGGCTGTAATTGTCCATGTCTCATGTCTATGCCCAGCATCTGTGGAGAAAATTGCCCATGTTTCATGTTTACGTCCAGTATCTGTGTGTGGGGGTAATTGTCCACGTTTCATGTTTATGTCCAGTATATGTGGGGGGCAATTGTCCATGTTTAATGTTCATGTTCAGTATTTCTGGGGGGGAGCAATTTCATGTTTATGTCCAGTATATGTGGGGGTAATTGTCCATATTTCATGTTTATGTCAGTATCTGTGGGGGGCAATTGTCCATGTTTCATGTTTATGTCCAGTGCTTGTTGGGGCTAATTGTCCATGTTTCACATTTAAATTCAGTATCAGTGGGGACCAATTGTCCATGTTTAATGTTCATGTCCAGTATCTGTGAGGGGGAGGAATTGTCCATGCTTCATGTTTATGTCCAGTACCTGTGGGGTGGGGGGAGGAATTGTCCATGTTTCATGCTTATGTCCAATGTCTGTGGGGGGGGCATTGTCCATGTTTCATGTTTATGTCCAGTACCTGTGGGGTGGGGAGTTGTCCATGTTTCATGTTTATTTCCAGTGAATGTGGGGGGTAATTGTCCATGTTTCATGTTTATATCCAGTATCTGTGGGGTGGGGGGAGGAATTGTCCATGTTTCATGCTTATGTCCAATATCTGTGGGGGGGAATTGTCCATCTTTCATGTTCAGGTCCAGTACCTGTGGGGGGCAATTGTCCATGTTTCAAGTTTATGTCAGTATCTGTGGGGGGCAATTGTCCATGTTTCATGTTTATGTCCAGTGCTTGTTGGGGCTAATTGTCCATGTTTCACATTTAAATTCAGTATCAGTGGGGACCAATTGTCCATGTTTAATGTTCATGTCCAGTATCTGTGAGGGGGAGGAATTGTCCATGCTTCATGTTTATGTCCAGTATCTCTGAGAGGTAATTCTCCATGTTTCATGTTTATGTCCAGTATCTGTTGGGGGAATTGTCCATCTTTCATGTTTATGTCCAGTATCTGTGGGGGGGGGGGGGCGGAATTGTCCAAGTTTCATGTTTCTGTCCAGTGAATGTGGGGGGTAATTCTCCATGTTTCATGTTTATATCCAGTATCTGTGGGGGGGAATTGTCCATCTTTCATGTTCAGGTCCAGTACCTGTGGGGGGCAATTGTCCATGTTTCAAGTTTATGTCCAGTATCTGTGGGGGGGGGGGGGGAATTGTCCAAGTTTCATGTTTCTGTCCAGTGAATGTGGGGGGTAATTCTCCATGTTTCATGTTTATATCCAGTATCTGTGGGGGGGAATTGCCGATGTTTCATGTTTATGTCCAATATCCATGGGGGTAATTGTCCATGTTTCATGTTTATGTCCAGTGTTGGTTGAGGGTAATTGTCCATGTATCATGTTTATATCCAGTATCTTTGTTGGAATTGTTCATTTTTAATGTTCATGTCCAGTATCTGTGGGGTGGGGGGAGGATTTGTCCATGTTTCATGCTTATGTCCAGTATCTGTGGGGGGGAATTGACAATGTTTCAAGTTTATGTCAGTATCTGTGGGGGGCAATTGTCCATGTTTCACGTTTATGTCCGGTATCTGTGAAGGTAATTGTCCATGTTTCATGTTTCTGTCCAGTGTTTGTTGAGGGTAATTGTCCATGTATCATATTTATATCCAGTATCTTTGCTACAATTGTTTAATGTTCATGTTCAGTATTTGTGGGGTGGAGCAATTTCATGTTTATGTCCGGTATCTGTGGGGGTAATTGTCCATGATTCAAGTTTATGTCAGTATCTGTGGGGGGCAATTGTTCATGTTTCATATTTATGTCCAGTATCTGTGTGTGGGGATAATCGTCCATGGTTCTGTTTATGTCCAGTGCTTGTTGGGGCTAATTGTCCATGTTTCACATTTAAATCCAGTATCTGTGGGGATCAATTGTTCATGTTTAATGTTCATGTCCAGTATCTGTGGGTGGGAATTGTACATGTTTCATGTTTATGACCATTATCTGTGGGGGAGGGAATTGTCCATTTTTCATGTTTATGTCCAGTATATGTGGGGGCAATTGTCCATGTTTAATGATCATGTTCAGTATCTGTGGGGGGGGGAGGGCGCAATTTCATGTTTATGTCCAGTATCTGAGGGGGGTAATTGTCCATGTTTCATGTTTACGTCCAGTATCTGTGTGTGCGGATAATTATCCACGTCTCGTGTTTATGTCCGGTATTTGTGGGGCTAATTGTCCATGTTTCACATTATATCCAGTATCTGTGGGGACCAATTGTCCATGTTTAATGTTCATGTCCAGTATCTGTGGGGACAAATTTTCCATGTTTAATGATCATGTCCAGTATCTGTCGGGGGGAATTGTCCATGCTTCATGTTTATGTCCAGTATCAGTGGGTGGGAATTGTCCATGTTTCATGTTTATGTCCAGTACCTGTGGGGGGGGGCTGTAATTGTCCATGTCTCATGTCTATGTCCAGTATCTGTGGAGAAAATTGCCCATGTTTCACGTTTACGTCCAGTATCTGTGTGTGGGGGTAATTGTCCATGTTTCAAGTTTATGTCAGTATCTGTGGGGGGCAATTGTCCATGTTTCATGTTTATGTCCAGTGCTTGTTGGGGCTAATTGTCCATGTTTCACATTTAAATTCAGTATCAGTGGGGACCAATTGTCCATGTTTAATGTTCATGTCCAGTATCTGTGAGGGGGAGGAATTGTCCATGCTTCATGTTTATGTCCAGTATCTCTGAGAGGTAATTCTCCATGTTTCATGTTTATGTCCAGTATCTGTTGGGGGAATTGTCCATCTTTCATGTTTATGTCCAGTATCTGTGGGGGGGGGGGGGGGGGCGGAATTGTCCAAGTTTCATGTTTCTGTCCAGTGAATGTGGGGGGTAATTCTCCATGTTTCATGTTTATATCCAGTATCTGTGGGGGGAATTGTCCATCTTTCATGTTCAGGTCCAGTACCTGTGGGGGGCAATTGTCCATGTTTCAAGTTTATGTCCAGTATCTGTGGGGGGGGGGGGAATTGTCCAAGTTTCATGTTTCTGTCCAGTGAATGTGGGGGGTAATTCTCCATGTTTCATGTTTATATCCAGTATCTGTGGGGGGAATTGCCGATGTTTCATGTTTATGTCCAATATCCATGGGGGTAATTGTCCATGTTTCATGTTTATGTCCAGTGTTGGTTGAGGGTAATTGTCCATGTATCATGTTTATATCCAGTATCTTTGTTGGAATTGTTCATTTTTAATGTTCATGTCCAGTATCTGTGGGGTGGGGGGAGGATTTGTCCATGTTTCATGCTTATGTCCAGTATCTGTGGGGGGGAATTGACAATGTTTCAAGTTTATGTCAGTATCTGTGGGGGGCAATTGTCCATGTTTCACGTTTATGTCCGGTATCTGTGAAGGTAATTGTCCATGTTTCATGTTTCTGTCCAGTGTTTGTTGAGGGTAATTGTCCATGTATCATATTTATATCCAGTATCTTTGCTACAATTGTTTAATGTTCATGTTCAGTATTTGTGGGGTGGAGCAATTTCATGTTTATGTCCGGTATCTGTGGGGGTAATTGTCCATGATTCAAGTTTATGTCAGTATCTGTGGGGGGCAATTGTTCATGTTTCATATTTATGTCCAGTATCTGTGTGTGGGGATAATCGTCCATGGTTCTGTTTATGTCCAGTGCTTGTTGGGGCTAATTGTCCATGTTTCACATTTAAATCCAGTATCTGTGGGGATCAATTGTTCATGTTTAATGTTCATGTCCAGTATCTGTGGGTGGGAATTGTACATGTTTCATGTTTATGACCATTATCTGTGGGGGAGGGAATTGTCCATTTTTCATGTTTATGTCCAGTATATGTGGGGGCAATTGTCCATGTTTAATGATCATGTTCAGTATCTGTGGGGGGGGGGAGGGCGCAATTTCATGTTTATGTCCAGTATCTGAGGGGGGTAATTGTCCATGTTTCATGTTTACGTCCAGTATCTGTGTGTGCGGATAATTATCCACGTTTCGTGTTTATGTCCGGTATTTGTGGGGCTAATTGTCCATGTTTCACATTATATCCAGTATCTGTGGGGACCAATTGTCCATGTTTAATGTTCATGTCCAGTATCTGTGGGGACAAATTTTCCATGTTTAATGATCATGTCCAGTATCTGTCGGGGGGAATTGTCCATGCTTCATGTTTATGTCCAGTATCAGTGGGTGGGAATTGTCCATGTTTCATGTTTATGTCCAGTACCTGTGGGGGGGGGGCTGTAATTGTCCATGTCTCATGTCTATGTCCAGTATCTGTGGAGAAAATTGCCCATGTTTCACGTTTACGTCCAGTATCTGTGTGTGGGGGTAATTGTCCACGTTTCATGTTTATGTCCAGTATATGTGGGGGGCAATTGTCCATGTTTAACGTTCATGTTCAGTATTTCTGGGGGGCAGCAATTTCATGTTTATGTCCAGTATATGTGGGGGTAATTGTCCATATTTCATGTTTATGTCCAGTGCTTGTTGGGGCTAATTGTCCATGTTTCACATTTAAATTCAGTATCAGTGGGGACCAATTGTCCATGTTTAATGTTCATGTCCAGTATCTGTGAGGGGGAGGAATTGTCTATGCTTCATGTTTATGTCCAGTATCTGTGAGGGGTAATTCTCCATGGTTTCATGTTTATGTCCAGTATCTGTTGGGGGAATTGTCTATCTTTCATGTTTAGGTCCAGTACCTGTGGGTGTAATTGTCCATGTTTCATATTTATGTCCAGTATCTGTGGGGGGGGGGGGGATTTGTCCATGTTTCATGTTTATGTCCAGTATCTGTGAGGTGGGGAGTTGTCCAAGTTTCATGTTTATTTCCAGTGATGGTGGGGGTAATTCTCCATGTTTCATGTTTATATCCAGTATCTGTGGGGTGGGGGGAGGAATTGTCCATGTTTCATGCTTATGTCCAATATCTGTAGGGGGGAATTGTCCATCTTTCATGTTCAGGTCCAGTACCTGTGGGGGCAATTGTCCATGTTTCAAGTTTATGTCAGTATCTGTGGGAGGCAATTGTCCATCTTTCATGTTTATGTCCAGTGCTTGTTGGGGCTAATTGTCCATGTTTCACATTTAAATTCAGTATCAGTGGGGACCAATTGTCCATGTTTAATGTTCATGTCCAGTATCTGTGAGGGGGAGGAATTGTTCATGCTTCATGTTTATGTCCAGTATCTATTGGGGGATTTGTCCATCTTTCATGTTTAGGTCCAGTACCTGTGGGTGTAATTGTCCATGTTTCATGTTTATATCCAGTATCTGTGGGGGGGAATTGCCGATGTTTCATGTTTATGTCCAATATCCGTGGGGGTAATTGTCCATGTTTCATGTTTATGTCCAGTGTTGGTTGAGGGTAATTGTCCATGTATCATGTTTATATCCAGTATCTTTGTTGGAATTGTTCATTTTTAATGTTCATGTCCAGTATCTGTGGGGTGGGGGGAGGATTTGTCCATGTTTCATGCTTATGTCCAGTTTCTGTGGGGGGGAATTGACAATGTTTCAAGTTTATGTCAGTATCTGTGGGGGGCAATTGTCCATGTTTCACGTTTATGTCCAGTATCTGTGGGGTGGGGAGTTGTCCATGTTTCATGTTTATGTCCGGTATCTGTTAGGGTAATTGTCCATGTTTCATGTTTCTGTCCAGTGTTTGTTGAGGGTAATTGTCCATGTATCATATTTATATCCACTATCTTTGCTACAATTGTTTAATGTTCATGTTCAGTATTTGTGGGGTGGAGCAATTTCATGTTTATGTCCGGTATCTGTGGGGGTAATTGTCCATATTTCATGTTTATGTCCAGTGCTTGTTGGGGCTAATTGTCCATGTTTCACATTTAAATCCAGTATCTGTGGGGACCAATTGTTCATGTTTAATGTTCATGTCCAGTATCTGTGGGTGGGAATTGTACATGTTTCATGTTTATGACCATTATCAGTGGGGGAGGGAATTGTCCATGTTCATGTTTATGTCCAGTATCTGTGGGGTGGGGAGTTGTCCATGTTTCATGTTTATTTCCAGTGAATGTGGGGGGTAATTCTCCTTGTTTCATGTTTATATCCAGTATCTGTGGGGTGGGGAGAGGAATTGTCCATGTTTCATGCTTATGTCCAATATCTGTGGGGGGGAATTGTCCATCTTTCATGTTCAGGTCCAGTACCTGTGGGGGGCAAGTGTCCATGTTTCAAGTTTATGTCAGTATCTGTGGAGGGCAATTGTCCATGTTTCATGTTTATGTCCAGTATCTGTGGGGGGGGGGGGGGAATTGTCCAAGTTTCATGTTTCTGTCCAGTGAATGTGGGGGGTAATTCTCCATGTTTCATGTTTATATCCAGTATCTGTGGGGGTAATTGTCCATGTTTCATGTTTATGTCCAGTGTTGGTTGAGGGTAATTGTCCATGTATCATGTTTATATCCAGTATCTTTGTTGGAATTGTTCATTTTTAATGTTCATATCCAGTATCTGTGGGGTGGGGGGAGGATTTGTCCATGTTTCATGCTTATGTCCAGTATCTGTGGGGGGGAATTGACAATGTTTCAAGTTTATGTCAGTATCTGTGGGGGGCAATTGTCCATGTTTCACGTTTATGTCCAGTATCTGTGGGGTGGGGAGTTGTCCATGTTTCACGTTTATGTCCAGTATCTGTGAGGGTAATTGTCCATGTTTCATGTTTCTGTCCAGTGTTTGTTGAGGGTAATTGTCCATGTATCATATTTATATCCAGTATCTTTGCTACAATTATTTAATGTTCATGTTCAGTATTTGTGGGGTGGAGCAATTTCATGTTTATGTCCGTATCTGTGGGGGTAATTGTCCATGTTTCAAGTTTATGTCAGTATCTGTGGGGGGCAATTGTCCATGTTTCATGTTTATGTCCAGTATCTGTGTGTGGGGATAATCGTCCATGGTTCATGTTTATGTCCAGTGCTTGTTGGGGCTAATTGTCCATGTTTCACATTTAAATCCAGTATCTGTGGGGACCAATTGTTCATGTTTAATGTTCATGTCCAGTATCTGTGGGTGGGAATTGTACATGTTTCATGTTTATGACCATTATCTGTGGGGGAGGGAATTGTCCATTTTTCATGTTTATCTCCAGTATATGTGGGGGCAATTGTCCATGTTTAATGATCATGTTCAGTATCTGTGGGGGGGGGGGGCGCAATTTCATGTTTATGTCCAGTACTTGTGGGGGTAATTGTCTATGTTTCATATTTATGACCAATATCTGTGTGTGGGGATAATTGTTCATGTTTCATGTTTATGTCCAGTGTTTGTGGGGGTAATTGTCCATGTTTCACATTTATATCCAGTATCTTTGGGGATCCAATTGTCCATGTTTCATGTTTATGTCCAGTATATGTGGGGGGCAATTGTCCATGTTTAATGTTCATGTTCAGTATTTTTTTTGGGGGGGGCGCAATTTCATGTTTATGCCCAGTATCCGAGGGGGGTAATTGTCCATGTTTCATGTTTATGTCCATCATCTGTGTGTGCGGATAATTCTCCACATTTGGTGTTTATGTCCAGTATTTGTAGGGGTAATTGTCCATGTTTCATGTTTATGTCCAGTGTTTGTGGGGGTAATTGTCCATGTTTTACATTTATATCCAGTATCTTTGGGGATCCAATTGTCCATGTTTCATGTTCATGTCCAGTATATGTGGGGGAAGGAATTCTCCATGTTTCATGTTTATGTCCAGTGAATGTGGGGGGTAATTGTCCATGTTTCATGTTTATGTCCAGTATCTGTGGGGTAATTGTCCATGTTTCAGGTTTATATCCAGTATCTGTTGGGGATAATTGTCCATGTTTCATGTTTATGTCCTGCATCTGTGGGGGTAATTGTCAATGTATCATGTTTAAATCCAATATCTGTGGGGGGGGGGGAGAATTGTCCATCTTTCATGTTTAGGTCCAGTACCTGTGGGGGTAATTGTCCAAGTTTCATATTTATGTCTAGTATCTGTGGGGGGGGGGAATTGTCCATGTTTCAGGTTTCTGTCCAGTATCTGTTGGGGATAATTGTCCATGTTTCATGTTTATGTCCAATCTCTGTGGGGGGAGGAATTCTCCATGTTTAATGTTTATGTCCAGTGAATGTGGGGGGTAATTCTCCATATTTCATGTTTATGTCCAGTATCTGTGGGGTAATTGTCCATGTGTCCGGTTTATATCCAGTATCTGTTGGGGATAATTGTCCATGTTTCATGTTTATGTCCTGCATCTGTGGGGGTAATTGTCAATGTATCATATTTATGTCTAGTATCTGTAGGGGGGGAATTGTCCACGTTTCATGTTTATGTCCAGTATCTGGGGGGGGGGGGGATAATTGTCCATGTTTTATGTTTATGTCCAGTATCTGTGGTGGGGGGAATTTTCCATGTTTCATGAATATGTCCAGTATATGTGTGGGGTAATTGTCCATGTTTAATGTTCATGTTCAGTATTTGTGGGGGGGAGCAATTTCATACTTATGTCCAGTATCCGAGGGGAGTATTCTTCCATGTTTCATATTTACGTCCAGTATCTGTGTGTGGGGATAATTGTCCATGTTTCATGTTTATGTCCAGTATTTATGGGGGTAATTGTCCATGTTTCATGGTTATGTCCAGTGCTTGTTGAGGCTAATTGTCCATGTTTCACATTTAAATCCAGTATCTGTGGGGACCAATTGTCCATGTTTCATGTTTATGACCATTATCTGTGGGGGAGGGAATTGCCCATGTTTCATGTTTATGTCCAGTATCCGTGGGGGGTAATTGTCCATGTTTCATGCTTATGTCCAGCATCCGTGGGGGGTAATTGTCCATGTTTCATGCTTATGTCCAGTATCTGTTGGGGGGAATTGTCCATTTTTCATGTATATGTCCAGTATATGTGGGGGTCAATTGTCCATGTTTAATGTTCATGTTCACTATGTTTTGGGGGGGGCACAATTTCATGTTTATGTCCAGTATCTGAGGGGGGTAATTGTCCATGTTTCATATTTATGTCCAGTATCTGTGTGTGCGGATAATTTTCCACGTTTCGTGTTTATGTCCGGTATTTGTGGAGTTAATTGTCCATGTTTCATGTTTATGTCCATTGTTTGTTGGGGCTAATTGTCCATGTTTCACATTTATATCCAGTATCTGAGGGGACCAATTGTCCATGTTTAATGTTCATGTCCAGTATCTGTGGGGGAGAGGAATTGTCCATGCTTCATGTTTATGTCCAGTATCAGTGGGTGGGAATTGTCTATGTTTCATGTTTATGTCCAGTACCTGTGGGGGGGCTGTAATTGTCCATGTCTCATGTCTATGTCCAGCATCTGTGGAGATAATTGCCCATGTTTCATGTTTACGTCCAGTATCTGTTGGGGGTAGGGGAATTGTCCATGTTTCATGTTTATGTCCGGTAACTGTGGGAGTTAATTCTCCATATTTCATGTTCATGTCCAGCATCTGTGGAGGGGGTAATTGTCCATGTTTAATGTTTATATCCATTACCTGTGTGGGGTACTTGTCCATGCTTCATGTTTATGTCCAGTATCTGTGGAGGGAAGTTGTCCATGTTTATTGTTTATGTCCAGTATCTGTGGGGGGCAATTGTTGATGTTTCATGTTTAAGTCCAGTACCAGGGGGGGGGGGGGGGGGAATAATTGTCCAGTTTCATGTTTATGTCCAGTATCTGTGGAGGGAAGTTGTCCATGTTTATTGTTTATGTCCAGTATCTGTGGGGGTGTAATTGTCTATGCTTCATGTTTATGACCAGTATCTGTGGGGGGATTGTCCATATTTCATGTTTATGTCCAGTATCTGTGGGGGGCAATTGTTGATGTTTCATGTTTAAGTCCAGTATCTGGGGGGGGGGGGAATTGTCCATGCTTAAAATTGATGTCCAGTACCTGGGGGGGGGTAATTGTCCAGTTTCATGTTTATGTCCAGTATCTGTGAGGGGGAATTGTCCATGTTTCATCTTTATGTCCAGTATCTGTGGGGGGGAATTGTCCATTTTTTATATTTATATCCAGTATCTCTGTGTGTGGGGCAGTAATTGTTTATTTCCAGTATCTGTGGGGGGAAATTGTCCATGTTTCATGTTTATGTCAAGTATCTGTGGGTTGGGGGAATTGTCGTTATTTCATGTTTCTATCCAGTAGCTGTGGGGAGATAATTGTCCATGATTCATGTTTATGTCCAGTATCTGTGGGGTGAATTGTCCATGTTTCATGTTTATGTCCAGTATCTGTGAGGGGGAGGAAATGTCCATGTTTCATGTTTATGTCCAGTATCTGTGGGGGAGGAAATGTCTATGTTTCATGTTTATGTCCAGTATCTGTGGGGGGAATTGTCCATGTTTCATGTTGATGTCCAGTATCTGTGGGGGTGTAATTACTATGTTTCATGTTTATATCCAGTATCTGGGGAGGTGAGGGTGTGATGAAAGTACACATAGACTAAGATGTTAACTGTCCTGGGCTGGCACCAGTGGGATCAGCAGTTGGTCTGCCATCTGTCTTCAGGAGAAAGAGAGATAAGGAAAACAACGGAGCAGCATTTGGAGATGTTAATGAAGGGACGGGAGAATTTAACGGAAGGAGACACAGTCTGAGAGCTGTCAAGATCGACTCCTCTTTGAACCCTGAACTGTTTGAAGTGATGGACAGGCGATACCCCAGCAGGGGGATAAAAAGGGACAGGTTCGCTAAGGCGACACACACGACACCCGAGGTAACGAGACCCTGGAAGCGGTGCATCTCCCACAAGTCGGTGGGAAGTTTTGGAGGGCTGGTCGCGGGACCAAGCCATAGACGCACAGGGTGGAAAGGCACAATCGGCGGGAACCTGGTGTGTGTGTCCGCCCTTGCCTGGGTGCCAGGTTCACTGCAGAGGAACGATCATATCTGAAAACGGAGGGGTCACAGTCGGTGACCTCAGAAGACATTACAAAGGGCTCGCCTGAAAGCTGACTGCGAAGAATATCGAAGGTCTGTGTGGAAGCCGTTTGAATATTCATTCGCTTTTGCTCTCTCTCTCCTTCCCCCCACTGTCCATCTCCCACGGCAGTGATTACTGTGAACTGAACTGAACTCAATTGAACTGAACTCTGCGTCACTTTGAAACTGGTCATTTACCGCTAGACGACAATAGAGCTTGATTGATCCTGTTATCCTAATTCTGTGTACATGTGTGTTTATCATTGCTGAACTGTTGCATTTATATCCTTACTATTAGAGTACTGTGTTGCTTATTTCTTTAATAAAACTTTCTTAGTTCCAGTAATCCAGACTCCAACTGAGTGATCCATTTCTGCTGGTTTGGCAACCCAGTTACGGGGTACGTAACAGGGGTAATTGTCCATATTTGATGTTTATGTCCAGTATCTGTCTGTGGGGATAATTGTCCATGATTCATGTTCATGTCCAGTATTTGTTTTGTGGGGAGTGGGAATTGTCCATGTTTCATATTTATGTCCAGTATCTGTGGGGGGGATTTCTGCATGTTTCATGTTTATCTCCAGTATGTCACGGGGTACTTGTCTATGTTTCATGTTTATGCGCAGTATCTGTGGGGGGGGGATTGTGCATGTTTCATGTCCTGTATCTGTGGGGGGTAATTGTCCATGTTTCATTTTATGTCCAGTATCGGCGGGGGGGGGGGAGGAGGGATTGTCCATGTTTCATTTTTATGTCCAGCATCTGTGGGGTGAATTGTCCAAGTTTCATGTTTATGTCCAATATCTGTGTGTGGGAGTTAATTGTCCATGTTTCATGTTTATGTCCAGTATCTGTGTGGGGATAATTGTCCATGATACATGTTTATGTCAAGTATTTGTTTTGTGGGGGGGGGGTATTTGTCTATGTTTCATGTTTATGCCCACTATCTGTGTGGGGAAATTGTCCATGTTTCATGTTTTTGTCCAGTATCTGTGGGGGGAAATTGTCCATATTTCATGTTTGTATGTCCAGTATCTGTTGGGGGAATTGTCCATGTTTCATGTTTATGTCCAGTATCTGCGGGGGGCAATTCTCCATGTTTATTGTTTGTGTCCAATACCTGTGGGGGGTAATTGTCGATGTTTCATGTTTATGTCCAGTACCTGCGGGAGTTAATTGTCCATGTTTCATGTTTATGTCCAGAATCTGGGGGGGTTGGGGTAATTGTCCATGTTTCATGTTTATGTCCAGTATCTGTGGGGGGAATTGTCCATGATTCAAGTTTATGTCCAGTACCTGTGAGGGTAATTGTCCATGTTTATGTCCAGTATCTGTGAGTGGGGCGGGAATTGTCCATGTTTCATGTTTATGTCCAGTATCCGTGGGGAGGAATTGTCCATGTTTCATGTTTATGTCCAGTATCCGTGGGGAGGAATTGTCCATGTTTCATGTTGATGTCCGGTATTTGTGGGGGGAATTGTCCATGTTTCATGTTTATATCCAGCATCTGTGTGTGTGGGGCGGTAATTATCCATGTTTCATGTTCATGTCCAGTATCTGTGGGAGTTAATTGTCCATGTTTCATGCTTATATCCAGCATCTGTGTGTGTGGGGCGTGTTTCAGGTTTATGCTCTCTATCAGGACTGATGCAGGGTTGGACCTGAAATCCTGGTAGAAGGTCTTGGTCCAGAACATGGACAACTGCTTTGCCTCTGCAGATGCTGCTCGACCTACAGAGATCCACCAGCAGATTCCAGTCTCTACACACAAGGCAGGATGTGCCAGCACTCCCCCTTCTGGAGAATGGCACGGACTGACATCAGTGTCCAATTTCAGAGATGCAAAGCCTGTTTCGAGGCTCTGCATAGTGATGCAGACTGTCCTCACCCCCCCAGTGCTGCGGGGGTGGTGGGGGAGGGAACAGCAGACACACAGACTGGTGTAGTAGGAGTTGGCCACTATTGAACTCCAGAACTGGCTCTTGTTGGTATCAGCTGGTCACTATGGGGCAACAAGGCACAAAGGGTTCCCGAAGGCAGTATGCTATCAGCACAGCCGGCTTGCGACTGGAACAAGCCCCCATTGCTGGGCCAGTCTGGCTGATGTGGGTGTACTCACTCAATGGTGGTGTCGTCAAGGACGCCAGTGACAGGGATCCTGTAGAACCGCTGCATCGCTGCAATGGCGGCTTGCATAGAGTGAGCTGATCGCAGGGCAGACGTCCGGAGGTCATCTGGCAGAAAGTATCCATAGGTCTTCAACCAATTCTGCAAAGGGAAACAGCATCTCGTTTACCAAACGCTGGCCAAACAGCAGCTTCAGTCAACGCTTGAGACAGCTCGCCAATTATGTACTGAGTCTGACAACTCCTGATCCTCTGGCTTTGTACAGAATGTAGAAACACCATCTTCCTGTCAGCCCTCCCTTCTGTTGGCGTCCACAGGGGAAACTGAACCTCCTCATCATTTTCTATTTCCCCAGAGATCATCCCTTTATCCCCCGCCCTCCCTGATCTCCACAGCTAGGGTCAATTGGGCACTCTTTCTCACTGTCGTGGCACTTCTCCAGGGTGACAAATGTCACTCCTTCTTAGCATCTGACAGACCCACCCACACTCCTCACACCAACCTTGCACAGTCCATGTAAAGACAAAGATATGCACTGACTACCCTGTCAGAGTCTGTACTGGGATGTGCTGGGGGCATGAACAGGTCCTTTGGCCCATAATGTTGTGCTCAGCCAATTAAATTAGCTCACTAAACTAATCCCTTCTGCCTACACAATGTCCATATCCTTCCATTTTTCCTCACCTCCATGTGCCTATCTAAATGGCTCTTAAAAGTCTCTAATGTTTCTTCCTTGACCACCACATAATGCAGTGCATTCCAGATAAAAAACTTGCCCCTCACATCACCTTTGAAATTACCCCCTCTCACTATAAGTGCATGGCCTCTGGTATTAGACACTAGAATAGCACTGGAAGATTACTGGGCACAATTCTCAATAAGTGGTAAGAAGTTACTGGATAAACCCTTCTTTGATTCCCCTGTTCACTGGTGGGAAGCCACCAAGGAGAACATCAAGAGGTTCTTCATTCGCAAGGGTATCCAGAAAGCAAGGCAGGAGCGGAGTGAACTGCGTAATCTCCAGACAGAGCTGCAGCAACTTCTCCTTCCGCAGTCAAAGGGGGTGGATGTCAGGGAGGAATTGCGAGAGGTGAAGGGTCGGCAAGCCCAGCACCTCGCCGCTGAATCCTCCAAGATCATCTTCTGATCAAGGGTCCAAACCGTGGAACGGGACGAGACGTGCTCACACTTCTTCTTCCAAAAGGTGCACAGGGGGAGCTCTGTGATCCACATCCTTAAGGAAGAGGATGGCTCAGTTGTGTCCTCACAGACAGACATACTGAGGATCTGCAACTCCTTCTATGCCAGTCTGTGCGATGAAGAGGCTACAGAATTCACAGCCTCCCACAACTTCCTGTCGTCTATCATGCAGGTCTTAAGACGACAGCAAGCAGGAGAGTCTGGATCAACCACTGACCCTGGACCAGCTAACAGGCTCCATCCATTCCTCTGAGTCGAGTAAGACTCCCGGAAGCGACGGCTTACTGGCTGAGTTGTACTCAGCTCTGTGGAACTGGATAGGCCCTGACCTGCTGGAAGTGTACAATGCTATGCTTCTGGCCAGCAGCATGCCAGAGTCCATGAGGAAGGGCATCATCACCCTCATCTACAAGCAGAAGGGGGAAAGGGAGAACATTAGGAATTGGAGGCCCACCTCTCCCCTGAATGTAGATTACAAGATCCTGTCCAAGGCTATCGCCAACAGGGTCAAGTCTGCTCTGGGACAGCTGTCCAGCTAAACCTGTGCTGTACCAGGCAGGAAGATCTCAGACAGCCTCGCGCTGCTGAGGGACACCATCGCCTACGTGCAGGACAGGGGGGCGAATGGCTACCTGGTCAGCTTGGACCAGGAGAAAGCCTTCGACAGGATATCGCACACGTACATGGCGGATGTGGGATTTGGGGATCCGGAATTGGATCAGACTGCTCTACACAGACATCCGTAGTGCAGTCCAGGTCAACGGGTGGGAAACAGACAGCTTCCCCATCAGGTCTGGGGTCAGGCAGGGCTGTCCCCTCCCCCCTGTCTTGTTTGTCTGCTGCATTGAACCCTTTGCCGAAGCCATCAGAAGGGATGAGGGCATAAGAGGGGTGACACTGCCAGGCAGTGGAGGGACCCAAGTGAAAACCACCCTGTACATGGACGACGTCACCATCTTCTGCCCTGATCCGAGGTCAGTTCGCAGGCTGATTAACATGTGCGAACAGATTGAGCTAGCGTCGGCGGCCAGGGTCAACCGCACGAAGAGCAAAGCCATGCTCTTCGGCAACTGGCCCAACTGATCCAGTGTCCCCTTCACCATCAGGTCTGATCACGTGAAGGTGTTGGGGATCTGGTTCGGAGGGGCCGAGGCATGCACCAAGAACTGGCACGAGCGGACTGCCAAGGTGAAATAGAAACTGGGTCTGTGGGGAAGGCGCTCCCTATCAATAACGGGCAAGAACCTGGTCATCAGGTGTGAGGTGCTCTCAGGGCTGCTGTATTTGGCGCAGGTGTGGCCCGTCCCCCGCTCCCACAGCTCGGAAATCACCCGAGCTGTCTTCAGATTCGTCTGGGGATCCAAGATCGGGTCAGACGGATCGTCATGCACAAGTCCCTGGACAATGGGGGCAAGAACGTTCCCAACGTCGCCTTCACCCTGATGGCCAGCTTCGTGTGTGGCTGTATCAGGTTGTGTGTAGAACCCAGGTATGTGGGCACCAAGTACCACTGTGTGCCCAGGTTCTACCTGTCGCCCTGGCTACAAAGGATTGGTCTGGCCCCACTCCCGCACAACGCCCCAGTCAGCTGGTCGTTGCTGCCATACCTGTCCTACGTAGCAAAGTTCTTCCAGGAGAATGCCTTTGACCACAGGGCCACCAGGCAGTGGTCGGCACGTAATGTCCTGAAGGCACTGCAGGAGAGGGACGTGATGGACACAGTGGGGTGGTTCCCTGAGCAGACCGCCCAGTTCATCTGGCAAATTGCCTCATTGCCAGACCTCACCAACAGGCACCAGGACCTCGCCTGGCTGGCGGTGAGAGGGGCCCTCCCAGTCAGATCCCTCCTGTACGCCCGGAACGTCATCTCCGCACCCCGCTGCCCACGAGAGGACTGCAGTGAGGAGTCCGTGACCCACCTCCTTGCACACTGTCAGTTCGCAGAGAGGGTGTGGAGGAGGATGGATGGGCTAATGTCACGTTTCATCCCCAGCAGCTGCGTAACAAAGGACTCTCTGATCTACGGGCTGTTCCCGGGGACACACACGGAGACCAACATCCGGTGCTGCTGGCAGATCATCAACTCGGTGAAAGACGCTCTTTGGTCAGCCCGAAACTTGATGGTCTACGTTCTCGGCTGCAGGAGTAGGTGCTGATGGACGCACTGAAACTCGGTGCAGCCACTGCAAGGGCCCGGTGGGGAAGGACCACGGTATAGGGTTCTCCTCCGGCGGGAGTGGGAGGGGTCGGGTGGCGGAGAGTATACCCCTCAACAATGGTGTGGTACAGTGAACCAACGGAGTGCCACGTGGGTGGCCAAAAGTGTGGATATGTAGAGACCGTAAGGGAAACGTGTGTAAAAGATTGAGATTCATTGAATGATTTATTGTATACAATTTTATTGTTGAATAAAGTATATTTTGAAATTAAAAAACTCTGAGTGATGAGGAATAGTCAGTGACAGGAGATGTGGCAGCGTAACAGTGTAGAGCGATTTTGATGACTGGTGTATCATCTGAGCCCTTGCTGTTTGCCCATGGCAAGTTAGTAAGCTGGATCCAAATCTGACTTGGTCAAAGGAGACAGGGCAATGGCGGAGGGAGTTCTCCTGACCAGCAGGGACCCCTTGTCTGTGATACACATTAATGATTTGGATGAAGATGTAGGTGGGTCACTAACAAGTTTGCAGATGACAGAGATGGGAGTTGTAATGAAGGCCAAAGGTCATTTACCTGCAGCAAGTGAATTTCTGATTGCACCTGTGCACACACGTGGAGTACATGTACAGATGATAACAAATCTGACTCTGTCAATTCTCTGGCCAATTTAGCAGCTGATCGATAAAATTCCATAGTCTAAAACTGTCCTGACTATAAATACCACCAATTTTTGTGTTAGCTGCATTTACCTCATAGGGTTATTATACCTCCTACTTTCAGAGGCAAACAATAGTTTAATACAGTAATCTGATAAGTGTGAGCTGATGCACTTCAGGGAAAACAGCATGAATGGGATCGACCAACGTGGTACTGAGACACTAATTCCTGAATGCCGCAGTACAGCTGAGCACAGAACACAGGCCATTACAACTCAGATCAGCCCTTCAGCCCACAGTGTTGTGCTGAACTAATTAAATTAGTAATCCATTGGCCAGCTGAGCTAATCTCTTCTGACTACACAATATCCCTGTTCCTCCAAGTTCCTCACACCCATGTGCCTATCTAAATGTCTCTCAAAGTCCCTAATGCATCTGCCTCTGCCACCACCCCACATAGTGCAGTCCAACACCCACCACGTTCTGCGCAAGGCAACAAGGATTCATTAGGGCACAGTATGGAAGAATATGGAAATGAGGCCCCAGATAGAGTCGTGTGTTCAGTTCTAGTCACCACACAATAGGATGCATTGGAGAGGGTGCACAGATTTGCCAGGATGTTGCCTCAACTGGGAGGAAAAAGTTAAATCCAATCTGGAAGAACATCATGAGCACTGGGGAGATCAGCCAGTTTCTGACCTCCATCATTAAACTTGTGATACAACAATTCGACGAATAGACCTGCACGTGACCCTGGAGCTCAGAACCGCCCCACCATCCTCTTGCTCTGCACAACCCCTCAGCTGAGGCCACAACACTGACAATGAAGTTGCACACAGCCTGACCCAAGAGAAAGCCTTGTCACCAACAGTACAAACTCTGGCTGCCAGTTGCCTGTGTTTGCCCAATTTGCATTTGCTGCTTTCTGAGCCGTTGCCATGGAAACACAAATCAATTTATTGTATCACATTTACATTAATTTTCAGTTCAGTGTCTCTCCAGATGCTCTCATTCTAACAGGAGAGGCATGTCTGGCTTAGGAACAGAAACTGCCAAATGTGCTGCTCAACCTCCACCAGCGTTGCAGGTTTGCATCACTCTGAGCCTTTCCCACCAACACTCAACAGCTTTACCCCATGACGCAGCTGGGACTGACAAGCCCCAATCACACCACCACAGTCAAATACCCCAACACCCAGCCCCGGAACAGCTTGGACCAGCACCAAAAGTCCCAGGTCACCCCGATTCCCCTCTGCTTAGCTCAACAGTGAGAGTGTGTATGTGGGGGTTGAGGTTAGTTCCACACTCAACAGTGAGTGTGTATGTGGGGTGAGGGCAGGTTAGTTCCACACTATATATTCAATAAAATAAAAATCTTTTTTCACTTTCTTTGAGAATTCTTCTCACGGCATTAAGGACCCCCATCACCCAGGACGTGCCCTCTTCTCATTGCTACCATCGGGGGGAGGTACAGGAGCCTGAAGACACACAATCAATGCTTTAGGAACAGCTTCTTCCCCTCCACCATGAGATTTCTGAACAAACCATCAACCCATGAATTCTACCTCACTAGGTTTTTTTTAATTCTCTTTTTGTATTACTTGCTGAATTTACGTTTTATCTAGTTTTATTTTAATTTATAGATTTTATTATTACGTAGTGCAATGTACAGCTGCCACAAAAAACACATTTCATGACATATGCCAGTGATATTAAACCTGATTCTGATTCTGAGAAAGACTATCTGGTCTAAACTCCCAGTGTCACAACCAACAGATAAACATAACAAGCGAACACAAAGCAGCAGAAACTCTGCCCATAGAATCAGAGTCATACAGCATGCAAATGGGCCATTCGGCCCAATTCATTCATCCTAACCATGGAGATAGACTCATTTGTCCGCGTTGGGCTTTAACCCTTCCCTATCCATGTATCTGCCCAAATATCTTTTAAACCCTTAAGATCAGCTTTATTTATTACATGTACATCAAAACATACATCATTTTATGTCTGGCACTAACATAGCAAGCCCACAGCTCACTGACCTTAACCCTAACAGAATGTCTTTGGACTGTGGGAGGAAACTGGGACACTCGGAGGAAACCCATGCGGTCACGGGGAGAATGTACAAACTCCTTACAGACAGTGGCAAGAGTCGAAACCTGAGTAGTGATTGCTGGCACTGAAAGTGCTGTCCTAACATACCTCTGGCAGCTCATTCCACAGACCCACCACCCCGTGTGAAAACAAGCCCTGCAAATCTCCTTTAAGCTCCTTTGAAGGTAGGTGGAGGAGCAGGTAGTGTTGAGGATGCAGAGAGCCTGCAGAGAGACTTAGGTAGTTCAGGGGAATGGGCAAAGAAGTGGCAAATGAAATACAATGTTGGAAAGTGTATGGTCATGCACTTTGGTAGAAGAAATAAACAGGCAGACTATTATTTAGATGGGGAGAGAATTCAAAATGCAGAAATGCAAAGGGACTAGGGAATTCTTGTGCAATATACCCTAAAGGTTAACCTCCAGGTTGAGTTGGTTGTGAAGAAGGCGAATGCAATGTTGACATTCATTTCTAGAGGTATAGAATATTCCTCAAAATATCCGCGGTATCTCTTTGTCTGACCAACATGTTATTGCATTTGTTACATTGATAGCTAGGAGGGCCATTTTGTTGAAGTGGAAGGATACATCAGCTCCCACTTTGTCACAATGGTTCTCTCAAGCGATGCTATGTCTTAGTTTGGAGAAAATTAGAAGTCGAACTTTTGAACCTATGTTTGATTTTGAGAAAAGATGGGGTTCATTTGCTCGTTACTATCATTTGAGTTAATTGATAGATTTCCTCCACGATCTAATTGTAAGTTTTTGTTTTTTTTCTTGCTGGCGGTTTGATGTTTATCTTTAGAAGCTTTTTGTATGACACATGGCTCCGGGGTTGAGCACCTAATGGTTTTTTTCTCACTTTTTCTTGTTTAGTAGGGTTTTTTTGTCACCAAAATCTTTTCAATCTTTAAAACAATGTTTTTTTTCTTGAGCCATTGTAAGTGTTGCCTACTTCGATGTACTCATGTTAATTTTGGATAATAATAATAAAAAGATTTGAAAAGAATATGAGCCGGAATGTGATGTTGAGGCTCTATAAGGCACTCGTGAGACCACAGTTGGAGTATTGTGTGCAGTTTTGGGCTCCCTATTTTAGAAAGGATATACTGACATTGGAGAGGGTTCAGAGAAGATTCACGAGAATGATTCCAGGAATGAAAGGGTTACCCTATGAGGAACATCTGGCAGCCCTTGGGCTGTATTCCCCCGAGTTCAGGAGAATGAGGGGGGATCTCATAGAAATATTCTGAATGTTAAGAGGCCTGAACAGATTAGATGTATTTCCCATGGTATGGGAGTCTAGGACAAGAGGGCATGACTTCAGGAATGAAGAACGTCCTTTTAGAACAGAGATGCAGAGAAATTACTTTAGTCAGAGGGTGGTAAATCTATGGAATTTGTTGCCACGAGCAGCTGTGGAAGCCAAGTCATTGGGTGTAATTAAGGTAGAAATAGATAGGTTCTTGATTAGCCAGAGTATCAAAGGGTATGGGGTGAAAGCAGGGGAGTGGGGATGACTGGAAGAATTGGATCAGCCCATGATTAAATGGCAGAACAGACTCGATGGGCCAAATGGCCTACTTCTCCTCCTATCTTATGGTCTTATCTTAAACTGCACCCCCTCCCCCACACACATCTCTACCAACTAGCTTTAGACTCCCCCACCTTGGGCAGGCAGACTCACTACAAGAGCACACTGAGAACCCACCTTCCCAGTCTGACCTCCACAGCTTGTAATACCTCCTCCTTTTTAAATATAGATCCCACACTCCTTTGGAAGCAAAACCTGAAGCTGTCTCCAGTCATCCAGTACATTGGTTGGGTTGAGTTGTTCTCTGATCTTGGCAATTTACTTGCAAATGTTTTGTCACCATTCGAGGAGACATGGTCAGTGTGCTGTATGATTGTGTTGTGTCCTCCGAATGCTTGGCCTTTATGTGCTTTTCTTCAGGGAATTGGACATCATTTCAGAAACTCAACTGAGATGTGGGGAGGAAATCTCGTCACTGATTGACTGGTTCATAAATAGGATTAAGGTCTACATGTTTGTTTACAGAATTGTTCATGTAAAACCATGCTTCTGGGAATTCTCTTGCATGCCACGTGTTTGCTTATGCCATGACTTTCACCAATGCCCAGACGAACTGTGCCCTTCTCGATCTGGAGGATCAATGGCACACTGACGATATCTCTGCACGTGGTGACGAAATGTTTGCAAGTAAATTGCCGAGATTAGAGAACATCTCAACCCAACCATCAATCACCCGAGCTGCACATCTTCCAAATTACTTCCATCCCTACATTGCAGGTGTTGACCAACAGCTGAGGAAAATCTCCTCACGACATCATCATTTAGCCAATAAGACCATAAGACATAGGGGCAGAATTAGGCCATTCAACCCATCGAGTCTGTCCCGCCATTCCATCATGGCTGATCCTGGATCCCACTCAACTCCATACACCTGCCTTCTCACCATACCCTTTAATGCCCTGACTGATCAGGAAACTATCTACTTCAGCCTTAAATATAGCCACAGATTTGGCCACCACCACAGTCTGTGGCAGAGCATTCCACTGATTCAATACTCGCTGGCTAGAAAAATTCCTCTGTTCTAAAAGGTCACCTCTCAATTTTGAGGTTGTGCCCTCTAGTTCTGGATACCCCCACCATAGGAAACAACTTCTCCACATCCATTCTATCTAGTCCTTTCAACACTGGGTAGGTCTCAATGAGATCTCCAGCATTCTTCTAAATTCCAGTGTGTACAAGCCCAAAGCTGCCAAATGCTCCTCATATGTTAACCCCTTCATTCCCAGAATCATCCTCGTGAACCTTTTTTGGACTCTACCCAATGACAACACATTCTTTTTGAGATATGGAGCCCAAAACTATTGACAATACTCCAAGTGCAGCATGACTAGTGTCTGATAAAGGCTCAGTACTATCTCCTTGCTTTTATATTCTATCCGCACCCCCCCCCCGACCCTCGAAATAAATGCCAACATTGCATTTGCCTTCTTGGTCACAGACTCAACCTGTAAATTAACCTTCTGGGAATCTTGCACAAGGACTCCTAAGTCCCTCTGCACCTCTGATTTTGAACCTTCTCCCCATTTAGATAATAGTCTGCACTATTGCTCCTTTTACCAAAATATATTATCATACATTTCTCAACACTGTATTTCATCAGCTACCTTTTCCCCCATTCTTCCAATTTGTCAAGTCCTGCTGCAATTACATTGCTTCCTCAGCACTATCTACCCCTCCATTTTATCTTTGTATCATCCACAAACTTTGCCACAAAGCCATCAATTCCATTATTTAAATCATTGACAAACAATGTGAAAAGTAGTGGCCCCAATACTGACCCGAGGAACACCCGAGTCACTGGCAGCCAACCAGAAAAGGTCCCCTTTATTCCCATTCGCTGTCTCCTGTCTATCAGCCATTCCACTATCCACTCTAGTGTCTCTCCTGTAACACCATAGGATTTTATCTTGTTCATCAGCCTCGTGTAGCACCTTATCAAATATCTTCTGAAAATCCAAGTAAATGATATCCACTGCCTCTCTTTTGTCCACCCTGCTTATTACTTCCTCAAACAACTCCAACAGATTTGTCAGGCAAGATTTCCCTTTACAGAAACCGTGCTGACTTTGACTTATTTTATTAGTCTTCAAGTACCCTGACGCTTCATCCTAATAATAGACTCCAACATTTTCCCAACCACTGACGTTAGGCTAACTGGCCTATAATTTTCTTTCTTTTGCCTTCCTCCCTTCTTAAAGAGTGTGATCTTCCAGTCCTCTGGGACCATGCCAGAATCAAGTCATTCTTTTGCTGTGCTCTGGTCACTGAGTCCTAGCCAATTGCTGTGTTCTGGTCACTGAGTCCTGGCCAATTGCTGTGCTCTGGTCACTGAGTCCTGGCCAATTGCTGTGCTCTGGTCACTGAGTCCTGGCCAATTGCTGTGTTCTGGTCACTGAGTCCTGGCCAATTGCTGTGCTCTGGTCACTGAGTCCTGGCCAATTGCTGTGCTCTGGTCACTGAGTCCTGGCCAATTGCTGTGTTCTGGTCACTGAGTCCTGGCCAATTGCTGTGTTCTGGTCACTGAGTCCTGGCCAATTGCTGCGTTCTGGTCACTGAGTCCTGGCCAATTGCTGCGCTCTGGTCACTGAGTCCTGGCCAATTGCTGTGTTCTGGTCACTGAGTCCTGGCCAATTGCTGCGTTCTGGTCACTGAGTCCTGGCCAATTGCTGCGCTCTGGTCACTGAGTCCTGGCCAATTGCTGTGTTCTGGTCACTGAGTCCTGGCCAATTGCTGTGTTCTGGTCACTGAGTCCTGGCCAATTGCTGTGTTCTGGTCACTGAGTCCTGGCCAATTGCTGAGCTCTGGTCACTGAGTCCTGGCCAATTGCTGTGCTCTGGTCACTGAGTCCTGGCTAAGTGAGTCTTTGCTGTGGTCAGAGTTTTACATGCTTGCATGACTCTTCTGTTAACTCCTGGCTCAAATCCACCAGCATGAAAATAGATGCAACACGCACCATTTGGGGGAAATAACTGCAAGTGGTACTGAAATCCTGCGTGCCTGTCACCCTCTCTGCTACAGGTACGTGGCTGGCTGCCTGAACAAGCGTCTGTCTGTTCTCCCAATACAGTAATACAAACAGTACTGCCATCGGCAGCTCTGCTCATCATCTCCACAGACTCAGAGGAGGAATGACCTTGAAAGGATAGATCTCCATGGGGTGCAGCTTACTGGCTGCCTCCTTTTACACAAGGTGGTAGCAATGTTTATAATGAGATATCTCTGCTGTTATTTTTCTACAATCAGTGCTGATCTGTACCAACCCTCCATCCCTGCAGGGGAATAAACCTCAACCTCTCCTCTCCCCCCACCCAACCCCAAAACTAACCCACAGCTGTTAATTTAATCTAGTAGGTTTGAGAATAAAATGTGGTTATTTGATTTAAAACTGTGATTTCCTTACGACTGGGAAGGGAAGCCTGACCTGTTTAACCTGCAGTGTAGTGATGGTGGATGACACACACATTCAGAATGCTCCATTTTGCTCAGAAGCCACAGATCGTCTGCCTCTGCCAAATCACCAGAAGGTGGCAAAGGGGACTGGGGAAGCACTTTAAAATCTGGCACTTTGCTTGCTTTGAGGCAAGCCACATTATTAGACTGACATCACATCAACTGAAAAGATCCAGCAGGCTGCTGTTCTTTAAGTAAAAACAGAGAATGCTGGATTCAGTACATGAAGCAGCGTCTGTGGAGAGAGAATCAGTATTAACATTTTGGACAGAGACGTCTCATCAGCACACCAACTGTTGGTGTGCAGATTCTATGCACACTGCTGCTTCCACTTCATTGTGATGCTGACAACAAGGGCGTCAGGACAGTGACAGGAGATGCCAAAGCACCAGGGGTTTCCCAGTGCCTCCAATCCTGCAGGGAATTGGTAGCACCCAAGGGACTGCAGCTAGTAAACACTGCTCCCCTGCCGGCCAGAGCCTGAGAGGATCGGCACAATCCCAGGATGTTTCCCAGCAAAGATGACATCATGCGTGTAACCCATAGTAACCGCAGCACCTGAATCCACAACTACACAGGGAGTGGAATAAGCCTGCAGACTCACTCCAATATTCAATAAAATCATAGCTAATCCTTAACCTCAGAGGCACTTCCTACCTGAACAGACTCACACTTAGCTTCAACAAGCTGCTTGGTAGAAAATGCTGAAGGATTATCCCAGGTGGAGTCATTCCTTCTCACCTACACCCTGAAAGCTCAATCCCTTACTTTGAGACTGTGAACCCATGAACCCCACATCTTCCTGTCAAACTTTGTGATGAATAATTAAGTCATTGCTCATTCTTCTAAGATCAGAACCAGTCCTTTCAATCCCTCCTCATAGAACAAACTGCCCAACCCAGGAGAAGCTGGTGGACCTTCCATGCATTCCCCCAATCCCAACTTTAAACTTCCTTTGGCTTCCATGCATTCCCCCAATCCCAATTTTACACTTCCTTTGGCTTCCAAGTATTCCCCCAATCCCAACTTTACACTTCCTTTGGCTTCCAAGCATTCCCCGAATCCCAACTTTACACCTCCTTTGAGAAGGAGAGCAGATATGTACCTGATATTCCAGGTGCAATCCCACCAGGATTTGGTAAATGGAAGATGAAGTGTCTACGCTCATACCCAAAGCCTTGTGCAATAAAGAGTAACATACCAGATACCTTCCCAAATGGTCGTTGTACATGTAGATAAACTACTTATAATGTCTAAGAATATCTTTCATCTTTCAATCTCTCTGTCACTGTGTGGAAAACTCTCCATCCTTCTACATTTATTCCCCACAGAAGTGGATAACTCTAACCCAACCATGTAATCTATCTCCAGGGAGTTATCGTCACTTAAGACTGAAGCCTCTCAGCATTCACCTCACATCACACACTGCCACTCAGCTTCATATCATCTGCACATTTGAATATATTACACTTGATCCCTGAACCAAATCACTAATTTAGACTGTGAGTAGCTGAGTGGCCAGGACTATTCCCATTGACACAATCACCTAACCTGAAAATGAGTTATCTTCTATACACACAAATACGTTTCTCCCAACACCACGTGCTCTCATTTTGTTTGGTTTCCTCAGTAACACCATAAACACTGTTTATGGTCCAAATGCATCTTAACAGTGACAGAGGATTATGTTCACTAAGCCCCTTCAACCTGCCGCTCAGTGAAACAGTGGCTAATCTACGATGACCCCTCTATCCCTTAAAATGTTTGATCAAACTATCTCATAACCTTCAAAATTCCAGGGAATACAATACTAATTTGCAAAACATCTCCTTGCAATTTATCCCCGTGTGTCCGATTATCATTCAGGTGAATCTGCACTGTGCCGTGACCAAGGTTCCCAGAAGTGCTTGATATACCAGCTGTGGTCTGGCCAAGCTTTTGTACATTGCAACTTGTAGCTCCTGCACTTGAGGGGTGAATCAGATTCAAAAGGCAGCATCCTGCTAGCCAATCTGATTATCTGTATTTATCCCCTTTATCTCCCTAAAAACATCTCTTTGGATCTCCACCGCTTCTAGCTTTTTGCCATTGAGAGAGACATCTAACTAATATTCCCAGCTCTCTCCAATAACCTTGTAAATCAATTCGATTATACATGTAACGTTCTGTTATATTGGCCCGTATATGTCTAGGGGAAATCCCACCCAGCACCCGCCTCAACACTCCCCACAGGTCGGTCGCCGCCCGAATCAATCCCAAACATCAATCATCAGCCAGCACACCCAGTAAATTTTAACAGGTACACTTTATAGATGTTACTAATTCTATGACATTAATATAAATTTGATACAGAGAGGAAAGTAATGAAAAAAAAAGGCGCCAACTCTTATCAAAGTCCAAGTTCTTCGCGCGCAACCGTTGGAGCTCAATCGAATCTGGACGACCACCCGGATCCTGTCGACTCCCGGCTCGGGACCACCCGGAGTGATCGACCGGAGCCTTTCCGCACGTCCGCCGTCCTCCCCGTCTCTCCCCCGACTCCCCGTCTCTCCTCCGACTCCCCACTAAAACCCCGTCCGCCGTCCTACTCGTCTCTCCTCCGACTCCCCGTCTCTCCTCCGACTCCCCGTCTCTCCACCGAACTCCTCGTCTCTCCGCCGTCCTCCCCGTCTCTCCTCCGACTCCCCGTCAAAAACCCCCTCCACCGTCCTCTCCGTCTCTCCTCCGACTCCCCCCAAAAACCCCTGCACGTCTACCGTCCTCCTTGTCTTTCCTCTGACTCCCCGCCAAAAACCCCGGCACGTCCGCCGTCCTCCTCGTCTCTCCTCCGACTCCCCGTCTCTCCTCCGACTCCCCCCAAAAACCCTTGCACGTCCACCATCCTCCCCGTCTCTCCTCCGACTCCCCCCAAAAACCACTGCACATCCACCGTCCTCCCCGTCTCTCCTCCGACTCCCCCCAAAAACCCCCGCACGTCCACCGTCCTCCCCATCTCCTCCGACTCCCTGTCAAAAACCCGTCCACCGTCCTCCTCGTCTCTCCTCCGACTTCCCACAAAAAACCCCCGCATGTCCACCGTCCTCCTCGTCTCTCCTCCGACTCCCCATCTCTCCACCGTCCTCGTCTCTCCTCTGACTCCTCGTCTCTCCTCCGACTCCCCACCAAAAACCCCCCGTCCACCATCCTCCCCGTCTCCCCTCCGTCTCCCCGCCAAAAACCCCGCCCACCGTCCTCCTCGTCTCTCCCCCGACCCTGACATAGCAAGGAAGAGTGAAGAGGTCCTGGAGAGTGAGTATAGAGAGCTTGGTAGGAAGTTGAAAAGCAGGACCTCAAGGGTGGTAATCTCAGGATTGCTACCTGTGCTAGGTGCCAGTGAGGGTAGGAATAGGATGCTCTGGAGGATGAACAAGTGGCTGAGGAACTGGTGTAGGGGGCAGGGTTTCAGATTTCAGGATCATTGGGACCTCTTCTGGGGCAGGTGGGACCTGTACAAGAGAGACGGGTTACACTTGAACCACAGGGGGACCAATATCCTTTCAGGGAGGTTTGTTAGTGCTATTGGGGAGGCTTTAAACTAGGTTTGCAGGGGGATGGGAACCAGAGTGCCAGAGCTGACAGTGTGGCTGGGGTGAAAATAAATGATGTTGAAAGTTTAAGCAAATCCGCTGAAAGAAAGGTTGTGAGTGATGGTAAAAATCTTCTGAGGTGTATATATTTCAATGCTAGGAGTATTGCGGGGAAGGCGGATGAGTTGAAGGCATGGATTGACACGTGGAATTATGATGTTGTAGCAATTAGTGAAACTTGGCTACAGGAGGGGCAGGACTGGCAGCTTAATATTCCAGGGTTCCAATGTTTCAGATGTGATCGAGGCAGAGGAATGAAAGGTGGAGGAGTAGCATTGCTTGTTAGGGAAAATATTACAGCAGTGCTCAGGCAGGACAGATTAGAGGGCTTGTCTACTGAGGGTGGAGCTGAGAAACAGGAAAGGTATGGCCACATTAGTGGGATTATATTACAGACCACTCAATAGTCAACGAGACTTGGAAGAGCAAATCTGCAGAGAGATAGCAGGCAACTGCAGGAAACATAAAGTTGTGGTGGTAGGGGATTTTAATTTTGCATACGTTGATTGGGACTCCCATACTGTTAGGGGTCTAGATGGTTTAGAGTTTGTAAAATGTGTTCAGGAAAGTTTTCTAAATCAATATATAGAGGGACCAACTAGAGGGGATGCAATATTGGATCTCCTGTTAGGTAACGAATTAGGGCAAGTGACGGAAGTCTGTGTAGGGGAGCACTTTGGTTCCAGTAATCATAGCACCATTAGTTTCAATTTGATCATGGACAAGGATAGATCTGGTCCTAGGGTTGAGGTTCTGAACTGGAAGAAGGCCAAATTTGAAGAAATGAGAAAGGATCTAAAAAGCGTGGATTGGGACAGGTTGTTCTCTGGCAAAGATGTGATTGGTAGGTGGGAAGCCTTCAAAGGGGAAATTTTGAGAGTGCAGAGTTTGTATGTTCCTGTCAGGATTAAAGGCAAAGTGAATAGGAATAAGGAACCTTGGTTCTCAAGGGATATTGCAACTCTGATAAAGAAAAGGAGGGAGTTGTATAAAATGTATAGGAAGCAGGGGGTAAATCAGGTGCTTGAGGAGTATAAGAAGTGCAAGAAAATACTTAAGAAAGAAATCAGGAGGGCTAAAAGAAGACATGAGGTTGCCTTGGCAGTCAAAGTGAAGGATAATCCAAAGAGCTTTTACAAGTATATTAAGAGCAAAAGGATTGTAAGGGATAAAATTGGTCCTCTTGACGATTAGAGTGGTCGGCATTGTGCGGAACCAAAGGAAATGGGGGAGATCTTAAATAGGTTTTTTGTGTCTGTATTTAATAAGGAAGCTGGCGTGAAATCCATGGAATTGAGGGAATCAAGTAGTGAGACCATGGAAACTGTACAGATTGAAAAGGAGGAGGTGCTTGCTGTCTTGAGGAAAATTAAAGTGGATAAATCCCCGGGACCTGACAGAGTGTTCCCTCGGACCTTGAAGGAGACTAGTGTTGAAATTGCGGGGGCCCTGGCAGAAATATTTAAAATGTCGCTGTCTATGGGTGAAGTGCCGGAGGATTGGAGAGTGGCTCATGTTGTTCCGTTGTTTAAAAAAGGATCGAAAAGTAATCCGGGAAATTATAGGCTGGTGAGTTTAACGTCAGTAGTAGGTAAGTTATTGGAGGGAGTACTAAGAGACAGAATCTACAAGCATTTGGATAGACAGGGGCTTATTAGGGAGAGTCAACATGGCTTTGTGCGTGGTAGGTCATGTTTGACCAATCTGTTGGAGTTTTTCGAGGAGGTTACCAGGAAAGTGGATGAAGGGAAGGCAGTGGATATTGTCTACATGGACTTCAGTAAGGCCTCTGACAAGGTCCCGCATGGGAGGTTAGTTAGGAAAATTCAGTCACTAGGTATACATGGAGAGGTGGTAAATTGGATTAGACATTGGCTCGATGGAAGAAGCCAGAGAGTGGTGGTAGAGAATTGCTTCTCTGAGTGGAGGCCTGCGACTAGTGGTGTGCCACAGGGATCAGTGCTGGGTCCATTGTATATTTGTCATCTATATCAATGATCTGGATGACAATGTGGTAAATTGGATCAGCAAGTTTGCTGATGATACAAAGATTGGAGGTGTAGTAGACAGTGAGGAAGGTTTTCAGAGCCTGCAGAGGGACTTGGACCACCTGGAAAAATGAGCTGAAAAATGGCAGATGGAGTTTAATACTGACAAGTGTGAGGTATTGCACGTTGGAAGGACAAACCAAGGTAGAACATACAGGGTTAATGGTAAGGCACTGAGGAGTGCAGTGGAACAGAGGGATCTGGGAATACAGATACAAAATTCCCTAAAAGTGTCATCACAGGTCGATAGGGTCGTAAAGAGAGCTTTTGGTACATTGGCCTTTATTAATCGAAGTATTGAGTATAAGAGCTGGAATATTATGATGAGGTTGTATAAGGCATTGGTGAGGCCGAATCTGGAGTATTGTGTTCAGTTTTGGTCACCAAATTACAGGAAGGATATAAATAAGGTTGAAAGAGTACAGAGAAGGTTTACAAGGATGTTGCCGGGACTTGAGAAACTCAAGTTACAGAGAAAGGTTGAATAGGTTAGGACTTTATTCCCTGGAGCGTAGAAGAATGAGGGGAGATTTGATAGAGGTATATAAAATTATGATGGGTATTGATAGAGTGAATGCAAGCAGGCTTTGTCCACTGAGGCAAGGGGAGAAAAAAACCAGAGGACATGGGTTAAGGGTGAGGGTGGAAAAGTTTAAAGGGAACATTAGGGGGGGGCTTCTTCACACAGAGAGTGGTGGGAGTATGGAATGAGCTGCCAGACGAGGTGGTAAATGCGGGTTCTTTTTTAACATTTAAGAATAAATTGGACAGATACATGGATGGGAGGTGCATGGAGGGATATGGTCCGTGTGCAGGTCAGTGGGACTAGGCAGAAAATGGTTCGGCACAGCCAAGAAGGGCCAAAGGGCCTGTTTCTGTGCTGTAGTTTCTATGGTTTCTATGGACTCCACGCCAAAAACCCCGTCCACCATCCTCTCCGTCTCTCCTCTGACTCCCCACCAAAAACCCCCGCACGTCCACCGTCCTCCTGGTCTGTCCTCCGACTCCTCGTCTCTCCTCCCACTCCCCCTAAAAACCCCGTCCACCATCCTCGTCTCTCCTCCGACTCCCCGCCAAAAACCCCCCCCACTTCCACCGTCCTCCCCGTCTCTCCTCCGACTCCCCGTCAAAAACCCGTCCACCGTCCTCCTCGTCTCTCCTCCGACTCCCTGCCAAAAACCTCCGCACGTCCACCGTCCTCCTCGTCTCTCCTCCGACTCCCCGTCTCTCCTCCAACTCCTCGTCTCTCCTCCAACTCCCCGCCAAAAACCCCGCACGTCCACCATCCTCCCCGTCTCTCCTCCGACTCCCCCCAAAAACCCCCACACGTCCACCGTCCTCCCCGTCTCTCCTCCGACTCCACGTCAAAAACCCGTCCACCGTCCTCCTGGTCTCTCCTCCGACTCCCCGCCAAAAATCCCCGCACGTCCACCGTCTTCCCCGACTCTCCTCTGACTCCCCGCCAAAAATCCGTCCACCGTCCTCCTCGACTCTCCTCCGACACCCCGCCAAAAACCCCTGCACATCCACCGTCCTCCTCCGACTCCCCCCAAAAACCCCCGCACATCCACCGTCCCCCTCGTCTCTCCTCCGACTCCCCGTCTCTCCTCCAACTCCCCGTCCTCCACCGTCCTTGTCTCTCCTCCGACTCCCCGCCAAAAACCCCGTCCACCATCCTCCTTGTCTCTCCTCTGACTCCCCATCTCTCCTCCAACTCCCCGTCTCTCCTCCGACTCCCCACCAAAAACCCCCGCACGTCCACCGTTCTCCTCGTTTCTCCTCCGACTCCCCCCAAAACCCCGTCCACCGTCCTCGTCTCTCCTCCGACTCCCCGCCAAAAACCCCTGCACGTCCACTGTCCTCCCCGTCTCTCCTTCAACTCCTTGTCTCTCCTCCGACTCCCCCCAAAAACCCCCGCACTTCCACCGTCCTCCCCATCTCTCCTCCGACTCCCCGTCAAAAACCCGTCACCCGTCCTCCCCGTCTCTCCTCCGACTCCCCGCCAAAAACCCCCTCACGTCCACCGTCCTCCTCGTCTCTCCTCCGACTGCCCGCCAAAAACCCCGTCCACTGTCCTCCCCGTCACTCCTCCGACTCCCCCCAAAAACCCCCGCACGTCCACCGTCCTCCCCGTCTCTCCACCGACTCCCCGTCAAAAACCCCGTCCACCATCCTCCCCGTCTCTCCTCCGACTCCCCCCAAAAACCCCCACACGTCCACCGTCCTCCTCGTCTCTCCTCCGACTCCCCCCCAAAAACCCCCACACGTCCACCGTCCTCGTCTCTCCTCCGACTCCCCGCCAAAAACCCCGTCCACCGTCCTCCCCGTCTCTCCTCCGACTCTCCGCCAAAAACCCCGTCCACCGTCCTCCTCGTCTCTCCTCCGACTGCCCCCAAAAACCCCGTCCACCGTCCTCCTCGTCTCTCCTCCGACTCCCCGCAAAAACCCCCGCACGTCCGCCGTCCTCCTTGTCTCTCCTCCAACTCCCCGTCTCTCCTCCGACTCCCCCCAAAAACCCCCGCACGTCCACCGTCCTCCTCGTCTCTCCTCCGACTCCCCCCCAAAAACCTCCGCACGTCCGCCATCCTCCCCGTCTCTCCTCCGACTCCCCCCCAAAAACCCCGGTCCACAGTCATATGATACAGCATTGTATCCGAAAACAAAACGATACCTGACCACCCACTGGTTAATAGCAGCCTGCTATCTCTAATAACCCAAGCAACTGTCTAGTTAGAGACTGTCTCAGCATTCCCCAGTATGACATAACAAGAGAAGCCATTTTAAATTTAACAAAAAGAAAGACCCCGTACATACACATCTGCTTACCTGTAAAAGGTCCCAACCTTAATAATCCTGTATGCAAACATTCCTCCCCTACTCATTCTTTCTGCACATTTTTATAAATCTAAGAATTCTGGTTACCTGCCCACTTATCAGAGGAAACAGCTTTGCCCTAATTATTTTATAAAAGTTATGTATTGTTTAAAAATATAAAATAATGTCATATAGAACCCAAACCCACTACACCTCAGGAAGGAGTTGTAGGTCCTCGACAGGGAACAAACGATTTACTGAAGTGGTTTCAGGTTTGGGGGACAAGATCATTCCCTTCACTCCAAAGGAATTTAAGGATAAATTTAACAGAGACTTAAAGATTATGACAGGTTCAGAGGTTAAGAGAGGGATGCTGACTGCACTAAAAAACAGTTCAAAGACTAGTGGGCACACTTAACGTCACTAATTTATAAGGTTTTTTGGCAGATGGAATTTATTTGTGATGAAAATGTATTTTGGGAGGAATAATCTGGCTAGGTCTGAGGAACAGAGTGACCTTGGTGTTCAAGTCTAAGGATCCTTGAAGATGGAAAAGGTGAAGTAGGGAAACGAGAGCAACAAACAGCTCAGAAAAGGAACTCGGCAGGTTGAGCAGCGTCTGTGAGTGCGATGAATTGTTGAAATTTCAGGTCAAAACCCTGCATCATGAGGAGAGCGGAGGGGGGAGACAGGCAGAAACAAGGGATTAGAGACTTGCCTTCATTAGCTGCAGCCAGAGATTACGGACTACAGTCAGAGTGATGACCATCACTCCACACTGGAGGGCGTGCAGAGATTCCCCCAGTCCCCACCCACCTGCGAGGGAGCATTTCAACTATGGCAGCTGGATTGGAGAATAGGCTGAAAGGCGGGGTGGGGGGGGGCGCAGAGATAGGGTAGGTGGTGGGAAACTCTGCCCTCAGCTGACTACCTTTAACAAGGAGCACTGGTTTGACTGGTTTGGTGTAAGGAAAGAGACCTACAACAGATTCAACGTCTGAGGCGGGTACTCTTAGAACATTAAGAAATGTGTTAAATAAATACTTAATGCCATGGTTTAGAAGAGGCTGAGTGCTGGAAAGGGGATAGGGGTAGATGAGTATGGATAGGCTGGGCCAGGGGGCCTGTTCCCATGCTGTGTGACTATCATCCATCTCAGGTATTGTCCAGTAGATCCTCGCTGAACTGCTCGAAAAGCATTAACATCTTTCCTTACATTAGATACTCTGATCCCTGGACAATAAAACCAACCTCCCTACTTTTGTGCTTAATCCTCTTTGCAATGAATGAGCATATTCTATTGGCTTTCCTGATGACACACTGTGCCTGGTTACACCAGGATATCCAGATACTTTGACATATCCAAATCTGCAAACTCTCACCATTAAGGTAAGAATTATTTTTTCAGCAGACAACTCGACATTTTCTCACATTACAATTCATTCAGAACATAGAACAGTGCAGGCTTTTCAGCCCAGGATGTTGTACTAACCTTTTAACCTACTCAAAGGCCGATCTAACTCTTCCCTCCCACATAAGCCCCCATTTGCCAGATCTCTGTGCACTCAGTTAACTTGCTGATATCACTCTGGAGCTAATTTTCACAAGCGGGGGGACCCACTATCAAAGAGCAGGTTATTTAAGAAGGATATGTGCAGAAATTTGTTCTCATCAAAGGTGCTGAAACTCTGAGCATGGAGACTGGGCCATCAGAAGCATTTAAGGTGGAGGTAGATATATTTCTGAAAGACTGAAAAATTAAGGGGTCTGGAGATCGGCCATGATCAAGTTGGTAAAGGGGCAGCCTGGGGGCCTGTCTCTCCTCCTGTTCCCATTTCCTTGTGACCTCTCTATGTCCTCTACAACACTTCATTTCCACCCACCTGTGTCCATCAGAACATTTAGCAACCATATCTTTGATGCCTTCATCCAACCCCTGAATGAAAATTCTAAGAAGTTAAGGCCCCAGCATCCCTCTAGAGGCACAACCCTCTTACACCTTGCCACCAGAAAAACGCCATTAATTCTTATTCGAGGAAAATATTAAATGCTGCATTCTCATTTGATAATTTCATTGTTTTGTTTAGGATTTCATGCTCCTATTCATAAATCTCAGCCACCAATCATTTTATCAACAAACATTTGCCCTGCCACCTTCAGGGATGTGTGAACCTGCACCCATTCCACTGGCTGCTCTTTCGACACTGATCCACTAACTTGCCACTTCCTGCTGATCACTTTGGGCGGCAGGGTGGAGTTACGGTTCTACCAAAGGAGGTGTAAGTCACTCCTTCCCTCCTCTAGCCTGCAGGTCACCCTTGGGCAAGGTGTAGCACCTGTTTAGCCCCTGATCAGAGTCACATGAAGCCACAGGAGCAGGTGGTGAATGGTCATATGAGCAGCTGGTTATGTGACCACTGATGCCAGGCAGACAATGTCTGAAGAGTATTGATAATGAGTAGGGTCACCTATCTTGTAAAGACCCTGCCCAGAAGGCAGCAATGGCAAACCACGCGTAGAAAAATTTGCCATGGAAAGAACATGATCTCCTACGTCACACGACATGGCACATAATCATGATAATGATGGCACTGACCACTATCTGCCCTTTGCCAAATTCTGTACCATGCTCAAAGCCCCAAATCTTGGACTTCCTGCAGCCGTGGAGTGGTTATTAATATGACCAATATGATTGTTCAAGCACCAATGAGCTATGGAGGGAGCAGTGAGAGGAGGCGGGTGGAGGTGGAACACCAATCAGGAACAAAAAGGGGCATTTCTGCAGCACAGGAGATGCTACAGCAGTTTCACCAGTGAGAGCTCTTTGGCTTCTTTGAAGGAGACACAGAATCTGCAGATGCTGGAGGAATTCAGCAGGTCAGGCAGCATCTGTGGAGGGAGACAGTCGACATTTTGGGTCAATAGAACGGTCTTGACCTCAAACATTGACTGTGTACCCAGTTTCTCTCAAAGTGCTTTTTTTTTTGCTGGCTTCTTTGATACTTCCCTCATTAGTTCAGACTAGTTTCTCAGCCTATTTTGTTTGGCCTGACCCATGCTAACACTATGTAATCAAAATGTGGTGGACAGCTCATCACCCCAGGCAGGTTACCACAGTAACAAACAACATTTCTCACCAAACCTCCAGAAATGGCAAACGGGAACTGGAAGGGTAAGATGAAGGAACACATACTAATCCTCATAGAAGCATCAGAAGTGGAGAGAGTGAGCAATTTCAAGTTCCTGGGTGTCAAGATCTCTGAAGATTTAACCTGGTCCCAACATATCGCTGTAGTTATAAAAAAGGCAAGACAGTGGCTATACATCATTAGGAGTTTGAAGAGATTTGGTATGTCAACAAATACACTCAAAAACTTCTATAGTTGTACTGTGGAGAGCATTCTGACAGGCTGCATCACTGTCTGGTATGGAGGGGTGGGGCTACTGCACAGGACCAAAAGAAGCTGCAGAAGGTTGTAAATCTAGTCAGCTCCATCTTGGGTACGAGCCTACAAAGTACCCAGGACATCTTCAGGGAGCGGTGTCTCAGAAAGGCAGTGTCCTTTATTAAAGACCTCCAGCACCCAGTGCATGCCCTTTTCTCACTGTTACCATCAGGTTGGAGGTACTGAAGCCTGAAGGCATACACTCAGCGATTCAGGAACAGCTTCTTCCCCTCTGCCAACCGATTCCTAAATGGACATTGAATCCTTGGACACTACCTCACTTTTTTAATATATAGTATTTCTGTTTTTTGCACGATTTTTAATCTATTCAATATATGTAAAACAGTCATTTATTTATTTATTATTATTTTATTTGGGGGTTTTTTCTTCAATATTATGTATTGCATTGAACTGCTGATGTTAAATTAACAAATTTCATATCACATGCTGGTAATTATAAACCTGATTCTGATTCTGATCTATGAATTATGCTGTGCAAAATGTGCCCAGCCCCAAGGTCAAACAGGCCAGAACCAGTTTTCACTGGGATGAGGGAAAACACACACACACATCACTCTAATTTACCACAGGTTACCAAGTTGAAAGCACACTGCACTATCACAATAACTCTGAAGTTTTATCTGGTGAAATAATAATTCAGGTGTTAGACTGAAAGCTTTGTAAATGTAGATTTCTGCTGTCTCTGACTGGTCCCGTACAGGAGTGCCCTCTGACCAGTCCCGGATCCCGTACATGAGCACTCTCCGACCGGTCCCGGACACGAACACAATCTGACCGGACCCGTACATGAGCGCTCTCTGACCAGTCTTATACACGAAAACATCTGACCAGTCCCATACATGAACACACACTGACCGGTCCCATACACGAATCCTCTCTGACTGGTCTTATACACGAACCCTCTCTGACTGGTCCCGTACATGAACGCTTTCTGACCGATCCCACACACGAATGCTCTCTGACTGGTCCTGTACATGAATACACTGACCGGTCCTGTACACGAGCACTCTCTGACCGATCCCATACACAAACGCTCTCTGACCGGTCCCACACATGAACACACTCTGTCCGGTCCCGTAACTGAACACACTCTGACCGGTCCCATACACAAACACACAGACTGGTCCCGCACATGAACGCTCTCTGACTGATCCCGCACATGAACGCTCTCTGACCGGTCCTGCACATGAACGCTCTCTGACCGGTCCTGCACACAAACGCTCTCTGACCGGGTCCATACACAAACACACTGACTGGTCCCGCACATGAACGCTCTCTGACCGGTCCCGCACACGAACGCTCTCTGACCGGTCCCGCACATGAACGCTCTCTGACCGGTCCTGCACATGAACGCTCTCTGACTGATCCCGCACACGAACGCTCTCTGACCGGGTCCATACACAAACACACTGACCGGTCCTGCACACGAACGCTCACTGACCGGGTCCATACACAAACACACTGACTGGTCCCGCACATGAACGCTCTCTGACCGGTCCTGCACATGAACGCTCACTGACCGGTCCTGCACATGAACGCTCTCTGACCGGTCCTGCACACGAACGCTCACTGACCGGGTCCATACACAAACACACTGACTGGTCCTGCACATGAACGCTCTCTGACCGGTCCCGCACACAAACGCTCTCCGACCGGTCCTGCACATGAACGCTCTCTGACCGGTCCTGCACACAAATGCTCTCTGACCGGTCCTGCACACAAACGCTCTCTGACCGGTCCTGCACACAAACGCTCTCTGACTGGTCCTGCACACGAACGCTCACTGACCGGGTCCATACACAAACACACTGACTGGTCCTGCACATGAACGCTCACTGACCGGTCCTGCACACGAACGCTCACTGACCGGTCCTGCACACAAACGCTCTCCGACCGGTCCTGCACACAAACACACTGACTGGTCCTGCACACGAACGCTCTCTGACCGGTCCTGCACATGAATGCTCTCTGACCGGTCCTGCACACAAACGCTCACTGACCGGTCCTGCACACAAACGCTCTCCGACCGGTCCTGCACACAAACGCTCACTGACCGGGTCCATACACAAACACACTGACTGGTCCTGCACATGAACGCTCTCTGACCGGTCCTGCACACGAACGCTCACTGACCGGGTCCATACACAAACACACTGACCGGTCCTGCACACGAACGCTCACTGACCGGGTCCATACACAAACACACTGACTGGTCCTGCACATGAACGCTCTCTGACCGGTCCTGCACATGAACGCTCACTGACCGGTCCTGCACATGAACGCTCTCTGACCGGTCCTGCACACGAACGCTCACTGACCGGGTCCATACACAAACACACTGACTGGTCCTGCACATGAATGCTCTCTGACCGGTCCTGCACATGAACGCTCTCTGACCGGTCCTGCACACGAACGCTCACTGACCGGTCCTGCACACGAACGCTCACTGACCGGTCCTGCACACGAACGCTCTCTGACCGGTCCTGCACACGAACGCTCTCCGACCGGTCCTGCACACAAACACACTGACTGGTCCTGCACATGAACGCTCTCTGACCGGTCCTGCACATGAATGCTCTCTGACCGGTCCTGCACACGAACGCTCACTGACCGGGTCCATACACAAACACACTGACTGGTCCTGCACATGAACGCTCTCTGACCGGTCCTGCACATGAATGCTCTCTGACCGGTCCTGCACACAAACGCTCACTGACCGGGTCCATACACAAACACACTGACTGGTCCCGCACATGAACGCTCTCTGACCGGTCCTGCACACAAACGCTCTCCGACCGGTCCCGCACACGAACGCTCTCTGACCGGTCCTGCACACAAACGCTCACTGACCGGGTCCATACACAAACACACTGACTGGTCCTGCACATGAACGCTCTCTGACCGGTCCTGCACATGAACGCTCTCTGACCGGTCCTGCACATGAACGCTCTCTGACCGGGTCCATACACAAACACACTGACCGGTCCTGCACATGAACGCTCACTGACCGGGTCCATACACAAACACACTGACTGGTCCTGCACACGAACGCTCTCTGACCGGTCCTGCACATGAACGCTCTCTGACCGGTCCTGCACACGAACGCTCACTGACCGGGTCCATACACAAACACACTGACTGGTCCCGCACATGAACGCTCTCTGACCGGTCCTGCACATGAACGCTCTCTGACCGGTCCTGCACACGAACGCTCTCTGACCGGGTCCATACACAAACACACTGACTGGTCCTGCACACAAACGCTCACTGACCGGGTCCATACACAAACACACTGACTGGTCCTGCACACGAACGCTCACTGACCGGGTCCATACACAAACACACTGACCGGTCCTGCACACGAACGCTCTCTGACCGGGTCCATACACAAACACACTGACTGGTCCTGCACATGAACGCTCTCTGACCGGTCCTGCACATGAACGCTCTCTGACCGGTCCTGCACATGAACGCTCACTGACCGGGTCCATACACAAACACACTGACCGGTCCTGCACATGAACGCTCACTGACCGGGTCCATACACAAACACACTGACTGGTCCTGCACATGAACGCTCTCTGACCGGTCCTGCACACGAACGCTCACTGACCGGGTCCATACACAAACACACTGACTGGTCCTGCACACGAACGCTCTCTGACCGGTCCTGCACATGAACGCTCTCTGACCGGTCCTGCACACAAACGCTCACTGACCGGGTCCATACACAAACACACTGACTGGTCCTGCACACGAACGCTCACTGACCGGGTCCATACACAAACACACTGACCGGTCCTGCACACGAACGCTCACTGACCGGGTCCATACACAAACACACTGACCGGTCCTGCACACGAACGCACACTGACCGGGTCCATACACAAACACACTGACCGGTCCTGCACACGAACGCACACTGACCGGGTCCATACACAAACACACTGACTGGTCCCGCACACGAACGCTCTCTGACCGGTCCTGCACACGAACGCTCTCTGACCGGTCCTGCACACGAACGCTCTCCGACCGGTCCTGCACACAAACGTTCACTGACCGGGTCCATACACAAACACACTGACTGGTCCTGCACACAAACGCTCTCCGACCGGTCCTGCACACAAACGCTCTCCGACCGGTCCTGTTCAGGAACACTATGCCAAGACACGTCACCTGCATATCGAAACCAATGATCTTTACATTTCCTGTTCATTACCCTGGAATGAACAAGGTTTGGTGCTCCATATCTTCTTGCACACCACCTCCCCCCCCCCAACACCTTCTACTTTTCCACTCCCAAATACGTCCTCACTCTCTCGTTTCCCTGCTTGGACACACCTTATTTCTCACAGCTCTGCCCAAAGTGCTCCCCCAAACTGGTCCCCACCAACACCTATCCAATTCTGAGACTTGACCAGCTCAAGTAACACTTCTAAATGCATCCCACCTCATCTTCTCCTTCCATCATCAATCACCTTAAAGATTCCAGTCTATTCTCAGTCTTATTTACAACTTTGGCTTACGTGCAGCCTGGAGTTAGCCGAAACTCAGCTGAACTAACAAACATTTGCTGTCATTTATTGCCCTACCCCCAGACGATGGACAGATTGCAGAAGCAAGCCTAGAGAGAACACTCTGGGATGGGGCTTGGCCACAATGAAAAATGGCCAATGCACTTCCTAGCCAACAGACCCTGTGACAAAGTGAAACCTAAGGGTTTTCTAATATCCCTACGATGCAGCTAAGCTGCACCTCTCGATAATCTCATCCAAACTGCTGCCTCTCTCGGTCTTGCTAATTATAATTTCTCAGCACATCTAATGCAATTCCTACTCTCAGGATGGTAATCATTTTCAATGTACTGTTCCGATCATCCCTTAACGATCTGAACTGCAGGCAATAAAGAGAGGCTGGTGCAGCCTGCCCTTATAATGAACACAATGTCATTCTGCTGAATCTGCCCCCACCCTCCTTCAGGCCAAGGTGCCCAAACAGAGCTCTGCACACCACAGCATCACTTCCACTGACAACAACCACCAACATTTCATTAGCCCTTTAAGTACGTGAAGACAAAACCCTCATGCTGCTACATGGTTCCCAGTCTCACCACCAGCAAAGGTGGCACTCCAACAAGAAGGCTCAGGTTTCTCTACACTGAACACTATGCCCGACAAGTCAGTCCACTGCCTATCTCCCAAATCAGAATCATACAGCACAGAAACAGCTCATCAGCCCATTATACATACAGAACAGGCTCATTGTACACACAGCACAGACTCATTTCGTACACAGAGACAGACTCGGGTCATACGCACAGACAGACTCGGGTCATACACAGAGAGACTCAGGTCATACACACAGACTCGTGTCGTACACACAGACTGACTCAGGTCATACACACAGACTCGGGTCATACACACAGCACAGACTCGGGCCGTACATGCAGACAGACTCGTGTCGTACACACAACACAGACTCAGGTCGTACACACAGCACAGACTCTGGTCGTACACGCAGACAGACTAGGGTCATACACGCAGACAGACTCGTATCGTACACACAACACAGACTCAAGTCGTACACACAGACTCGGGTCGTACACACAGCACAGACTCGGGCCGTACACGCAGACAGACTCGTGTCGTACACACAACACAGACTCAGGTCGTACACACAGCACAGACTCTGGTCGTACACGCAGACAGACTCTGGTCGTACACGCAGACAGACTCGGGTCATACACGCAGACAGACTCGTATCGTACATACAACACAGACTCAAGTCGTACACACAGACTCGGGTCGTACACACAGCACAGACTCGGGTCATACACGCAGACAGACTCGTATTGTACACACAACACAGACTCAAGTGGTACACACAGACTCGGGTCGTACACACAGCACAGACTCGGGTCGTACATGCAGACAGACTCGTGTCGTACACACAACACAGACTCAGGTCGTACACACAGCACAGACTCTGGTCGTACACGCAGACAGACTTGGGTCATACACGCAGACAGACTCGTATCGTACATACAACACAGACTCAAGTCGTACACACAGACTCGGGTCGTACACACAGCACAGACTCGGGTCATACATGCAGACAGACTCGTGTCGTACACACAACACAGACTCGTGTCGTACACACAGACAGACTCAGGTCATACACACAGACAGACTCAGGTCATACACACAGACAGACTCAGGTCGTACACACAGACAGACTCAGGTCATACACACAGATCGACTTGGGTCGTACACACAGCACAGACTCCCCTTTAAAACTCCTTCCTCTCACCATAAACCAATGCTCTCCTGTTTCTGATGAGACTCTCGTCTGTCAACCCTGACTATTGCTCTATCAGGACTCCTTTGCTTCTGGGAAAACAAACTCAACCTGTGAAATTCCTCTGCACAAGCTGTCCAATCGAGGCAATATTCTGCAAGATCTCCTCTACACTCTGCAGCAAAACCATATCTTTCCTAAAGGGATGTGATCAGAACTCCGAGTGGGGTCTAAACACTGTTTTGTACAGTTGTACCATCATGTTTGTGATTTACAATGGCAAGCTTGCCACGTGGCTTCTTTACCACCATGTTGTCATTTTCAGAGAACTGTGGATTTGAACCCCAAAAGTTGTTGTGTTCATCAACATTCCTTGGTCTCTTCCCATTTACTTCAATATGTCCTTCCACCATCTGACATCATACTTGTCAAGATAAAGCTCCACTTGCCAATGCTCTGCCCAGCTGTTCATCTGATCTGCACCCTGCTGTAGCTTTAGTCAACCTTCCTCGTCATCATTTCATGCCTTCCTCAAGCTCACTAATTATTGCTCACAGACTAACAACAGAAGTGAACATAAATCTCTAGGAACCCTGCAGTACTCCACTTCCAATCAGAAAGGTATCATAGAAACATAGAAAATAGGTGCAGGAGTAGGCCATTCGGCCCTTCGAGCCTGCACCGCCATTTATTATGATCATGGCTGATCATCCAACTCAGAATCCCGCCCCAGCCTTCCCTCCATACCCCCTGATCCTCGTAGCCACAAGGGCCATATCTAACTCCCTCTTAAATATAGCCAATGAACTGGCCTCAACTGTTTCCTGTGGCAGAGAATTCCACAGATTCACCACTCTCTGTGTGAAGAAGTTTTTCCTAATCTCGGTCCTAAAAGGCTTCCCCTCTATCCTCAAACTGTGGCCCCTCGTTCTGGACTTCCCCAACATCGGGAACAATCTTCCTGCATCTAGCCTGTCCAATCCCTTTAGGATTTTATACGTTTCAATCAGATCCCCCCTCAATCTTCTAAATTCCAACGAGTACAAGCCCAGTTCATCCAGTCTTTCTTCATATGAAAGTCTTGCCATCCCAGGAATCAATCTGGTGAACCTTCTTTGTACTCCCTCTATGGGAAGGATGTCTTTCCTCAGATTAGGGGAACAAAACTGCACACAATACTCCAGGTGTGGTCTCACCAAGGCCTTGTACAACTGCAGTAGTACCTCCCTGCTCCTGTACTCGAATCCTCTCGCTATAAATGCCAGCATACCATTCGCCTTTTTCACCGCCTGCTGTACCTGCATGCCCACTTTCAATGACTGGTGTATAATGACACCCAGGTCTCGTTGCACCTCCCCTTTTCCTAATCGGCCACCATTCAGATAATAATCTGTTTTCCTATTTTTGCCACCAAAGTGGATAACTTCACATTTATCCACATTAAATTGCATCTGCCATGAATTTGCCCACTCACCCAACCTATCCAAGTCACCCTGCATCCTCTTAGCATCATCCTTACAGCTAACACTGCCACCCAGCTTCGTGTCATCCGCAAACTTGGAGATGCTGCATTTAATTCCCTCATCCAAGTCATTAATATATATTGTAAACAACTGGGGTCCCAGCACTGAGCCTTGCGGTACCCCACTAGTCACCGCCTGCCATTCTGAAATGGTATCCTTCTACCATTACCCTCTGAGTCCCAACATCCACCAGGGGATCTTTATCCAACACTTCATGCTGGAGGTAATTATTGTTGATAATTACAGAAAAGCCTTGCAGATGGTGGAAAGGTTTTGTTCAGTCACTTGGAACATACTACCCAGCCCTCTCAACTGCAGAATTTATGTAGAAGCTCAGTATAGTATCTAGTCAATGGTGATCTTCTTCCACCCTCTCTTACCATAGCCCAGGATGCTGGGGAACATGACCTTGGGTATTGTTAAGGTGGGTACCAAGCCCAGGGAGATTTCACAGTTCCACATTGTTCTTTCATTTGCTCAAGCTTGTAGCTGTGATTTCCTGGCTGAAAGTGCAGCCTCAGGAGTGGCAATTATCCATCCCAGGTTAAAACAAACCTATGTTTTGGTGAAAGTCACTCCCCAAAATAGGCACAGGTGTGTTCTGGTTAAACCCAGAGTGATAACTGATCAGGGAGATAGCAAGAGTGACATTACTGTTGATGTTGACAGCTCTGGTTCCAATGACATCACTGGTTGAAAGTGTTTAATAAACACGGTGTCTGCTGGGCTTTGCCACCAAACACTGCCAATTACACATTTGTTTTTAAACCTGAGGTACAGATCCTCTCTGAGCTCGAGGACAGTGGCTGAGGAATGCTGTATTTTTAGCATGTTACAGGTGTGAGGTCAGTGCTGAACCAACAGGAGAATTCAGCATAGGCAACAGATTTCTGACAACCCACTGCCCCATTTTCCCAAGGTCTGGGGAATGCCACCCACACCAACACTCAATAATAACCTCAGCTGCATATTACAAAGGCAACATTTTACTAGTGGGGAGTACTACTAAAGAGTGGGAATAAAGGGATCCTATTCCAGCTGGCTGCCAGTTACCAGTGGAGTTCCACAGGGGTCAGTGTTGGGACTGCTGCTTTTTACGATATATGTCAATGATTTGGAATATGAGATTAATTGATTTGTGGCTAAATTTGTTGATGATACAAAGATAGTTGAAGAGACGGAGTGTCTGCAGAGAGACTTAGATAGTTTAGGGGAATGGGCAAAGAAGTAGCACATGAAATACACAGTTGATAAGCATATGGCCATGCACTTTGGTGGAAGAAATAAACGGGCAGACGATGATTTAGATGGGGAGGGAATTCAAAAAGCAGAAATGCCAAAGGACTCGAGAGTCCTTGTGCAGGATACTCTAAAGGCTAACCTCCAGGATGAGTCAGTGGTGAAGAAGGCGAATGCAATGTTGGCATTCATTTCTAGAGGTATAGAATATGACAGCAGGGACAAGATGCTGAGGCTCTATAAGGCACTCGTGAGACTACACTTGGACTATTGTGTGCAGTTTTCGGCTCCTTATTTTAGAAGGAAATACTGACATCGGAGAGGGTTTAGAAAAATTGACAAGAATGTTTCCAGGAATGAAAGGGTTACCGTGAATGTCTGGCAGCTCTTGGACTGTATTCCCCAGAATTCAGGAGAGTGGACTGTCTGGGCGCGTGGCCAAGTGGTTAAGGCGTCAGGTCTAGTGATCTGAAGGTCGCTAGTTTGAGGCAGCGTGTTGTGCCCTTGAGCAAGGCACTTAACCACACATTGCTCTGCGACGACACCAGTGCCAAGCTGTATCGGCCCTAGTGCCCTTCCCTTGGACAACATCGGTGGCATGGAGAGGGGAGACTTGCATGCTGCCGGTCAACTGCTGGTCTTCCTGGAAACTTTCCAAGGTGCAAGTCCACAGCCTCACGAGACTAATGGATGCCTATTCAGGAGGATGAGGGGGAGATCTCATAGAAACATTCCAAATGTTAAAAGGCCTGAACAGATTAGACATGGCAAAGTTATTTCCCATGGTAGGGGAGTCTAAGACAAGAGGGCACGACTTCAAGATGCCCATTCAGAACAGAGGTGCGGAGAAATTACTTTAGCCATAGGGTGGTAAATCTGTGGAAATTGTTGCGAGCGGCTGTGGAGGCCAAGTCATTGGGTATATTTACGGCAGAGATAGATAGATTCTTGATTAGCCAGGGCATCAAAGGGTATGGGGAGAAAGCAGGGGAGTGGGGATGACTGGAAGAATTGGATCAGCCCAAGATTGAATGGCAGAGCAGACTTGATGGGCCGAATGGCCTACTTCTGCTCTTATATCTTATCGGCTTATTTGGCCCACTGTGCCTTTATCAGCCCTTTGAAAGAACTCCCCAATGACCCACACCCCGGCTCTTTCCCCACACCCTGCCCATTTTTCAGTAACAAAAAGGCCAGGACTGATAAGCACATAGCAGTTTCTATGGAGTCATACAGCAATACAGTACAGAAACAGTCCTATCTAGTCAGTGCCAGCATGGTCTTCTGCCTAGTCCCATTCCCTGCAGCTGGACCTCTCTCATCCAGGTATCGAACCAAACTCCTGTTGTGACAGCTCATCCACACTCTGAGTGAAGATTCCTCTTGAATTCCTCTTTTCACCCAAAACTAGTTGTATTCTCACCCAACCTGCGAGGGAAAGCCTGCATGCATTCACCCTATCTAAACCCCTGTACCCAGAGCTTCTCTCTACATCACACTTAATTCTCCACCCCCTTTTTTTATGTAACCCTTCGCCCTTCAACCAACAGAAACGTCCACCCACCATCCACTCTCTTGGACCCTTCATTGCCAACTATATCTCTCCTTTCCTTGTCTCTTCTCTTACATGCTTAGAGGCAAAATGGTAAGTTTGTGGATGACATGAAGGTTGGAGTTGATGATGGTGTGAAAGGTAGTATCAGAGAGACATCAGTGTGTTGGTAAAATGGGTAAGTGGAGTTTAATCCTCTTCAATGTGAGGTGAAGTGGGAGCCAACCTCTCTGGTTTTTATTCATTGCCTCAACTAAGGAAGGTCTCCAAACCAAGACTTAATCATTCATGGTACATTGAGGGACAGAGAGGAACCTTAATTCCTTGAAAGTGACAGCACAATTACATACAGTGATTAAGGTAATATATGGTATTCTGAGCTTCATGAATTGTGGAAATTAATACAAGATCCGAGAAGTTATCTTCTAATTTTATAAAACCTTGGTTAGACCTCAGCTGGAGTACTGTGTGTCAGCTCAGGAGAAAGTGCAGAGGAGATTCACCAGTTATGTTGCCTGGGAGAGAGCAGTTATGTTGCTTGGGATAGAGTAGTTCTGTTGCCTGGGATAGAGCAGATCTGTTGCCTCTGATAGAGCAGTTATGAGGAGAGGGGCAGAGTCTGTTGCCCCTGTAGCAGAGGCAATTCAGAGGGGATTTGATTGAGACGTATAAAATGATGCGTGGTATAGATAGGGCAGACTGCATTAAACCTTTCCCCATACAAGAGGTGGATAAGACTAGAGGACATAGATTCAGGGTAAAAGGGAGAGAGATATAGAGGGAATGTAAGGGTAAGCTCTTTCCACCTAGACAGTGGTAGGTGTCTGGGAAAGGGGGTTATCACTGGGTCATAGACAGCATTTAAGAAGTGTCTAGATAAGCACTTGAATTGTCCAGAAAGGACTCTGGACCAAGTGATGGGCAAGGGGGTTAAGATGGGAGGGTGCCAATTGTTGGCATGGGCAAGTTGGGCCAAATGGCCTGTTTTCATGACTATTTCACAGTGTTTTCTCCACCTCCAGGATAGCTGACCCTAATTGCTAGGAATTTAGATTTCATGACTGGGGACAAAGTTAACTGGCACTTGGGAAAAGTGCAGATTGATAAATAAAACTTGAAGAGCAAATTGTAACTGGATCCAGTTCCCTGATTGGGTGAGGTTGTGAGGATGGATCAGTTGTAACATGCATGGGAATTCCAAAGAGTGCAGACTTATTAACAACGTTGAATCCCTTTTGAGATAGCAGGGGCAAAGATGCACAAATGGCTCAGGTACAAGTGGTTTATTGGAGGACTGAGGGGAAACGGAGACTGGTGTTTCATAAGGGTCTCCCCTTCCACTGCAATCCCACTTCACAACTACATTCCATTTTTTCCAGCCATAACGGGAACAGTTGGTCGGTGCTGGAGCCGATGATTGGAATTTAGGCTGTAGATCCTACCCCACAAATCACAGGTACCTGGCCAAGATTTAAGCTCGTTCACCCACCAGCCACTGATCAGCAGACTACAGGGGACGGTACAACTGTCTCAGCATTCATTTCAGCACCTTTACCGATATTTATAAAGTAGTAAGGTCTAAGTTAGCCCGGGGGAAGCGGTCATCTTGGACTGACTCCAAATTACATTCAGAATCTGATTTCCCTACCAAACCAAAGGTTGTCAGGCAACGTACTCCCATTATGCACACAATGCAGAGGGGTATGAGCTTCAGGAGACAAGAGCCAGGGCAAACTGTCAGTGTGGCCACGGGCAGGGAGTGAACTAATTAATCAAAGCTACAGCCCAGTTCTGCTCTCACATCAGCACAAGCTCCTGATCTCCTCACCTCTTGCCTCCCCACCGATCACAATAGGCAAAAGGGACAAGATTCTTGCATAGATGTCAGAGGACATCCATCTACACTCCACAATAAAGTGACAATAACCACGGATTTCCACCACATCCTGGGGTAGAAATTTTACCAGACCAACCGCACAAACACTGGTCAGGGACTGGATATCCTGCGGCGGTGACTCACCTCCTGGGCACATCGGGGGAGGAGGGAGATTGCTCGCAAATCATCGATGGCGGGCGTCGGGGCCACCGGACACACCAGTCCTGTACACGGAACCTCACCCTCACCCTCCGGGCAACATCCCCTTCCTCTGACGGCCACAGCGGGGATCGTTCACATCGCGATGAAGATACTCACCCGGTCTCCCGGGAACCATCACTCCTCCCGTCCTGGATCCCCCCCTCCCCCAAGGGCCTCCATCACGCCCCTCTCCGATCATCTACCCTCACCCCCACGGTTTGCCCCTTCCCCGGAGCACATCCCCTCCTCAGTGCATCCCAATCTACCCCCGTCACCTCCCTCCATCCCCCCACCAATGACCTCCCTCTACCTCGCCATCCCAATCTCCCCCATCTCTGCTCGCCACCCCCCTCACCTCCACGATGAAGGGCCGCTCCTCGCCGCTCACCGCTAGCAGCCAGAGCAGCGCCTGCAGGCAGCAACCGGTCCAGGAGAGCGCGGCCCGGCCCCGGCCCCGGCCCCCCGCACCGACCCCCGCCCGCGGCTCCCCGCCCGCCGCCATCGCCGCTCGGCTCCCGATACCCCGCTCCGTCCGTCCGCTCCGATTTCTCCGCAGTGTCTCCGCCGCTGCTTCACTCTGCGCAGCCTCCCGCCTTAAAGCGGCTGCAGCATGACAATGAGTGGGGTCCACCGCTCTGCCGGCTGCATCAGCCTCGGCTTCCTCTCTAGCCCCAGCTCCACGCTCCACCCACCAGTCCACCTCACCTCACCCAGCAGTCCACCCTCAACTCACCTCACCCACTCTCACCTGACCTCACCCACCCTCACCTCACCCACCCTCACTTCACCCACTCTCACCTGACCTCACCCACCCTCACCTCACCCACCCTCACCTCACCCACCCTCACTTCACCCACTCTCACCTCACCCACCCTCACCTCACCCACTCTCACCTCACCCAGCAGCTCACCCTCACCTCACCTCACCCACCCTCACCTCACCCACTCTCACCTCACCCACCCTCACCTCACCCACCCTCACCTCACCCACTCTCACCTCACCCACCCTCACCTCACCCACTCTCACCTCACCCAGCAGCTCACCCTCACCTCACCTCACCCACCCTCACCTCACCCACTCTCACCTCACCCACCCTCACCTCACCCACTCTCACCTGACCTCAACCACCCTCACCTCACCCACCCTCACCTCACCCACTCTCACCTGACCTCAACCACCCTCACCTCACCCACCCTCACCTCACCCACCCTCACCTCACCCACTCTCACCTCACCCAGCAGCTCACCCTCACCTCACCTCACCCACCCTCACCTCACCCACCCTCACTTCACCCACCCTCACCTCACCCACTCTCACCTCACCCACCCTCACCTCACCCACCCTCACCTCACCCACTCTCACCTCACCCACTCTCACCTGACCTCAACTACCCTCACCTCACCCACCCTCACCTCACCCACCCTCACCTCACCCACTCTCACCTCACCTCACCCACCCTCACCTCACCCACCCTCACTTCACCCACCCTCACCTCACCCACCCTCACCTCACCCACTCTCACCTCACCCAGCAGCTCACCCTCACCTCACCTCACCCACCCTCACCTCACCCACTCTCACCTCACCCAGCAGCTCACCCTCACCTCACCTCACCTCACCTCACCCACCCTCACCTCACTTCACCCACCCTCACCTCACCCACTCTCACCTCACCCAGCAGCTCACCCTCACCTCACCTCACCTCACCTCACCCACCCTCACCTCACCCACTCTCACCTCACCTCACCCACTCTCACCTCACCTCACCCACCCTCACTTCACCCACCCTCACCTCACCCACTCTCACCTCACCCAGCAGCTCACCCTCACCTCACCTCACCTCACCCACCCTCAACTCACCCACCAGCCCACCCTCACCTCACCCACTCTCACCTCACCCACCCTCACCTCACCCACTCTCACCTCACCTCACCCACCCTCACCTCACCTAGCAGGCCACCCCGCTTCACCCACTGCCTACTCTTCAACCTCACACAGTCTCTCCATTGCAACCACAACCATTGCTACCGCCATGACCACGTTTACGAGTTGTGCTTCTGTGAGGGGGGATTGTGGACTCTAGACTTTAGCCACTGGTTCATTTTCTGCAAACAGGGGAAGGTGGAGCAACAAGCATTCAGCTAGCGGTGGCGCAGCCTCTTTTGTGGAGGGGAGGGGGTTGTCAGCAAGTTCGATGGAGGCTGAGGGCATCCTGTCCTGTCCTGTCCTGTCCTGGTTATGTGCTTTGGGATGAGGAACAGCGTCTGTTTTACTGCTGTTCTTGCTAGGATCTATGTTGTTCGGCCGAGTACTGTGGCCATGTCAGGCTGGCGCTGGAATGTGTGGTGACGCTTGCGGGCGGCCCCAGCACGCCCTCAGGTGTGTTGGCTGTTGAGGCAAATGGCGCATTTCACTGTGTTTCCGAGTACATTTGATAAAGAATTCTCAGTGTGAATCTGAAATGTCGATGTTTCAGGTTGAAAACCAGCAACAGGGTGCGTAATCAACAAATTTACCGACCATATCAAAATTGGTTATTTGGCGGATGGAGGGGAATTTTGCCATTGTAGGAAGGTATTTAGGGACATGAGTGAAAGAATGGAAAGGAATTCAGTGTAGAAGTGATGTGAAGCAGATAACCAGTAAACAGGCGCAGAAAATCAACACCTGTCAGCGGGTCAACCAACATCTGTCCAAGAAAGGAAAGGTCCATGTTTCAGGTCGAAAGTCCGTACGAGTCCTTGTTTTTGCTACTTAATCGTGGCTTCTAAGTCATTGATGCCACCTATAAAACAGGGGGCTGATACCAGGGTGAATACGGACCATGAACATAATCACCGTGTCGTTTGTTCCCCACCCCACCCACCAACTCCAACCACGCCGACTCAATCCGACGAGCCATTTTCCCTTGGATCCTGTCTGTCTGATCCCAACACTTCCTTCACATCCACGGAGTACATTAAATGTGCCAAATTCATTTGACACAAATTTCCCCTTAAAACCACTTTGACTCCGCTCCATCAATAGCAAACCTTCAGTATTCGTCGGCCAGGCTGACTGGCGTGTCATTTTACACTGTTCTCCCTGTGTAAACAAAAGCTTCACCTTCCAGTCCTCTGTAGCCTTACCTATAACCAGAGAGGATTGCAAAATTATGAACAGACCCTGTATTTCTTGCTTCCTTTTCTGTCAGAATACTGTATTGGGAAAAACATTAATCTGACCCTTGTAGTTTAGCTGCGTTTAATGATCCATGTCCTTAACATTCCCTGTTTATCATGCTGTCCACCACACCTCCCTCCTCCACAAAGACAAAGAACTACACCCAAATCCTCCACGTATGTATGTTAGGTAATTCTTTTAACTAGAACCAATTATTGTTGTTAACCTTTCTTTTTAAGGGCGGACAGATCACATCTTCTTGCTTTTACCTGGCAATATTTTTCATGCACTCTTGTTGCTTCCTAATTTCCTCTTTAATTTCACCTCAACACCTTCTATATTCCTTCAGGCTTTCTGCAGTGTTGAGCTCTTCCTATCTGTCATAAGCTTCCCCTTCTCTTACTATGCTGATCAACAACACCCTGACTGATCTCGATCAGAGAGGCCTGATTAGCGACAACATTCTTGCTCAGAACTCTGCTGCCCCTTCCAGGTGGCTCCCACAGCTCTAACAACGTCAGCTTGTGTTTCAGTTTCACTCCTACCAACTGGTATCTCAGTTTGGTAAAATTGGCCTCAACCCAATTTTACATAAACTCCCTGCATCCATTTCCAAATGTCAGGTCTAACAGGATTGTCCCACCAAAGTGCTCTTCCATCAACATTCCTCACATCTGCCTTAGGCACAGAAGTTCAACAAGACAGGGAATAATTCTATAGATGGGTGAAAAAAGATCTCTTGAATGTATTTTAAGAATTCTGCACCCTCTACTTGGCACCCTCTTCTGCACATTGGTTGTCAATTTTTGTTTATGTGTAGTTCTTCATGTGTAGTTCTTTATTTTCTTGGAAATGCCTGCCAGAGAATGAATCTGGAGATAATATATAAGGCCACACAATGAGTGTATTTCGCTAATAAATTCCCTTTGACCTTACACTGCCCCTCTGCCCACCACGTCTGTGCCAACTGTCTGTGCCAATCCCTTCATCAGCACCTGGCCTGTAAGTCTTTGATACCTTTGTGATTCAAGCATTTCTTTAATGTTGCAAGAGTCTCTACATCAATCACCCTGTTAGATAGTATATTCCGGATTCCAACCATTTTCCAACAGAATAAAAAAAATTCCTGAGACCTTCCCTAAATCTTACCATAAACCTATACCCTCTTGTTTTAAACACGTTATAGGGAAATGTTCCTCACTTCCTTCTCTCGTCCAGACCCAGAAACATCCCTGTAAATTTTCTCTAAACTCCTTCAACAGTATTTACATCTTTCCTACAAGTAGGTGACTGAAATAATTCTCCAAATCAGGCCTCACCAACACCCTATCTCCTGTACCCAGTACTTTGATTTATGAAGGACAATATTTTAAAGCTTTCTTTTCAACCTAATCAGCTTATGATGCCACCTTCAATGAATTACGGACCTGTATTTCCAGATCCCTTTGTTCTACCGCACTCCTCAGTGCCCTACCATTCACTGTGTAAGACCAACCCTGGTTGGTCCTACCAAAGTGCAACATCTCACACTTCTCTGCATTAAATTCCATCTGCCATTTTTCAGCCCATTTCTCCAGCTGATCCAGATCCCGCTGTAAGCCACGATAGTCTTCCTTGCCGTCCACAATACCCCCAATCTTGGAGTCATCTGCAAATTTGTTGACCGAGTTAACCACATTATCATCCAGATCATGTCATGGTCCGGTCCGTGAAGTCCGTATTTCGGTTCACGGTCTGGTCCATCGAGCCTTGCTCCAGGTTTTCCTGTTTACCCTGTTTCTGTTCTTGTTTAGCTCTAATTGAGGCAGCTGATGCTCGTTGGGGCTGGCAGCATAAATACCTCCAGAGACCAGGGCATGGCTGCTGGATTGTTCTTGTCCTTACTCCTTGTATCCCTTCCTCTGCCTTCTGTTTCCTCGCCTGAAGCCTTGCCTTGTCTTGCTGGTAACTCTCACCTCGTCTTGCCTGCAGTCTTGTCCTGGAGCCACCCTGTACCTAGCTCCCTTCCTGTCCCTTGCCTCCGTTGGGTAAGCCAAGCCATCTCACTGTTACCTGCGGTTGGTTCTGTCCCTTCCTGTCCCATGCCTCCGTCGGGTGGTGATCCGCGCCCTGCCCAGGTGAACCATGCCCTGCCCGGAGGAGCCTGCCTAGCCTCAAGCCTGAAGTCTCCAGCCTGCAGCCTCGCCTCGCCTCAAGTCTCATGCCTCCAGCCTCCAGCCTCGCCTCACCTCAAGTCTCTTGCCTCCAGCCTCCAGCCTCGCCTCGCCTCAAGTCTCTAAGACTCCAGCCTCGTCCTGCCTGCCAGCCAAGCCTTGTCCTTGCCTTGTTTTGGGGTCCGAGCCACAGGCAAGACCCAGGTATTGGGTCCTTGTCCAGTCTCTGGCTCAGAGTCCAAGCCCGGGCTCTTTTCTCCAGTCCTGTTCCAGGTTCCCCATTTTCCTGTCCATGTCCTTGCCATCGCCCTGTATCCTAGTCCTGTCCCTAGTACTTCAGTGTCTGTGTCTTGCACTTGGGTCCGTTCCCAGCCACCGCCTTATGACAGATCATTGATATAGATAACAAATAATAATGAACCCAGCACCAATCCCTGTGGCACTCTATTAGTCACAGGCCTCCAGTCAGAGAAGCAATGATCTACTACTACTCTCTGGCTTCTCCCTCAAAGGTAATGTCTAACCCAATTCACTACCTCATTTTGAATGCCGAATGACTGAATTTTCTTGACCAATCTCCCAGTGGTACCTTATCAAATGCCTTGCTATAGTCCATGTAGACAACATCCATTGCCTTGTCTTCATCAACTTTCCTGGTAACTTCCTCAAAAAACTCTACAAGGACATGACCTACCATGCATGAAACCATGCTGAGTATCCTTACTAGTCCATGTCTCTCCAAATACTCATATATCTGGTCTCTTAGAAACCTTCCAATAACATTCCCACTAATGATATCAGGCTCACTGGCCTATAGTTTCCTGGTTTATTTTAGAGCCTTTCTGAAACAGCGGAACAGCATTGGCTATCCTCCAATCCTCTGGTAGCTCTCCTGTCGCTATGATTTAAATATCTCTGCTAGAGACCTGGCAATTTTTGCCCTTGCCTCCTGCAGGATCTGAGGGAACACTTTGTCAGGCCCTGGAGATTTATCCAAACCTAATTTGCCTCAAGACAGCAAACACCTCCTCCTCTGTAATCTGTATAGGGTTCATGAAGTAGATACCATTTTGCCTCACTTTTATGGACTCTGTGTCCATCTCCTGAGTAAATACAGTAGCAAAAATGCATTTAAGATCTCCCCCAACTCTTTTTGTTTCAACACATTCTGATCTCCTAGAGGACCAATTTCATCTCATGCAATCCTTTTGCTCTTAATATATCTGTATAATCCCTTAGGATTCTCCAACACCTTGTCTGCTAAGGCAACTTCATATCTTCTTTTAGCCATTCTGATTTCTTTCTTAAGTGTTCCCTTGCATTTCTTATACTCCATAAGCACCTCATTTGTTCCTACCTGTCTATATTTGCAATTCACCTCCTTTTTAAAAATCAGGGCCTCAATATTTCTTGAAAAGCAAGGTTCCCTACAGCTGTTATTTTTACCTTTTATTCTGACAGGCACATACAAGCTTTGTACTCTCAAAATTTCAATGTTGGAGGCCTCCAATTTATTAAGTACACCTTTGACTTGTAGAGAGCATGTCTTATGAGAAACATTGAACAAACTAGGGCTTTTCTCCCTGAAGTAAAGGAGGATGAGAGGAGACTGGTTAATAGAGTGGACAGCCATTGACTTTCTTCCAGGGCAGGAATGGTTCATACAAGGGAATATAATTTTAAGGTGATCGGAGAAAAGTATGGGGGAACGTCAGAGGCAGTTGTTGTTTCCACCTGATGAGGATCAATGTCAGGATACAATACGTGGTGGGTGTGTGGAACACGCTGATAGGGGTAGTGAGTGTGAGGAACACCCTGACAGGGGTAGTGAGTGTGTGGAACACGCCGACAGGGGTAGTGAGTGTGTGGAACACCCTGACAGGGGTAGTGAGTGTATAGAACAACCTGACAGGGGTAGTGAGTGTGTGGAACACCCTGATGGGGGTAGTGAGTGTGTGGAACACCCTGACAGGGGTAATGGGTGTGAGGAACACCCTGACAGGGGTAGTGAGTGTGTAGAACACCCTGATAGGGGTAATGGGTATATAGAACACCCTGATAGGGGTAGTGAGTGTGAGGAACAACCTGACAGGGGTAGTGAGTGTGTGTAACACGCTGACAGGGGTAGTGAGTGTGAGGAACACCCTGACAGGGGTAGTGAGTGTGTGGAACAACCTGACAGGGGTAGTGAGTGTGTGTAACACGCTGACAGGGGCAGTGATTGTGAGGAACACCCTGATTGGGGTAGTGGGTGTGTGGAACACCCTGACAGGGGTAGTGAGTGTGTGGAACACCCTGACAGGGGTAGTGAGTATATGGAACACCCTGACGGAGGTAATGAGTGTGAGGAACACGCTGACAGGGGTAGTGGGTGTGTGGAACACCCTGATAGGGGTATTGGGTGTGAGGAACACCCTGACAGGGGTAATGGGTGTGAGGAACACCCTGACAGGGGCAGTGAGTATATGTAACACGCTGACGGGAATAGTGGATGTGTGGAACACCCTGATGGGGGTAGTGGGTATGTGGAACGCCCTGATAGGGGCAGTGAGTGTGTGGAACACCCTGACAGGGGTAGTGGGTGTGTGGAACACCCTGACAGGGGCAGTGAGTGTGTGGAACACCCTGACAGGGGTAATGGGTGTGAGGAACACCCTGACAGGGGTATTGATGAGTGGAACATGCTGACCGGAGTAGTGGGTGTGAGGAACACCCTGATAGGTGTAGTGGGTGTGTGGAACACGCTGATAGGGGTAGTGAGTGTGTGGAACACGCTGACGGGAGTAGTGGGTGTGAGGAACAACCTGACAGGGGTAATGGGTGTGAGGAACACCCTAACAGGGGTAGTGGGTGTGTAGAACACCCTAACAGGGGTAATGGGTGTGAGGAACACCCTGACAGGGGCAGTGGGTGTGTGGAACACCCTGACAGGGGTATTGGTGTGTGGAACACCCTGACGGGGGCAGTGGGTGTGAGGAACACCCTGACGGGGGTAGTGAATGCATGGAATACCCTGACGGACGTAGTGGATGTGTGGAACACCCTGATGGGGGCAGTGGGTGTGAGGAACACCCTGACAGGGGCAGTGGGTGTGTGGAACACCCTGACAGGGGTATTGGTGTGTGGAACACCCTGACGGGGGCAGTGGGTGTGAGGAACACCCTGACGGGGGTAGTGAATGCATGGAATACCCTGACGGACGTAGTGGATGTGTGGAACACCCTGATGGGGGCAGTGGGTGTGAGGAACACCCTGACAGGGGCAGTGAGTGTGTGGAACACCATGACAGGGGTAATGGGTGTGAGGAACACCCTGACAGGGGTAATGGGTGTGTGGAACACGCTGACGGGAGTAGTGAGTGTGTGGAACACACTGAGAGGGGTAATGGGTGTGAGGAACACGCTGACAGGGGTAACAGGTGTGAGGAACACCCTGACGGGGGTAATGGGTGTGAGAAACACCCTGACAGGGTTAGTGGGTATATGGAACACCCTGATAGGGGTAATGGGTGTGTGGAACACCCTGACAGGGGTAGTGAGTGTGTGGAAAACCCTGACAGGGGTAGTGGCTGTGTGGAACACCCTGACAGGGGTAGTGGCTGTGAGGAACACCCTGATAGGGGTAGTGAGTATATGTAACATGCTGATAGGGGTATTGGTGTGTGGAACACCCTGACAGGGGTAGTGGGTGTGAGGAACACGCTGACAGGGGTAATGGGTGTGAGGAACACCCTGACAGGTGTAATGGGTGTGAGGAACACCCTGACAGGGGTAGTGGGTGTGTGGAACACCCTGATAGGGGTATTGGTGTGTGGAACACCCTGACAGGGGTAGTGGGTGTGTGGAACACCCTGATAGGGGCAGTGAGTGTGTGGAACACCCTGACAGGGGTAATGGGTGTGTTGAACACGCTGTCGGGAGTAGTGAGTGTGTGGAACACCCTGACCTGGGTAATGGGTGTGAGGAACACGCTGACAGGGGTAATGGGTGTGAGGAACACCCTGACCTGGGTAATGGGTGTGAGGAACACCCTGACAGGGGTAATGGGTGTGTGGAACATGCTGACGGGAGTAGTGGGTGTGAGGAACACCCTGATAGGTGTAGTGAGTGTGTGGAACACCCTGACAGGGGTAGTGAGTGTGTGGAACATGCTGATGGGAGTAGTGGGTGTGAGGAACAACCTGACAGGGGTAATGGGTGTGAGGAACACCCTAACAGGGGTAGTGGGTGTGTGGAACACCCTAACAGGGGTAATGGGTGTGAGGAACACCCTGACAGGGGCAGTGGGTGTGTGGAACACCCCGACAGGGGTATTGGTGTGTGGAACACCCTGACGGGGGCAGTGGGTGTGAGGAACACCCTGATAGGGGTAGTGAGTATATGTAACATGCTGATAGGGGTATTGGTGTGTGGAACACCCTGACAGGGGTAGTGGGTGTGAGGAACACGCTGACAGGGGTAATGGGTGTGAGGAACACCCTGACAGGTGTAATGGGTGTGAGGAACACCCTGACAGGGGTAGTGGGTGTGTGGAACACCCTGATAGGGGTATTGGTGTGTGGAACACCCTGACAGGGGTAGTGGGTGTGTGGAACACCCTGATAGGGGCAGTGAGTGTGTGGAACACCCTGACAGGGGTAATGGGTGTGTTGAACACGCTGTCGGGAGTAGTGAGTGTGTGGAACACCCTGACCTGGGTAATGGGTGTGAGGAACACGCTGACAGGGGTAATGGGTGTGAGGAACACCCTGACCTGGGTAATGGGTGTGAGGAACACCCTGACAGGGGTAATGGGTGTGTGGAACATGCTGACGGGAGTAGTGGGTGTGAGGAACACCCTGATAGGTGTAGTGAGTGTGTGGAACACCCTGACAGGGGTAGTGAGTGTGTGGAACATGCTGATGGGAGTAGTGGGTGTGAGGAACAACCTGACAGGGGTAATGGGTGTGAGGAACACCCTAACAGGGGTAGTGGGTGTGTGGAACACCCTAACAGGGGTAATGGGTGTGAGGAACACCCTGACAGGGGCAGTGGGTGTGTGGAACACCCCGACAGGGGTATTGGTGTGTGGAACACCCTGACGGGGGCAGTGGGTGTGAGGAACACCCTGATGGGGGTAATGAGTGCATGGAATACCCTGACGGACGTAGTGGATGTGTGGAACACCCTGACAGGGGTATTGGTGTGTGGAACACCCTGACAGGGGTAATGAGTGTGAGGAACACCCTGACAGGGGTAGTGGGTATGTGGAACACCCTGACAGGGGTATTGGTGTGTGAACACTGATGGGGATAGTGGGTGTGAGGAACAACTTGACGGGGGCAGTGGGTGTGTGGAACACCCTGACGGGGGTAGTGGGTGTGTGGGACATCCTGAGGGGGGTAATGGGTGTGAGGAACACCCTGACAGGGGTAGTGGGTGTGTGGAACACCCTGATAGGGGCAGTGAGTGTGTGGAACACCCTGACAGGGGTAATGGGTGTGAGGAACACGCTGACAGGGGTAATGGGTGTGAGGAACACCCTGACGGGGGTAATGGGTGTGAGGAACACCCTGACAGGGGTAGTGGGTGTGTGGAACACCCTGACAGGGGTAATGGGTGTGAGGAACACCCTGATAGGGGTAATGGGTGTGAGGAATACCCTGATAGGGGTAATGGGTGTGAGGAACACCCTGACAGGGGTATTGATGAGTGGAACATGCTGACCGGAGTAGTGGGTGTGAGGAACACCCTGATAGGTGTAGTGGGTGTGTGGAACACGCTGATAGGGGTAGTGAGTGTGTGGAACACGCTGACGGGAGTAGTGGGTGTGAGGAACAACCTGACAGGGGTAATGGGTGTAAGGAACACCCTAACAGGGGTAGTGGGTGTGTGGAACACCCTAACAGGGGTAATGGGTGTGAGGAACACCCTGACAGGGGCAGTGGGTGTGTGGAACACCCTGACAGGGGTATTGGTGTGTGGAACACCCTGACGGGGGCAGTGGGTGTGAGGAACACCCTGACGGGGGTAGTGAGTGCATGGAATACCCTGACGGACGTAGTGGATGTGTGGAACACCCTGATGGGGGCAGTGGGTGTGAGGAACACCCTGACAGGGGTAATGAGTGTGAGGAAAACCCTGACAGGGGTAGTGGGTATGTGGAACACCCTGACAGGGGTATTGGTGTGTGAACACTGATGGGGATAGTGGGTGTGAGGAACAACTTGACGGGGGCAGTGGGTGTGTGGAACACCCTGACGGGGGTAGTGGGTGTGTGGAATACCCTGACGGGGGTTGTGTCATGGTCTGGTCCGTGAACTCAGTATTCCGGTTCACGGTCCAGTCCATAGTTCCTTATTCCAGGGTTTCTGGTTTTCCCCAGTTTCTGTTGTAGGCACATGATTCTCGTTTTGGGGCCGAGACATAAATACCTCTGCAAACCAGGGATTCCCTGCTGGACTGTTCTGTTCTCCTCCCTGTCTTTTCCCCCCTTGTCTGACTCTCTGCCTGGATACCTCGCTGGCACTACTGTTGAGTTTAATTGCTCATGCAGAGACGGAACTGTCTGTTGTTCTTCAGTGTTTCTGTCTTCTTGTCCTCTCCTCTGTGGGGTAAGTCAGGCTGTTCTGCCGTTGCCCTGCAGGGGGTACCTGTCATGTCTTGTCCTCATCTCTGTGAGGTAAGTCAGGCTGTTCTACCATTGCCCTGTTGGGGGCTGGGGGGCCTGTCTTGTCTTGTCTTGGTGTGGAGATGAAGTTGAGTCCCGGCTCTATGTCTAAGTACTGTCCTGTCTCATGCTGGTGTCGTGTTGAAGATGAGTCCCGGCTTTTTGAAGGATAAGTCCCGGCTCCATATTGATGTACAGTTCCCAGTCTGTCTCCAAGCTCCAGCCTCCGAGTTATCAGCCTCCGCATCCCAAGCCTCAAGATCCCAAGCCTGACTCCAAGCCTCAAGACCCCAGCCTCCAGTCCCGCAGTCATGTCATGTCCTTGCCTGGTTCTGGGGCCAGAGCCTGAGGCAAGACCCAGGTTCTGGGTCCTTGTCCAGTCTCTGGCTCAGGGTTCAAGCCCGGGCTCCTAGTTCTTAGTTCTTGTCCGGTTTCTCTGTTTCTTGTAGCCCAGGTCCTGCATCCTTGTCCTGTTCCTAGTACTTCAGTGTCTGTGCCTTGCATTTGAGTCCACTCCCAATGCCCCCATTGTGACAGGTAGTGGGTGTGTGGGACACCCTGACGGGGGTAGTGGTACAATCAGAAACATGAGGGATATTTAAGAGACTCTTAGATAGGCACATGGATGATAAACAAATGGAGGGATATGCGGGAGGGAAGGGTGAGATTGTTCTTGGAGTAGGTTTAAAGCTCTTACAACATTGTGGGCTGAAAGGCCTGTACCGTACTGCATGCTGTATTTTCTAGTCTGGGTTAGAGTTTCTCTATACTCACAAGCACCCAAGACAATAAGAGGTGCATCAGGTCACCTGCCCTGGGCACTATGGAGGTGTATAAACTTGTGAAGCTTGTAGATAAGGTGAATGGTCACAGGAATTTTCGCAAGGTTGGAGAGGGTTCAAAAGTGAGGGGGACATTTACATGGACTCCAGGAGCAACTATTTTCCACACACAGGATAGTGGGTATATGGAACAACTTGCCAGAGTGAGTGACAGAGGTTGGTATTATTACAACATTTAAAAGACATTTAGACAGGACAGGTTTAGAGGGATGTGGGCCAAACAGAGACAAATGAGACTGCCTCAGCAGGAAAATTGGACAGGCATGGATGAATTGAGCTGAAGGGACATCTTTCCTGCTGTATAACTCTGTGTAACTCACACAAGTGATTAGGAGCACCAAAAGGGGCCATGAAATGAAAGAACATTGAAAGATAGAAAATCTACAGCACATTACAGGCCCTTCGGCCCACAATGTTGTGCCAACCAGGTAACTACTCTAGAAACTGCCTAGAATTACCCTACTGCATAGCCCCCTATTTTTCTAAGCTCTATGTACCTATCTAAGAGTCTCTTAAAAGACCCTATTGTATCCACCTCTACCACTTTGTTGGCGGTGCATTCCATGCACCCACCACTCTCTGTATAAACAACTTACCCCTGACATTGCCTCTGTACCTACTTCCAAGCACCTTAAAGCTATGCCCTCTCATGCTAGCCATTTCTGCCCTGGGGAAAAAGCATCTGACTATCCACATGATCAATGCCTCTCATCATCTTGTACACCTCATTCAGGTCACCTCTCATCCTCTGTCGCTCCAAGGAGAAAAGGCTGAGTTCACTCAACCTATTCCCATAAGGCATGCTCCCCAATTCAGGCAGCATCCTTGTAAATCTCCTTTGCACTCTTTCTGTAGTATCCACATCCTTCCTGTAGTGAAGTGACCAGAACTGAACATAGTACTCCAACTGGGGTCTGACCAAGGTCTGGTATAGCTGTAACATTACCTCACAGCTCTTGAACTCAGTACCACGGTTGATGAATGTCAACACACCATACGCCTTCTTAACAACACTGTCAATCTGCGCTGTAGCTTTGAGTGTCCTATTGACACGGACCCCAAGATCTCTCAGCTCCTCCACACTGCCAAGTGTCTTACCATTAATATTATATTCTGTCTTCAAATCTGACTTACTAAAATGAACCACTTCACACTTATCTGGGTTGAACTCTGTCTGCCACTTCTCAGCCTAGTTCTGCATCCTATCAATGTCCCACTGTAACCTCTGACAACCCTCCACACTATCCACAACGCCCCCAACCTTTGTGTCATCAGCAAACTTACTAACCTACCCTTCTACTTCTTCATCCAGGTCATTTATAAAAATCACAAAGAGGAAAGGTCCCAGAACAGATCCCTGTGGAACACCACTGGTCACTAAACTCCATGCAGAATATGAACCATTTACAACCACCCTTTGCCTTCTGTGGGCAAGCCAATTCTGGATTCACAAAGCAAAGTCTCCTTGGATCCCATGCCTCCTTACTTTTGAATGAGCCTTGCTTGGGGAACCTTATCAAATTCCTTACTGAAATCTATATACACTACATCCACTGTTCTACCTTCATAAATGTGTTTAGTTACATCCTCAGAGAGTTCAGTAAGGCTTGCAAGGCACAACCTGCTCTTGACAAAACCATGCTGACTATCCCTAATCAGATTATGTCTCTCCAAATGCCCATAAATTCTGCCTCTCAGGATCTTCTCCAACAACTTGCCCACCACTGAAGTCAGACTCTATAATTTCCTGGGTTATCTCTACTCCTTTTCTTGAACAAGGGAACAACATTTGCAACTGTCTAATCCTCCTGTACTTCTCCTGCCTCTATTGATGATGCAAAGATCATCACCAGAGGCTCAGCAATCTGCTCCCTCGCTTCCATCAGTAGCCTGGGGTACATCTCATCCGGTCCTGGTGACTTATCTAGCTTCATGCTTTTCAAAAGCTCCAGCACATCTTCTTTCTAAATGTCTATATTCTGAAGCATTTCAGTCCACTGTAAGTCATCCCCACAATTACCAAAGTCCTTTTCACTGGTGAATACTGAAACAGAGTATTAAGTACCTCTGCTACCCCCTCTGACTCCATCCACATGTTTCCAACATCGCAGCTGATTGGTCCTATTCTCACATGGCTCATCCTCTTGCTCTTCACACACTTGTACAATGCCTTGGGGGTTTTCCTTAATCCTGCTTGCCAAGGCCTTCTCATGCCCCCTTCTAGTTCTCCTAAATTCATTCTTAAGCTCCCTCCTGGCAACCTTGTCATTTTCTAGAACTCTATCAGTACCTAGTTTCTCGAATCTTTTGTAAGCTTTTCTTCTTAATTAGATTTTCTACAGCCTGTGTACACCATGGTTTTTTTACCTTACCATCCTTTCCCTGCTTCAATGGAACATGCAGAACGCCCTGCAGGTGATCCCTGAACATTTGCCACATTTCTGCTGTGCATTTCACAGAACATCTACTCCCAACTTATGCTCTCAAGTTCCTGCCTAATAGTATCATATTATCCCCTACCCCAATTAAATGTTTTCCCAAATTGTCTGCTTTTATCCTTCTCCAATGCTATGATGAAGGAGATAGAGTTGTGATCACTACCTCCAAAATGCTCTCCCACAGTGAGATCTGACACCTGACCAGGTTCATTTCCCAATACCAGATCAAGTACAGCCTCTCCTCTAGTTGGCTTACCTACATATTGTATCGGGAAATCTTCCTGAAAACACCTAACAAACTCTACCCCATCTAAACTCCTTGCTCTAAGGAGATGCCAGTCAATATTAGGAAATTTAAAATCTTCCATCACAGCAACCCTATTATTATTGCACTGTTCCAGAATCTGCCTCCCTATATGCTCCTCGATGCCTATAAAAAACACCCAGTAGAGATATTGCCCCTTCCTGTTTCTGACTTCCACCCACACTGACTCAGACCATCCCTACATGACTTGCTCCTTTTCTGCAGCCGTGACACTATCCCTGATTCACAATGCCACGCCCCCATCTTTTTTGCCTCCCTCCCTGTTCTTTTTGAAACATCTAAAGCCCGGCACACTCAGCAGCCATTCCTGCCCCTGAGACATCCAAGTCTCTGTAATGGCCACAACGTCATAGTTCCACATATTGATCCACGCACTAAGTTCATCCACCTGGTTTATGATACTCCTTTCATTAAAATAGACACATCTCAAACCATCAGGCTGAGTGCATCTTTGCACTAACATCTGCCTATCCTTCCTCACAAACTCCCTACAAGCTGTCTCTACTTGTGCGCCAACCACCCCATCCTCTGCCTCTTCACTTTGGTTCCCACCCTCCTGCAAATCTAGTTTAAACTCTCCCCAGTAGCATTAGCAAACTTCCCCACTGGGATACTGGTGCTCCTCAGATTCAAGTGAAACCTGTCCTTTTTGTGCAGGTCACAGCTGCCCTAGAAGAGGTCCCCATGATCCAAAAATCTGAATCCCTGTCCCCTGCTCCAATCCTCAGCCACACATTTATTCTCCACCTCACTCTATTCCTATCCTCACTGTCACGTGGTACAGGCAGCAATCCCGAGGTAAGTACCCTTGGGGTCCTGCTTCTCAACTTCCTCTCTAACTCCCTGTATTCTGCTGACAGGACCCCCTCCCTTTTCCTACCTATGTTGTTGGTACCAGTATGTACTATGACCTCTGGCTGCACTCTTTCCCATTTCAGGATAAGGTGGATGCGTTCAGAAACAACATGAACCCGGGAACCTGTGAGGCAAACTACCATCCATGTTTCTTTTTTGCGCCCATAGAATCACCTATCTGCCCCCTTAACTGTAGGGTCCCCAATTACTGCTGCCATCCTCTTCCATTCCCTACCCTTCTGAGTCACACGGGCCAGACTCAGTGCTAGAGGCTGTTGCTTTCTCCAGGTAGTTTCTCCCCCACCAACTGTACTCAAAATGATGGAGTACTTATTGTTAATGGGGATGGCCACAGAGGTACTCTCCATTACCTGATGCTCTCCCTTCCCTCTCCTGGCAGCCACTCACTTATCTGTCTCTTGTGGCCCCGGGGTGACTACCTGCCTGTCACTCTCCCTAGCAAGCTGAAGGTCATTGAGCTGCAGCTCCAGTTCCCTAACTCGGTCGCTAAGGAGCTGCAACTCGATGCACCCCGTGCAGATGTGGCCAACAGGGAGGCTGGAAGTGTTTGGCAAAGAGGATTAAGGAAAATATTAAGGCATTTTCAACTGACAAGAAGGTAGCTTGGCATGAAGAGAAAATGGGCAAGGTCCGAAATGAGTTCTCTGCATTGGTATTCACCAAGGAGGACACGAACGATGCTGAGATTAGGGAAGATTATGTTGATAATCTCAGGGATATTAGGAAGGGTGTTAGGTCTCTTGAAAAACATAAAAATAGATTTGCCCCCAGGACCTGAAGAGGTTTATCTCAGGATACAGAGGCAGGCAAGGGAGGAGACTGATGAAGTCTTAGCATAGAATTTTGTATCATTTTTAGCAACAGGCAAGGTCCCAAAAACTGGAGAATAGCTAACATTGTTCTTTCAAGGGCAACAGGGAGAAACCAGGAATTAAGAAGCTGGTGAGCCTTGTGAGTGGGGGGGTGGAGATACGTCTCTACCAAAGAAGGTGCACAGTGCTTTTTCCTTCCACTAGCCTACAGGTCACCCATGGGCAAGGGTGCTTAACCCCCCTGAGCAGGGTCACGCGAGGCCATGGGAGCAGGTGGTGGATAAAGGACCTAGTGCTTTGGGTGGTTGGTGGTCACATGAGCCGCTGGTGCATATCAAACGTTCTGGTCTTGTTATACAACCACTGACAACCTCTGAAGAGTATTGATAATGGCTGGGGTCACCTGTCTTGTGAAGCAATGACAAACCACTTGTGTAGAAAAATGTGTCAAAAGCAATCATGATCATGAGGTCATGAGACCATGATTGCCCATGTCATAAGACGTGGCACATAATGATGATGATGATGGTGAATCTTAAATCAGTAGACAGGAGTTGAGGGATATGGACCTCCTGCAGACCTATGGGATTAGTTGCATTGCATTTAACCATAAGACCATAAGATATAGGAACAGAATTAGACCATTTGACCCATCAAGTCTGTTCGCCATTTCATCATGGCTGATCCATTTTCCCCCTCAGCCCCAATCTCCTGCCTTCTCCCCATATCTCCTCATGCCCTGACCAATCAACAATATATCAACCTCTGCCTTAAATATCCCAATGACTCGGCCTCCACAGTCACTGTGGCAATTAATTCCACAGGTTTACCACTCACTGGCTAAACAAATTCTTCCTCAGACTCCCCACCACAGGAAATATTTTCTCCACATCCAGCCTGTCGAGGCCTTTCAACATTGAATTGCTTTCAATGAGGCCACCCCATCATTGGTCTGAATTCCATTGACACCAGGCCCAGGGCCATCAAATGCTCTTCACATGATGAGCATTTCAATCCTGGAATCATTTTTGTGAACCTCGTTTGAACCCTCTCCAATGTCAGCACATCCTTTCTTAGACAAGGGGCCCAAAATGGTTCAAAATACTCCAAATTATGCCTCATCAGTGTTTTATAAAGCCTCAAAGTTATGTCCTTGTTTTTATATTCTAGTCCTCTCAAAATGAATGCTAACATTGAATTTGTCTTCCTCACCACTGACTCAGCCTGCAAATTACCCTTTAGGGAGTCCTGACTGAAGGCAGATAAATCCCCAGGGCCAGATGGTCTGCATCCCAGAGTGCTTAAGGAAGTAGCCCAAGAAATAGTGGATGCATTAGTGATAATTTTTCAAAACTCGTTAGATTCTGGACTAGTTCCTGAGGATTGGAGGGTGGCTAATGTAACCCCACTTTTTAAAAAAGGAGGGAGAGAGAAACCGGGGAATTATAGACCGGTTAGCCTAACGTCGGTGGTGGGGAAACTGCTAGAGTCAGTTATCAAAGATGTGATAACAGCACATTTGGAAAGCAGTGAAATCATCGGACAAAGTCAGCATGGATTTGTGAAAGGAAAATCATGTCTGACGAATCTCATAGAATTTTTTGAGGATGTAACTAGTAGAGTGGATAGGGGAGAACCAGTGGATGTGGTATATTTGGATTTTCAAAAGGCTTTTGACAAGGTCCCACACAGGAGATTAGTGTGCAAACTTAAAGCACACGGTATTGGGGGTAAGGTATTGATGTGGATAGAGAATTGGTTAGCAGACAGGAAGCAAAGAGTGGGAATAAACGGGACCTTTTCAGAATGGCAGGCAGTGACTAGCAAGGCTCAGTGCTGGGACCCCAGTTGTTTACAATATATATTAATGACTTGGATGAGGGAATTAAATGCAGCATCTCCAAGTTTGCAGATGACACGAAGCTGGGTGGCAGTGTTAGCTGTGAGGAGGATGCTAAGAGGATGCAGAGTGACTTGGATAGGTTGGGTGAGTGGGCAAATTCATGGCAGATGCAATTTAATGTGGATAAGTGTGAAGTTATCCACTTTGGTGGCAAAAATAGGAAAACAGATTATTATCTGAATGGTGGCTGATTAGGAAAAGGGGAGGTGCAACGAGACCTGGGTGTCATTATACACCAGTCATTGAAAGTGGGCATGCAGGTACAGCAGGCGGTGAAAAAGGCGAATGGTATGCTGGCATTTATAGCGAGAGGATTCGAGTACAGGAGCAGGGAGGTACTACTGCAGTTGTACAAGGCCTTGGTGAGACCACACCTGGAGTATTGTGTGCAGTTTTGGTCCCCTAATCTGAGGAAAGACATCCTTGCCATAGAGGGAGTACAAAGAAGGTTCACCAGATTGATTCCTGGGATGGCAGGACTTTCATATAAAGAAAGACTGGATGAACTGGGCTTGTACTCGTTGGAATTTAGAAGATTGAGGGGGGATCTGATTGAAACGTATAAAATCCTAAAGGGATTGGACAGGCTAGATGCAGGAAGATTGTTCCCGATGTTGGGGAAGTCCAGAACGAGGGGTCACAGTTTGAGGATAAAGGGGAAGCCTTTTAGGACAGAGATTAGGAAAAACTTCTTCACACAGAGAGTGGTGAATCTGTGGAATTCTCTGCCACAGGAAACAGTTGAGGCCAGTTCATTGGCTATATTTAAGAGGGAGTTAGATATGGCCCTTGTGGCTACGGGGATCAGGGGGTATGGAGGGAAGGCTGGGGCGGGGTTCTGAGTTGGATGATCAGCCATGATCATAATAAATGGCGGTGCAGGCTCGAAGGGCCGAATGGCCTACTCCTGCACCTATTTTCTATGTTTCTATGACTCCCAAGCCCGTTTGCACCTCCATTTCTGAATTTTCTCTCCATTTAGAAAATAGTTATTTCTTCTATCAAAGTGCATTACTATACACTTCCCAAAACAATATTCCATCTGCCACTTTGCCCATTTTCCTAATCTGTCTAAATCCTTCTGTAGCCTCTATTCTTCCTCAAAACTACCCACCCCTCCAGCTGCCTTCACATCGTTCACAAACCTGGCCACAGGCCATCTATTCCATCATCCAACACACATAAAAGTTGCTGGTGAACGCAGCAGGCCAGGCAGCATCTCTAGGAAGAGGTGCAGTCGACGTTTCAGGCCGAGACCCTTCATCAGGACTTCCATCATCCAAATCATTGACAAGCAATGTAAAAAGAATCAGTCCCAACACAGACCCCTGTGGAATACACTGGTCACCAGTCAACCAGAAAAAAACCTCCCTTTAATCCCATTCTTTGCCTCCTGTCAATCAGCAATGCTCTACCTGTGCTAGTATCTTCCCAGTAATACCATGGCCTCTATCTTGTTGAGCAGCATCATGTGCGGCACCTTGTCTTCTGAAAATCCAGGTAGACAACATTCACTACATCTCCTTTGTCAATCCTGTTTCTTATTTCCTCAAATAATTCCAACCAATTTGTGAGGGAAAAATTTCCCTGGAGAAAACCATGCTGATTATTTTATCACGTACCTCTAAGTACCCAGAGAATTCATCCTCAACAATCGACTCCAACACCTTCCCAACCACTGAGGTCAGACTAACTGGCCTATCATTTCCTTTCTTCTGCCTCTCTCCCTTGTTGAAGAGTGGAGTGACATTTGCACTTTTCCATTCCTCTGGAACCATGCCAGAATCATTACTAGTGCCTCCACAATCTCTTTAGACATCTGCTCCAGGTGACTTATCTGCCTACAGATCTTTGAATTTCCCAAGAACCTTCTCCCTATTAATGGCAATTTCACATACTTCTGCATGCCCCCCCCCGCAACACTTTCAACATCAGGCATACTGCTAGTGTCTTCCATAGTGAATATGCAGAACACCTATTCAGTTCATCCGCCATTTCCTTGATCCCATTTCTACCTCTCCATCATCATTGTCCAGTAGTTCAATATCCGCTCTTGCCTCTCATTTAGACTTTCTATATCTGAAAAAACTTTTGGTATCCTCTTTAATATTATTGGCTGGCTTACCTTCGTACTCTATCTTTTTTTTTTCTTGACTTCTTAAGTTGTCTTCTGTTGGTTTTTAAAAACTTCCCTATCTTCTAACTCATCACTAATCTTTGCTCTATTATATGCCCTCCCTTTGGCTTTTCTGTTGGATTTGACTTCTCTTGTTAGCCATGGTTGTGTCATCTTACCTTTAGAATACTTCTTCCTCTTTGGGATGTATCTATCCTGTGCCTTCCAAATTGCTTCCAGAAATTTCAGCCATTGCTGCTTTGCTGTCATCCCTGCCAGTGTTCCTTTCAGATCAATTTTGGCTTCCTCTTTCATGTCTTTGTAATTCCCTTTACTATACATCTGACCTTACCTTCTCCTTCTCAATTTCAGGATGAATTCTATCATATCCCTGAAAGTTGCCTCACAGGTAGATCGGGTAATTAAGAAAGCTTATGGGGTGTTAGCTTTCATAAGTCGAGGGATAGAGTTTAAGAGTCACTATGTAATGATGCAGCTCTGTAAAACTCTGGTTTGGCCACACTTGGAGTACTGTGTCCAATTCTGGTCGCCTCACTATAGGAAGGATGTGAAAGCATTGGAAAGAGTACAGAGGAGATTTACCAGGATGCTGCCTGGTTCAGAGAGTATGCATTATGATCAGAGATTAAGAGAGCTAGGGCTTTACTCTTTGGAGAGAAGGAGGATGAGAGAAGACATGATAGAGATGTACAAGATAATAAGAGGAATAGATAGAGTGGATAGTCAGCGCCTCTTCCCTAGGGCACCACTGCTCAATACAAGAGGACATGGCTTTAAGGTAAGCGGCGGGAAGTTCAAGGGGGATATTAGAGGAAGGTTTTTTTACTCAGAGAGTGGTTTGTGCGTGGAATGAACTGCCTGAGTCAGTGGTGGAGGCAGATACACTAGTGAAGTTTAAGAGACTACTAGATAGGTATATGGAGGAATTTAAGGTGGGGGGGTTATATGGGAGGCAGGGTTTGAGGGTCGGCACAACATTGTGGGCTGAAGGGCCTGTAATGTGCTGTACTATTCTATGTTCTATATTATGATCACTTGTCCCTGAGGGTTCCTTTACCTTAAGCTTTCTAATCAATTCTGGTTCATTGCACAACACCCAATCCAGAATAGCTCATCCCCTAATGGGCTCAATCATGAGCTGCTCTAAAAGCTAACTTGCAGGCATTCTAGAAATTCTCCTTCTTGGGATCCAGCACCAACCTGATTTTCTCAATCTATCTGCATATTGAAATCCCCTATGACTGTCATAAAATTGCCCTTTTGACATGGATTTTCTAACACTTTTTTTGATTTCTACACCACTTCTTTACTACTGTTTGGGGGTCTGTATATAATTCTCATCAGAGTCTTTTTACCCTTGGAGTTCCTTAGATCTACCCACGATTCAACATCTTCTGATCCTATGTTACTTCTTTCTAATGATTTGATTTAATCATTTACCTACAGAGCCACTACACCGTCTCTGCCTACCTGCCTGTCTTTTCAATACAAGCTCCCAGCTATAATCTTTCAGGTACAATTCTGTGATGCCCACAATGTCATACATCCTAATCTGTAACTGTGCTAGAAGTTCATCTACCTTATTCCGTATAGCTCGCGCATTCAAATATGGCACCTTCAGTCCTGTATTGGCTCTTTTCGATTTTGTCCGCCTTTTAATTTACAACTCATCCCCTGAATAAAAGTTTGCCCTTTCATCAGCCTCTGCTTGCTAGTGGTCTCACTACACACTACCTCTGTTTGTAAACAACTACTGCGGTGTTAGAAGGTTTGTGAACCCTGTAGAATTTTCTTTATTTCTGCATAAATAAGACCTAAAATGTGATCAGATCTTCAAGTAAGTCCCAAGACTAGATAAAGAGAATCCAATTAAATAAACAACACCAAAAACATTATTCTTGTTATTTATTTATTATGAAAATGATCCAATATTACATGTATTTGTTGGAAAAAGTATGTGAACCTTTGCTTTCAGTAACTGGTGTGACCCCCTTGTACAGCAGTAACTTCAACCAAACATTTCTGGTAACTGTTGATTAGTCATGTACTTATTTAATTGGGTTCCCTTTATCTAGTTGTAGGACTTACATGAACACCTGATCACATTTTAGGTCATATTTGTGCAGACATAGAGAAATAGAGGATGTGGAGAGACTACAGAGGGATATAGATAGGTCTGGCAGATGGAATACAATGTTGGTAAATGTGAGATCATCCACTTTGGAAGGAATAATAGAAGAGCAGATTATTATTTAAATGGTGAAAGATTGCAGTATGCTGTTGTGCAGAGGGACTTCTCACAACGTTCGCCTTCTGGATTACAAATATCTCTCGTTAATTAACCTGTGCATCTGAACTGAACTTTTCTTACCCACTATTCTAAGTCTGTATCCAATTATCACCTAAGCTTGGAGAAGCTTCGTTTTTATATATTTCCACACTTATATATGCATGAATGTTGCTAACCTGTTTGATACATCTGAATTTATAATACTGTATTGTGTAGTTACTAATAAATGAGCTTTAGTAAATAGCAATACCAGACTCCAGGTGTTTTTCTATTTCTGCTGGTTCTTTAACCCATTACGGGGTACGTAACAAAGGATATACTGGCTTTGGAGGCAGTGCAACAGAGGTTCACCAGATTGATTCCAGGAATGAAGGGGTTAAACAATGAGGAGAGATTGAGTCGCCTGGGACTGGATACTCTCTGGAATTCAGAAGCATGAGAGGTGATCTTATAGAAACATACAAAAGTTTGAAAGGCATAGATAAGATAGAAGTAGGAAAGTTGTTTCCATTGGTAGGTGAGACTAGAACTAGGGGACATTGCCTCAAGATTCAGGGGAGAAGATTTAGGACGGAGATTAGGAGAAACCGTTTTTCCCAGAGAGTGGTGAATCTCTGGAATTCTCTGCCTAGGGAAGCAGTTGAGGCTTCCTCACTAAATATACTTAAGAAACAGTTAGATAAGTTTTTACATAGTAGGGGAAATAAGGGTTATGGGGAAAAGGCAGGTAGATGGAGCTGAGTTTACGGACAGATCAGCCATGATCTTATTGAATGGCAGGGCAGGCTGAATGGGCCGGATGGCCTACGCCTGCTCCTATTCCTTATGTTCTTATTAAAATTCTACATTCACAAATTTTCCAACGCCAATATACCTCATCCTCAGCACTGCCACTCAGTTTCTTATCCCCCTGCCAAATTAGTTTAAATCCTCCTGAACAGTTCAGCAAACCTGCCTGCAAGGATATTGGTCCCTCTTGTATTCAGATGTAACCTGTTGCTTTTGAACAGGTCATAGGTTCCCCAGAAGAGATGCCAATGATCCATAAATCTGAACCCCTCTCTCCTGCACCAGTCCCTCAGCCATGCATTCATCTGCCAAATCATCCTGTACTTACCCTCACTAGTGTGTGACATGGGCAGCAATCCAGAGATTGACAGCCCGGAGGTCCTGGTTTTTAGCTTTCTACCTAGCTCCCTTCAGGACCTCAATTTATGAGATTATGAGAACACTCAGTCCTCGTTTATTGTCATTTAGAAATGCATGCATGCATTAAGAAATGATACAATGTTCCTCCAGAGTGATATCACAGAAAAACAGGACAAACCAAAGACTAACACTGACAGAACCACATAATTATAACATATAGTTACAGCAGTGCAAAGCAATACCGTAATTTGATAAAGAACAGACCATAGGCACAGTAAAAAAAAAGTCTCAAAGTCCCCAGTCGATCGACTCCCGAGTCCCCGACAGCAGGCGGGAAAAGGGAGAAACTCCCTGCCATAAACCTCCAGGCACCGTCAACTTGCCGATGCCTTGGAAGCACCCGACCACAGCCGACACCGAGTCCGTCCGTCTGAAAACTTCGAGCCTCCAACCAGCCCCTCTGATACAGCCTCCCAAGCGCCATCCTCTGCTGAGCGCCTTCGACCTTGTCCCAGCCGCCGAAACAAGCAAAGCCGAGGATTCGGGGCCTTCTCCTCCGGAGATTCCGGTTACCACACAGTAGCAGTAGCAGCAAAGCGGGCATTTCAGAAGTTTCTCCAGATGTTCCTCCGTACTCTCATGTCTGTCTCCATCAAATCAGAATTGTGCACAGTCCCCTACTTGACAAATAACAGATATCACCACTGAAGTAGCCGGGCGCTGTCATCTTCTCCTCCTTCTCCTATTTCCTTTATGTTACTTCTGTTTATATGTACCGTGGGTTAACAGTGAAGAATCATATTCTGGAAGAATTAGAGAACTTTTATTTGCAGTAATAAACAAACACGTCTTAAACCAGCCACGTGCTGGAACATTCTGGCAATCCTGCGCATGCTCAGTGCTCTGTCCAATCATGTACTGGCACAGCATTGCATGTGATATCACCACACCTATGTCATTGACACCTTTCCTAAACATTCTGCAGACCGATGGGATTAGTTAGATTGGCATCATAGTCAGCACAGACGTGGTGAGCTGAATGGATTGCTCCTGTACTGTTCTTGTTTTCAGTGTTTGAAATGTGTTTGAGTCAGGGAGGTTGTGAGGAGTGGCAAATTACAGTTACAAGGGGTGACTGGCTGGACACATTGTTCTTTTTTGATAAAAGAAGAAATAAGGTGGATTTAATTGAGGTACCTAAAAAATGGGAGGACGAGGCAAGGTGAACATGGAGGACCCATTTCCCGGGGAAGAGTAATAGATTAAATTGGTACAAGGATTAGGGAACCAAGGATCATTCTTAGGTCACAGTTCACTGCCTAATAATGGAGACTGAACAAGTACTAATATAAAATAATATCTGAACCGGCATTTAAAGAGCCATGAGTCAGTGGCTGTAGAACAGAGCTATGAAGTATAATTACCCTCAACTACAATGCCCAGCCATTATGAAGTCAAGCCTCTGATTTTGAGGAGTCCGAGAGAGAAATTCATCACAATTCACCATTTGGATCATTGTTCATCATGATGTCTGACCAAAATTCACCATCTGGAGTTGTTCTTCTCCATATTTGATGACAATTCACCGTTTGGAATTGTTCATCACCAAGTCTGATCACAATTCACTGTTTCGAATTTTTCATCACCATGTCTGATTGTGGCGACCCACTTTCTACACAAGCGAACCAGCTCACAAAATAGCCTGCGTGTGGGGAGAGACTTTTGTAATGCATCTCTGATGTCACTTCCACCCGGAGAGGGCTGGACGGGAACTGCTTAAAAACCAGTGTCGCGAAGTTTGAATAAATGAGTCTCGAGTGCGACTTACAGACTGCATGTCGTTATTTCTAGCTCTGTGTGTAGCACATCGCTGCATTGGTGACCCGGTCGGTCCAAATGGGATTTGGACCAAAGATGATCGATGAAGGGTCTCGGCCTGAAACGTCAACTGTACCTCTTCCTAGAGATGCTGCCTGGCCTGCTGCGTTCACCAGCAACTTTGATGTGTGTTGCGACTCTCAATCTGTCCACGCAGTTTCGCTAAAACTGCCAACTTTCTGGACGCTGCAACCACGTGTGTGGTTTGACCAAACAGAAGCCCAGTTCCAGATTCAGCAGATATCTTCTGATTCCACACGTTACTATTACGTGGTGAGCTCCCTTGACCAGGAGACAGCGGCCCAGGTTGAGGATTTCATACAGTCACCCCTGAAGAAGGCAAATATGCAGCATTCATAGCACTGCCCACAGAGCCCTATGGCCTCTCACGGCGTGAGCAAGGTGCCCACTTGCTGCACCTGGACGGTTTGGGAGACAGGCCACCGTCAGCATTAATGAACGAGATGCTGGCCCTGGCTGAAGGACACAAGCCCTGCCTCATGTTTGAGCAGGCGTTCCTAGAGCAACTGCCCGAGGACATACATCTGCTGCTGGCCGACGCAGATTTCAGTGACCCCCAGAAGGTGGCGGCCCGGGCAGATGTGCTGTGGAAAGCCAAGAGGGAGAGCAGGGCGTCCGTCAGACAGATTACCAAGCCACGCGCCCAACAGCAGGCCAGACCAGGCCCAGCAACACAGCGCACACAACCCAGAGGCAGGAGTGAGGATGCCAATGAACAGTGGAACCACCAGCGGTGGGGCACAGAAGCCCGCCGTTGTCGCCCGCCCTGCAACTTCCTGGGAAACGCCAGGGCCAGCTGCCGCTAATGGCTACGGCGGCTGGCCACCAGGACAGCCTCCTGTACGTCTGGGGCAAACAGTCGGGACGCTGCTTCTTGATCAACACTGGAGTGGAGATCAGCATCTTACCCCCGACGGGGTATGACACCCGCAACAGGGCGACGGGACCCACCCTGAGGGCTGCAAACAGCAGCACGATTCGGACCTACGGCACCCGCACAGTGCAGCTGCAGTTTGGCGCCAGCCGGTTCACGTGGGACTTCACACTGGCCGCCGTGGCCCAACCACTCCTGGGGGCGGACTTCTTGCGAGCCCATAGCCTGCTGGTCAATTTGCAAGGGAAAAGACTGGTCCATGCCAAGACTTTCCAGACGTTCTCCCTGGGTGAAGCCAAGTTGCCGGCCCCACACCTGGACTCCATCACGCTGTCTGACAACGAATTCACCAGAATCCTGGCGGACTTTCCATCAGTTCTGACACCGCAGTTCACGGCAGCCATGCCCAGACACGGAGTACAGCACCACATCCCAACCCAGGGACCACCCCTCCATGCCCGTGTACGAAGTCTTCCCCCAGACAAGCTCCGCCTGGCGAAGGAGGAGTTCAAGAGGATGGAGGAATTGGGGGTCGTATGGTGGTCCAACAGCCCATGGGCCTCCCCCTTGCACATAGTGTCCAAAGCAGCCAGGGGGCTGGAGACCATGCGGCGACTACCGCAGACTGAACGAGGCTACAACTCCAGACCGCTACCCCGTGCCGCACATACAGGACTTTGCAGCAAACCTGCATGGGGCAAGCATCTTTTCCAAAGTAGACTTCATCCGGGGGTACCATCAAATCCCGGTACAACCTGAAGACATCTCCAAAACAGCACTCATCACCCCGTTTGGCCTGATCGAATTCCTCCGAATGCCGTTCAGCCTGAAGAATGCCACACAGATGTTCCAGCGGCTAATGGATGCGGTAGGAAGCGACCTGGACTTTGCATTCATCTATTTGGACGACATCCTCATAGCCAGCAGTAGTCGGCAGGAGCATCTGTCCCACCTCCGCCAGCTCTACTCCCGCCTGAGTGATTTTGGCCTTACAATCAACCCAGCCAAATGCCAGTTTGGACTTGACAGCATCGACTTCCTGGGCCACAGGATTACTAAAGACGGGGCAACACCTCTGCCCGCCAAGGTAGACGTGATCCGCCACCTCGCCCGACCCAACACAGTCAAAGGCCTGCAGGAGTTCATTGGTATGGTGAACTTCTACCACCGCTTCCTCCCCTCAGCAGCCCGTTTCATGTGCCATTTGTTCACCCTGATGTCGGGTAAAGGCAAGGACATTACTTGGGACGACAAGGCTGCGGCCATTTTCGTTAAAGCCAAGGAAGCCTTGGCAGACGCCGCGATGCTGGTGCACCCCAAAACAGACGTTCCAACCGCCCTCACAGTGGATGTATCCAACACAGCAGTCGGTGGGGTGCTGGAGCAACTCATCGAGGGGCGCTGGCAACCCCTGGCGTTCTTCAGCAGGCACCTACGGCCATCCGAACTCAAGTACAGTGCCTTCGACTGGGAGCTGTTGGTACTATATCTGGCAATCTGGCATTTCAGGTACTTCTTAGAAGGCAGGCTGTTCACCGCATTCACGGACCACAAACCGTTGACCTTCGCGTTCACGAAGGTGTCCGATCCCTGGTCGGCCCACCAGCACCGACATCTATCCTACATCTCTGAGTACACGATGGACATCCAGCGTGTCTCGGGAAAGGACAACGTCGTGGCGGACGCACTCTCCAGACCAGCTATCCAGGCCCTGTCCCATGGGGTGGACTATACAGCGGAGGCGCAGCAGGCAGACGACGAGATGCCCAGCTACAGGACCGCAGTCTCAGGTTTGCAGCTGCAAGACTTCCTCGTAGGCCCGGGTGAGGGCACCCTCCTGTGTGACGTGGCTACCGGCCAACCTCGCCCCATCATCCCGGCAGCCTGGCGGTGGTGAGTTTTCGACTCCATACACGGCTTGGCGCACCCATCTATCAGGACAACCATCCGGCTGGTCTCCAACAGATTCGTGTGGCATGGGCTTTGCAAACAGGTCAGCGAATGGGCCAAAACGTGCATGCAGTGCCAAACGGCCAAGGTGCAGCGGCACACCAAGGCTCCGCCGCAGCAGTTCGAACCCACCCACCGGAGGTTCGACCACATTCATGTGGATATCGTGGGGCCCCTGCCAGTGTCGCGAGGAGCGCGGTACCTCCTAACTATGATAGACCGCTTCACCAGATGGCCAGAGGCGGTCCTGCTCAATGACACCACCTCCGAATCCTGCCCCCGAGTGCTGATTGCAACCTGGGTAGAACGCTTCGAGATACCGGCCCACGTTACCTCCGACAGAGGTGCCCAGTTCACCTCCAGCCTGTGGTTGGCTGTGGCCAGCCTGTTGGGAACACAATTACACCACACAACTGCCTACCACCCACAGTCGAAGGGACTAATGGAACGCTTCCACCATCACCTGAAATCGGCTCTCATGGCCCGCCTGGAGGAGCCTAACTGGGTGGACGAGCTTCCCTGGGTCCTGCTTGGAATCTGGACAGCACCCAAAGAGGATCTGCACACCTCGTCGGCCGAGCTGGTGTACGGCGCACCCCTGGTCGTCCCAGGAGAGTTCATACCAGCCTCAAGGGGGCAAGAGGAAGAACCCGCAGCAGTCCTGGACAGACTACGCGAAAGGCTGAGCAACCTGGCCCCTGTACCCACTTCACAGCACGGACAGATCCCGACCTGCGTACCCAAAGACCTGCAGAACTGTAAGTTTGTATTTGTACGAAGGGGCGCACACCGGGCACCGCTACAGCGGCTGTACGATGGGCCGTTCAAGGTGATCAGGAACAACGGGTCCACATACGTTCTGAACATTGCGGGGAGACAGGAGGTTTTCACGGTGGACCGACTCAAACTGGCCTACGTGCACTTGGCGCAGCCGGTCGAAGTTCAGGCACCGCGGCGCAGGGGCAGACCGCCCGAACAGAGGCCGATCCAGACTGTGGACATTGGGGGTGTATTGCCAGTTCTGGGGCGACCCACTTTCTACACAAGCGAACCGGCTCACAAAATAGCCCGCACGAGGGGACAGACTTTTGTAACGCACCTCTGACGTCATTTCCGCCCAGAAAGGGCTGGAAAGGAACTGCTTAAAAGCCAGTTCTGCGAAGTTTGAATAAATGAGTCTCGAGTGCGACTTACAAACTGCGTGTTGTTTTTTCTAGCTCTGTGTGTAGCACATCGCTACATGATCACAATTCATCGTTTGGAATTGTTCATCACCATGTCTGATCACAATTCACCGTCAAAATCTGGTCTACTATCTAGCTCGAAGCCAGAGGTATGGGAGTTCCTGCGGGAGGCACACCGCGACCCATGGAGGGATCAGGGACTAGGAACCAATCGGGCTGTGCGTAGACTGGAAAAACCATCAATTGAGCTGAATGTGAAGGAGCCTACATGGCAGGAAATCCAGGACATCATCCGGAAAGCTAAAGCATCAGCTGCCCCAGGCCCAAACAGCATACCTTATAAGGTGTGTAAGAAATGCCCAAAGCTTCTTCGGAGGCTGTGGAAGGTCATGAGAAAGATCTGGGCCAAAGGTACTAGTCTATCAAGTTGGAAATTGGCAGAGGGATGCTTTATTCCAAAGGAAGAAGATTCTTCCACAATTGCCCAGTTTAGGACGATTTCTTTCCTCGATGTGGAATGTAAAATTTTCTTTTCTGTGCTCGCAAGAAGGCTGACTTCTTACATGACGCAGAACCACTATATCAACACATCCATCCAGAAAGGCAGTATTCCAGGATTTTCGGGGTGTCTGGAACACACCTCAATGATTAGCCATTTGATCTGTGAGGCCAAGCAGAAAAAAGGCGACCTAACAGTTGTCTGGTTAGACCTCATGAACGCCTACAGGTCTATTCCACATGATCTCATCCTAGAAGGACTCGACCACTACTACATCCCAGTGGCTATTTGAGACATGATCACCAGCTACCTAGGAGGATTCAAACTCAGATTTACATCAGCCGATTTCACAACTAGTTGGCAGGACCTCCAGAAGGGGATTCCAACAGGGTGCACCATCTCCCCCATCCTATTTATAATGGGAATGGATCTCCTATTATCAGCAGCAGAAGATGTAACCCGCAGCCCGATGCTGGAGTCAGGCATTGTTCAGCTGGATCTACAAGGGTTCATGGACAACATCACTATAACAACTGTGTCACATGTCCAAGCAAGATGGGTATTGGAAACCCTGGGTAATGTAGCCACTTGGGCGAGGATGTCCTTCAAGGCCAAGAAGTCCAGGTGCATGGTGATCAGAAAGGGCAAAGTTACTAGCAAGTTAACCTCCAAGTTCAGGGTGAGGTCATCCCTTCCATCGAAGATAATCTGATAAAATGCTTGGGGAAGTGGTTTAATGTATCACTGACAGATGGGGCCAATGTTACCAACGCTGTGAAGCAGTCAGACGAATGGCTGAAGAAGATCAGGTTTCTCTGGCTCTTCACACTTTATGAGTTCCCCATGACTGTCGTAGAGGGCATCGAGAGGAAAACCAACAAGCACCTGCGGAGATGGTTGGGAGCTCCCCCAAGCTTCTCTTCAGTGGGCCTCTATATTCGTTCTGGGCAACTGCAGCTTCCCCTGTCATCTGTTGTGGAGGAATTCAAGTTGGCAAAATACAGAGCCTTATTAAGCTTGAGGGATTCCAATGACGTCTTGGTAAAGCAAGCAGGCGTTACAACCAGATCTGGACGCAAGTGGGCAGCCAACGCAGCTGTGGAGGAGGCAGTGTGTTCTCTGAAGCTGCGAGATATCATCGGCAACCCCTGCATCAGGCGGCAAGGCCTCGGCTCAGTTCACTTCCAGCAGTGGGGAAAACGCAAGCATAAAGAACAGGTGAGACGTGGTACAGGCAGAAGTATGGATCTGCGAGGAAGAGAAGCGGATTTCAAAGGCAGTGGAACAAGGGTCCCAGGGTGCCTGGACAAAATGGGATCTGCCTAAGCGCAAGATCTCATGGGCAGAGTTATGGAGACTGGAGCCCTTCCGTGTTTCCTTCCTCTTGAGATCCGTGTATGACACCCTTCCTTCCCCATTACATCTGTACACATGGGGGATGAGAAAGGACCTGAACTGTAAGCTCTGTGGTCAAAAAGGGGACACTGGCTCATACACTGTCCGGGTGTAGAACAGCTCTAACTCAAGGACGGTATAGCTGGCGCCAGGATAAGGTGCTTCTGGCTCTTGCTGACACACTAGAGCGGGAGAGATGCAAGAAGAGGACGGCTGGCACAGACATGAGGAAGGCCATCACCTTCATCAAAGAGGGAGCCAGGCCTTTCGTAACCAAACAACCAAAGCCCAATCTGCTGCTAACAGCCAGGTCCTGAGAGATGAGGGTCGATGTGGGAAGGACGTTGCAGTTCCCGGATGTGGCTCACACAACCCTACGCCCGGACATTGTACTGTGGTCAACCGAAGACAAGAAAATAATTCTGGTTGAGCTGACTGTGCTGTGGGAGGAGGGATGGGAAGAGGCCCACGAGAGAAAGGCCTTGGAGTACCAGCCCTTAGTGTAGGAGTGTAAAGACAAGGGATGGCAGGCATGGTTATTCCCTGTGGAGATCAGCTGCAGAGGTTTCCCAACCAAATCAGCATGGCGGTTGTTGTCAGCTCTGGGCTTGGACGAAAGGAGCATAAAACAAGCAGCTACGAACACGAGGAAATCTGCAGATGCTGGAATTTCAAGCAACACACATAAAAGTTGCTGGTGAACGCAGCAGGCCAAGCAGCATCTCTAGGAAGAGGTACAGTTGACGTTTCGGGCCGAGACCTTCGTCAGGACTCGTAGGATCCCGATGAAGCAGCTCATAGGATGGGGGAACAAGCAGCTCGTAGGATGGGGGTAGAGGCAGAACGAGCCTCTTGTTGGATTTGGAGTAGGCGAGAGGAGGGGAGCTGGAAGCCAGGAGCAGATGGGCAGTGATTTGGCCACCACTGCCGGCCCACCAACTGGAGAGTGTCGTGGTTAAGGGTCGAAACACTCTGTGAAGGTTGGGAACCACCTGATGACATCTGCTCCTGGCTGAAGGCTACGGTTACCTTATAAGGTAACTGGAGAATTCACACTAACAGGTGTATGTAACAAGCACCGTTTGGAATTGTTCATCACCACGTCTGATCACAATTCACTGTCTTGAATTGTTCGTCACCATGTCAGGTCACAATTCACCGTTTCGAATTGTTCATCACCATGTCTGATCACAATTTACCATTTAGAATTGTTCTTCACCATATCTGATCATAATTCACCATTTTGAATTATTCATCACCATGTCTGATCACAATTCACCGTTTGGACCATTGTTTATTACTATGTCTGATCACAATTCACTGTTTGGATCATTGTTCATCACAATGTCTGATCTAAATACACCATTTCGAATTGTTTATCACGACGTCAGATCACAATTCACCGTTTCGACCATTGTTCATCACCATGTCTGATCAAAATTCACTGTTTAGACCATGGTTCATCACCATATCTGATCACAATTCAATGTTTGAATCATTGTTCATCTCCATGCCTGATCACAATTCACCGTTAGAAATTGTTCATCTCCATGCCTGATCACAATTCACCGTTAGAAATTGTTCATCTCAATGTCTGATCACAATTCACCGTTTGGACCATTGCTCATCACCCTGTCTTGATCACAATTCACTGTTTCGAATTGTTCATCACCATGTCTAATCAAAATTAACTGTATGGACCATTGTCCATCACAATGTCTGATCACAATTCACGATTTGAAATTGTTTATCACCATGTCTGATCACAATTCACTATTTGAAATTGTTTATCACCATGTCTGATCACAATTCACTATTTGGACCAATGTTCATCGCCATGTCTGATCACAATTCACCGTTTAGTCCATTGTACATCACTATGTTTGATCAGAATTCACTGTTCGGACCATTGCTCATCACCAAATCTGATCAGAATTCACAGTTTGGAATTGTTCATCACCATGATTGATCACATTTCACCGCTTAGACCATTGTCCTTCACCATGTTTGATCAGAATTCACTGTTCGGACCATTGTTCATCACCATGTCTGATCAAAATTCAACACTTGGAAATGTTCATTATAATCTCTGATAACAATTTACCATTTGGAACATAGTTCACCACCATGTCTGATCACAATTCACCTTTGGACAATTGTACATCACTATGTCTGATCACAATTTACCATTTGAAATTGTTCATCACCATGTCTGATCAGAATTCACCGTTTCGACCATTGTGCATCACCATGTTTGATCACAATTCACTATTGGGACCAACATTCATCACCATTCCTGATCACAATTCACCGTTTAGTCCATTGTGAATCACCATGTCTGATCACAATTCACTGTTTGGAATTGTTCATCTCAATGTCTGATCTGCATTCAACACCTGGAATTGTTCATCACCATGTCTGATCACAATTCACCATTTGGAAATTGTTCATCACCATGATTGATCACAATTCACCGTTTGGAATTGTTCATCACCAAGTCAGATCATAATTCACCATATGAATCATTGTTCATCACTATGTCTGATCACAATTCACCGTTTGGAATATCTGTCCACCATGTCTGATCACAATTCACAGTTTAGTCCACTGTACATCACCATGTCCGATCACAATTCACCTTTTGGACCATTGTACATCACTAAGTCTGATTGTGGCGACCCACTTTCTAGCACACACGAACCGGCTCACAACAGCGCGCGCAGGCAGAGGGCCGGCCCCAAAAGGGCGCCAGGCCATCTTCACCAGCAGGGGGAGAAAGGGTCTGGGAATATGCATTCCCCACAGCAGTCCCGCCCCAGGGAGGACGGGAACGGGAAGGCTTTAAAGCAGGCTGTGAAGTTTGAATAAACTTTCACTGCAACTCCAACTCACCGACTACGTGTGGTTATTCTAGCGCTGTGTGTAGCACACCGCTACAATTGGTGACCCCGACAGCCCAAACGATATTTGGACCAGAGATGACCGACGCCTCACCTGTTCACGCAGTTTCGTTACAACTGCCAAGCTTTTGGCCGCTGCGACCCCATCTGTGGTTTGAACAAGCAGAAGCTCAATTCCACATTCGGCAGATAACCTCAGAGTCCACTCGTTACTACTACATGCTGAGCTCCCTCGACCAGGAGACAGCTGCACAAGTTGAGGAGTTTATACAGTCGCCCCCGGAGGACGGCAAATACACAGCATTCAAAGCCCTGCTCATAAGGACTTTTCAGACTCTCACGACGTGAACGAGCTGCTCGCTTACTGCACCTGGATGGATTGGGAGACAGGCCGCCGTCGGCATTAATGAATGAAATGCTGGCCCTGGCTGAAGGACACAAACCCTGCCTCATGTTTGAGCAGGCATTCCTAGAGCAACTGCCCGAGGACGTATGCCTGCTGCTGTCTGACACAGATTTCAGCGACCCCCGGGAGGTGGCGACCCGAGCAGATGTGCTGTGGAATGCCAAGAAGGAGAGAGGGGCATCCGTCGCACAGATCACCAAGCCGCGTGCCCAACGACAGACCAGACCAGGCCCGGCAGCAGAGCCCAACGAGCAATGGTGCTTCTACCACCAGCGGTGGGGCACAGAGGCCTGCCGCTGTAGACCACCCTGCAAATTCCCGGGGAACGCCAAGGCTCAGCCGCCGCCGATCGCTACAGTGGCTGGCCATCAGGACAGCCTCCTGTACGTCTGGGACAAGCAGTCGGGACGCCACTTTTTGGTCGACACCGGAGCGGAGATCAGCGTCTCACCTCCAATGAGTTACGACACCCACAACGGAGAACCGGGACCCACCCTGAGGGCCACAAGCCAGTTCACGTGGGACTTCACACTGGCCACCGTAGCCCAACCACTTCTGGGGGCGGATTTTCTACGAGCCCACAGCCTGCTGGTCGACCTGCAAGGGAAGCGATCAGTCCACGCCAAGACTTTTCAAACGTTCTCCCTGGGTGAAGCAAAGTTACCAGCCCCACACTTGGACTCCATCACGCTGTCCGACAATGAATTCACCAGGGTCCTGGCGGATTTCCCATCAGTACTGACACCGCAGTTCACGGCAGCCATGCCCAGACACGGAGTACAGCACCACATCCCGACCCAGGGACCACCCCTCCACGCCTGTGCTCGAAGGCTTCCCCCGGACAAGCTCCGACTGGCGAAGGAGGAGTTCAAGAAGATGGAGGAATTGGGGATCATACGACGGTCCGACAGCCCATGGGCCTCCCCCCTGCACATGGTGCCCGAGGCAACGGGGGGGGCTGGAGACCATGCGGTGACTACCGCAGACTGAACGAGGCTACAACGCCAAACCACTACCCTGTGCCGCACATTCAAGACTTCGGAGCAAACCTACACGGCGCAAGGATATTTTCCAAGGTAGACCTCGTTCGGGGGTACCGTCAAATCCTGGTACACCCTGAAGACATCCCCAAAACAGCACCCATCATCCCGTTCGGCCTTTTCGAATTCCTCCGAATGTCGTTCGGCCTGAAGAATGCCGCACAGACATTCCAGCGGCTAATGGACGCGGTGGGACGCGACCTGGACTTTGCGTTTGGACGACATCCTCATAGCCAGCAGTAGTCGACAGGAGCATCTGTCCCACCTCCACCAGCTCTACTCCCGCCTGAGCGAATTCGGCCTTACAATCAACCTGGCCAAATGCCAGTTCGGACTCAGCACCATCGATTTCCCGGGCCACAGGATTGCTAAAGACGAGGCAACCCCTCTGCCGGCCAAGGTAGACGCGGTCCGCCACTTCCCCTGACCCAACAGAACCAAAGGCCTGCAGGAATTCGTGGGTATAGTGAATTTCTACCACCGTTTCCTCCCCTCAGCAGCCCGAATCATGCGCCCCCTGTTCACTCTGATGTCGGGTAAGGGCAAGGACATTACCTGGGACGAAGAGGCCGTGGCCGCTTTCGTTAAAACCAAAGAAGCCTTGGTAAACGCCGCAAAGCTAGTGCACCCCAGAACGGACGTTCCTACTGCCCTCATGGTGGACGCATCCAACACAGCGGTCAGTGGAGTGCTGGAACAACTCATCAAGGGTCACTGGCAACCCCTGGCATTTTTCAGCAAACACCTATGACCACCCGAACTCAAATACAGTGCTTTCGACCGGGAGCTATTGGCACTATACCTGGCAGTCTGACATTTCAGATACTTCTTAGAAGGTAGGCCCTTCACTGCGTTCACAGACCACAAACCGCTTACCTTTGCGTTCACGAAGGTGTCCGACCCCTGGTCGTCCTGCCAGCAGCGACATCTGTCCTACATCTCCGAGTACACGACAGACATCTGGCATGCCTCGTGAAAGGACAACATCGTGGCGGACGCACTATCCAGACCTACCATACAGGCCCTGTCCCGGGGGGTGGACTATGCAGCGCTGGCAGAGGCACAGCAGGCAGACGAGGAGATCCCTAGTTACAGAACTGCGGTCTCCGGTTTGCAGCTCCAAGACCTCCCCGTAGGCCCAGGTGAGAGGACCCTACTATGTGATGTAGCCACCGGCCAACCCTGCCCCATCGCCCTGGCAGCCTGGCGCCGGCGGGTCTTCGAGTCCATTCACAACTTAGCGCACCCCTCCATCAGGACAACCGTCCGGCTGGTCGCCAACAGGTTCGTGTGGCATGGACTTCGTAAACAGGTCAGTGAATGGGCCAAAACGTGCATGCAGTGCCAAACGGCCAAGGTGCAGCGGCACACCAAGGCTCTGACGCAGCAGTTCGAACCCCCCGCCGGAGGTTCGACCACATTCATGTGGATATCATGGGGCCCCTTCCAGTGTCACGAGGAGCGCGGTACCCCCTAACTATGATAGACCGGTTCACCAGATGGCCTGAGGCAGTCCCGCTCACCGACACCACCTCCGAATCCTGCGCCCGAGCACTGATCGCAACCTGGATAGCCCGCTTCAGGGTACCGGCCCACATTACCTTCGACAGGGGCGCCCAGTTCACCTCCAGCCTGTGGTCGGCTATGGCCAGCCTTTTAGGATCGCAGCTACACCACACAACTGCCTACCACCCACAGTTGAACGGGCTAGTGGAGCGTTTCTGCCGTCACCTGAAGTCGGCTCTCATGGCCCGCCTGGAGGGGCCTAACTGGGTGGACGAGCTTCCCTGGGTCCTGCTCGGAATCCGCACTGCGCCCAAGGAAGATCTGCACACCTCGTCGGCCGAGTTGGTGTACGGCGCACCCCTGGTCGTCCCAGGAGAGTTCATACCAGCCCCAAGGGGGCAGGAGGAAGAACCCGCAGCAGTCCTGGACAGACTACGGGAGAGGCTCGGTAACCTGGCCCCCATCCCCACTTCACAGCACGGACAGAGCCCGACCTGCGTACCCAAAGACCTGCAGAACTGTAAGTTCCTTTTTGTATGACGGGGCGGACACCGGGCACCGCTACAGCGGCCCTACATGGGGCCGTTTAAAGTGATCAAGAACAACGGGTCCATGTTCATGCTGGACATTGGGGGGAGAGAGGAGGTTTTCACGGTGGAACGACTCAAACCGGCCCATGTGGACTTGGCGCAGCTGGTCCAGGCTCAGGCACCACGGCGCAGGGGCAGACCTCCCAAACAGAGGCCGATCCAGACTGTGGACATTGGGGGAGGTATCGCCGGTTCTGGGGGGGGGGGGGGGGTGGCGGGTTATGTGGCGACCCACTTTCTAGCATACACGAACCGGCTCACGAAACAGCGCGCGCAGGCAGAGGGCCGGCCCCAAAAAGGGCGCCAGGCCATCTTCACCAGCAGGGGGAAAATCCCACGCGCGGAAAGGGTCTGGGAATATGCATTCCCCACAGCAATCCTGCCCAGGGAGGGCAGGAATGGGAAGGCTTTAAAGCAGGCTGCGAAGTTTGAATAAATCTCTTTCATCGCAACTCCAACTCACCGACTATGTGTGGTTATTTTAGCGCTGTGTGTAGCACATGATCACAATTCACCATTTGAAATTGTTCACTGCCATATCTGATCATAATTCACCATTTGTAATTGTTCAATACTAGTCTGATTACAATTCACCATTTGCAACATTGTTCATCACTATGTCTGCCACAATTCACCATTTAGAATTGTGTTCACCATGTCTGATCACAATTCACTGTTTGGAGTTGTTCATCTCAATGACTGAGAAAAACTGACTGCTTGGAATTGCTCATTGCAATCTCTGATAACAATTCACCGTTTGGAACATTGTTCATCATCATGTCTAATCAAAATTCACCGTTTAGAACATTGTGAGCGAGCCGGGAGCAGAGTGAAGGCTTAAGGGCTTCGGCTCAACGGGCTTAGGCGGAAACGGGCGAGGCGAGGAAGGTTTGGTATTCATTTTTTTTTGTTGTTATTTGAGGAGAGGGGCAGTATGAGTGTGAGGGCAGTTTGCTGTTCTCGGTGCCGGATGTGGGAGGCCCTGGAGTCTCCAAGTCTCCCAGACGTCCACATGTGCACCAGGTGCTCCGAGATGCAGCTCCTAAGGGACCACGTTAGGGAACTGGAGCTGCAGCTCGACGACCTTTGTCTGGTCAGGGAGAGTGAGGAGTTGATAGAGAGGAGTTACAGGCAGGTAGTCACACCGGGGCCACGGGAGGCAGACCAGTGGGTCACGGTTAGGAGGGGGAAGGGGAAGAGTCAGGTAATAGAGAGTACCCCGGTGGCTGTGCCCCTTAACAATAGGTACTCCTGTTTGAGTACTGTTGGGGGGTGGGGACAGCTTACCTGGGGAAAGCAACAGTGGCCGTGCCTCTGGCACAGAGTCCAGCCCTGTAGCTCAGAAGGGTAGGGAAAGGAAGAGGAGGGCAGTTGTAATAGGGGACTCGATAGTAAGGGGGTCAGATATGCGATTCTGTGGACGCGGTCCGGAGACCCGGATGGTAGTTTGCCTCCCTGGTGCCAGGGTCCAGGATATTTCTGATCGTGTCCAAGATATCCTGAAGTAGGAGGGTGAGAAGCCAGAGGTCGTGGTACATATAGGTACCAATGACATAGGTAGGAAAAGGGAAGAGGTCCTGAAAGAAGAATATAGGGAGCTAGGAAGGGAGTTGAGAAAAAGGACGGCAAAGGTAGTAATCTCCGGATTACTGCCTGTGCCACGCGACAGTGAGAGTAGGAATGCAATGAGGTGGAGGATAAATACGTGGCTGAGGGATTGGAGCAGGAGGCAGGGATTCAAGTTTTTGGATCATTGGGACCTCTTTTGGCGCAGGCGTGACCTGTACAAAAAGGACGGGTTACACTTGAATCCTAGGGGGACCAATATCCTGGCAGGAAGATTAGCGAGGGCTACTGAGGTGACTTTAAACTAGAATGGTTGGGGGTTGGGAATCAAATTAAGGAGGCTAGGCGAGAGGAGGTTAGTTCACAACAGGGGGATGGGAACCAGTGCAGAGAGACAGAGGGGTGTAAAATGAGGGTAGAAGCAAAAAGTAGTAAGGAGAAAAGTAAAAGTGGCAGGCCGACAAATCCAGGGCAAGCATCAAAAAGGGCCACTTTTCAACATAATTGTATAAGGGCTAAGAGAGTTGTAAAAGCGCGCCTGAAGGCTTTGTGTGTCAATGCAAGGAGCATTCGTAACAAGGTGGATGAATTAAAAGTGCAGATTGTTATTAATGAATATGATATAGTTGGGGTCACAGAGACATGGCTCCAGGGTGACCAGAGATGGGAGCTCAACATTCAGGGATATTCAATATTCAGGAGGGATAGACATGAAAGAAAAGGAGGTGGGGTGGCATTACTGGTTAGAGAGGAGATTAACGCAATAGAAAGGAAGGACATTAGCCAGGAGGATGTGGAATCGATATGGGTAGAGCTGCATAACACTAAGGGGCAGAAAACGCTGGTGGGATTTGTGTACAGGCCACCTAACAGTAGTAGTGAGGTTGGGGATGGTATTAAACAGGAAATTAGAAATGTGTGCAATAAGGGAACAGCAGTTGTAATGGGTGACTTCAATCTACATGTAGATTGGGTGAACCAAATTGGTAAGCGTGCTGAGGAAGAGGATTTCTTGGAATATATGCGGGATGGTATTTTGAAACAACATGTCGAGGAACCAACTAGAGAGCAGGCTATTCTAGACTGGGTATTGAGCAATGGGGAAGGGTTAATTAACAATCTTGTCGTGAGAGGCCCCTTGGGTAAGAGTGACCATAATATGGTGGAATTTTTCATTAAGATAGAGAGTGACATAGTTAATTCAGAAACAAAGGTTCTGAATTTAAAGAGGGGTAACTTTGAAGGTATGAGACGTGAATTAGCTAAGATAGACTGGCAAATGACACTTAAAGGGTTGACGATGGATATGCAATGGCAAGCATTTAAAGATCGCATGGATCAGCTACAACAATTGTTCATCCCAGTTTGGCAAAAGAATAAATCAAGGAAGGTAGTGCACCTGTGGCTGACAAGGGAAATTAGGGATAGTATCAATTCCAAAGAAGAAGCATACAAATTAGCCAGAAAAAGTGGCTCACCTGAGGACTGGGAGAAATTCAGAGTTCAGCAGAGGAGGACAAAGGGCTTAATTAGGAAGGGGAAAAAAGATTATGAGAGAAAACTGGCAGGGAACATAAAAACTGACTGTAAAAGCTTTTATAGATATGTGAAAAGAAAAAGATTGGTTAAGACAAATGTAGGTCCCCTACAGACAGAAACAGGTGAATTGATTATGGGGAGCAAGGACATGGCAGACCAATTGAATAATTACTTTGGTTCTGTCTTCACTAAGGAGGACATAAATAATCTTTCAGAAATAGTAGGGGGCAGAGGGTCCAGTGAGATGGAGGAACTGAGGGAAATACATGTTAGTAGGGAAGTGGTGTTGGGTAAATTGAAGGGATTAAAGGCAGATAAATCTCCAGGGCCAGATGGTCTGCATCCCAGAGTAGCCCAAGAAATAGTGCATGCATTAGTGATAATTTTTCAAAACTCGTTAGATTCTGGACTAGTTCCTGAGGATTGGAGGGTGGCTAATGTAACCCCACTTTTTAAAAAAGGAGGGAGAGAGAAACCAGGGAATTATAGACCGGTTAGCCTAACATCGGTGGTGGGGAAACTGCTAGAGTCAGTTATCAAAGATGTGATAACAGCACTTTTGGAAAGCGGTGAAATCATCAGACAAAGTCAGCATGGATTTGTGAAAGGAAAATCATGTCTGACGAATCTCATAGAATTTTTTGAGGATGTAACTAGTAGAGTGGACAGGGGAGAACCAGTGGATGTGGTATATTTGGATTTTCAAAAGGCTTTTGACAAGGTCCCACACAGGAGGTTAGTGTGCAAACTTAAAGCACACGGTATTGGGGGTAAGGTATTGATGTGGATAGAGAATTGGTTAGCAGACAGGAAGCAAAGAGTGGGAATAAACAGGACCTTTTCAGAATGGCAGGCAGTGACTAGTGAGGTACCGCAAGGCTCAGTGCTGGGACCCCAGTTGTTTACAATATATATTAATGACCGAGATGAGGGAATTAAATGCAGCATCTCCAAGTTTGCGGATGACATGAAGCTGGGCGGCAGTGTTAACTGTGAGGAGGATGCTAAGAGGATGCAGGGTGACTTGGATAGGTTAGGTGAGTGGGCAAATTCATGGTAGATGCAATTTAATGTGGATAAATGTGAAGTTATCCACTTTGGTGGCAAAAACAGGAAAACAGATTATTATCTGAATGGTGGCCGATTAGGAAAAGAGGAGGTGCAACGAGACCTGGGTGTCATTATACACCAGTCATTGAAAGTGGGCATGCAGGTACAGCAGGCGGTGAAAAAGGCAAATGGTATGCTGGCATTTATAGCAAGAGGATTCGAGTACAGGAGCAGGGAGGTACTACTGCAGTTGTACAAGGCTTTCGTGAGACCACACCTGGAGTATTGTGTGCAGTTTTGGTCCCCTAATCTGAGGAAAGACATCCTTGCCATAGAGGGAGTACAAAGAAGGTTCACCAGATTGATTCCTGGGATGGCAGGACTTTCATATGATGAAAGACTGGATGAACTAGGCTTATACTCGTTGGAATTTAGAAGATTGAGGGGGGATCTGATTGAAACGTATAAAATCCTAAAGGGATTGGACAGGCTAGATGCAGGGAGATTGTTCCCGATGTTGGGGAAGTCCAGAATGAGGGGTCACAGTTTGAGGATAAAGGGGAAGCCTTTTAGGACAGAGATTAGGAAAAACTTCTCCACACAGAGAGTGGTGAATCTGTGGAATTCTCTGCCACAGGAAACAGTTGAGGCCAGTTCATTGGCTATATTTAAGAGGGAGTTAGATATGGCCCTTGTGGCTAAAGGGATCAGGGGTATGGAGGGAAGGCTGGTACAGGGTTCTGAGTTGGATGATCAGCCATGATCATATTGAATGGCGGTGCAGCCTTGAAGGGCTGAATGGCCTACTCCTGCACCTATTTTCTATGTTTATATGTTTCTATGTTCATCACAATGTCTGATCAGAATTTACTGTTTGGATCATTATTCATCACCATGTCTGATCACAATTCATCATATGGAATTGTTCATCACCATGTCGGATCACAATTCACCGTTTGGACCATTGTTCATTACTATGTCTGATCACAATTCACTTTTTGGATCATTGTTCATCACAATGTCTGATCTAAATTCACTGTTTCGAATTGTTTATCACGACGTCAGATCACAATTCACCGTTTAGACAATTGTGCATCACCATCTCTGACCACGATTCACCAGTTGGAATTGTTCTTCAGCATATCTGATCATAATTTGCCATTTTGAATTGTTCATCACCATGTCTGATCACAATTCACTGCAAGGATCAGATGGGTCTATTGAGGAACATAGGGTTGCAAGAAAGGAGCTTAAGAAGGGGCTGAGAGGAGCAAGAAGGGGACATGAGAAGGCCTTGGCAAGTAGGGTAAAGGAAAACCCCAAGGCATTCTTCAATTTGTGAAGAAAAAAAGGATGACAGGAGTGAATTAGAGATAAAGGTGGGAAGATGTGCCTGGAGGCTGTGGAAGTGAGTGAGGTCCTCAATGAATACTTCTCTTCGGTATTCACCAATGAGAGGGAACTTGATGATGGTGAGGACAATGTGAGTAAGGTTGATGTTCTGGAGCATGTTGATATTAAGGGAGAGGAGGTTTTGGAGTTGTTAAAATACATTAGGAAGGATAAGTCCCCGGGGCCTGACGAAATATTCCCCAGGCTGCTCCAAGAGGCAAGGGAAGAGATTGCTGAGCCTCTGGCTAGGATCTTTATGTCCTCGTTGTCTACAGGAATGGTACCGGAGGATTGGAGGGAGGCGAATGTTGTCCCCTTGTTCAAAAAAGGTAGTAGGGATAGTCCGGATAATTATAGATTAGTGAGCCTTACGTCTGTGGTGGGAAAACTGTTGGAAAAGATTCTTAGAGATAGGATCTCTGGCATTTAGAGAATCATGGTCTGATCAGGGACAGTCAGCATGGCTTTGTGAAGGGCAGATCATGTCTAACAAGCCTGATAGAGTTCTTTGAGGAGGTGACCAGGCATATAGATGAGGGTAGTGTAGTGGATGTGATTTATATGGATTTTAGTTAGCCATTTGACAAGGTTCCACACAGTAGTCTTATTCAGAAAGTCAGAAGGCATGGGATCCAGGGAAGTTTGACCAGGTGGATTCAGAATTGGCTTGCCTGCAGAAGGCAGAGGGTCGTGGTGGAGGGAGTACATTCAGATTGGAGGATTGTGACTAGTGTGTCCCACAAGGATCTGTTCTGGGACCTCTACTTTTCGTGATTTTTATTAACGACCTGAATGTAGGGGTAGAAGGGTGGGTTGGCAAGTTTGCAGACAACACAAAGGTTGGTGGTGTTGTAGATAGTGTAGAGGATTGTCGAAGATTGCAGAGAGACATTGATAGGATGCAGAAGTGGGCTGAGAAGTGGCAGATGGAGTTCAACCCGGAGAAGTGTGAGGTGGTACACTTTGGAAGGACAAACTCCAAGGCAGAGGACTAGGTAAATGGCAGGATACTTGGTAGTGTGGAGGAGCAGAGGGATCTGGTGGTACTTGTCCACAGATCCCTGAAGGTTGCCGCACAGGTAGATATGGTAGTTAAGAAAGCTTATGGGGTGTTCGCTTTCATAAGTCGAGGGATAGAGATTAAGAGTCGCGATGCAATGATGCAGCTCTATAAAACTCTGGTTAGGCCATACTTGGAGTACTGAGTCTAGTTCTGGTCACCTCACTATAGGAAGGATGTGGAAGCATTGGAAAGGGTACAGAGGAGATTTACCAGGATGCTGCCTGATTTAGAGAGTATGCATTATGATCAGAGATTAAGGGAGCTAGGGCTTTACTCTTTGGAGAGAAGGAGGATGAGAGGAGACATGATAGAGGTGTACAAGATAATAAGAGGAATAGATAGAGTGGATAGCCAGTGCCTCTTCCCCAGGGCACCGCTGCTCAATACAAGAGGATATGGCTTTAAGATAAGGGGTGGGAAGTTCAAGGGGGATATTAGAGGAAGGTATTTTACTCAGAGAGTGGTTGGTGCGTGGAATGCACTGCCTGGGTCAGTGGTGGAGGCAGATACACTAGTGAAGTTTAAGAGACTAGACAGGTATATGGAGGAATTTAAAGTGGGGGGGTTATATGGGAAGCAAGGTTTGGGTCCGGGCGGAACATTGTGGGCTGAAGGGCTTGTAATGTGCTGTACTATTCTATGTTCTATGTCAAATCACAATTCACCATTTAGACCATTGTTCATCACCATGTCTGATCAAGATTCACCGTTTCGAATTGTTTATCACGATGTCAGATCACAATTCACCATTTAGACCATTGTTCATCACCATGTCTGATCACAATTTATCGTTTAGACTATTGTCCATCACCATGTCTGATCACAATTAACTGTATGGACCATTGTTCATCACCATGTCTGATCATAATTGACCGTTTGGAATTGTTTATCACCATGATGGATCACATTTCACCATTTAGACCATTGTTCGTCACCATGTCTGATCACAATTTATCGTTTAGACTATTGTCCATCACCATGTCTGATCACAATTCGCTGTTTGGACCATCGTTCATCACCATGTCTGATCACAATTCACCATTTGGAATTGTCCATCACCATGTCTGATCATAATTGACCGTTTGGAATTGTTCATCAGCATGTCAGATCACAATTCCTGAAAATAATTCCATGTTTGTACGGCTTGTCATATGAAGAGTTTTTGATGGCTCTGGGCCTGTATTCACTGGAATTCAGAAGAATGTGGGGACATCATTGAAACCTATTGAATGGTGAAAGGTCTTGATAGAGTGGATATGGACAGGATGTTTCCTGTGGTGGGAGAGTCTAAGACTAGAAGACAGAGCCTCAGAGTAGAGGGGTGTCCTTTAAGAATGGGGATGAGGAGGCACTTCTTTAGGAAGAGAGAGGTGAATCTGTGGAATTAGTTGCCACAGTCAGCTGTGGAGGCCAAGTCTCTATGTTTATTTAAGACAGAGGTTGATAGATTCTTGATTGGTCAGGGCATGAAGGGAAGAGATTGGTTCTGAGAGAGAAAATAGATCAGCCACAATGAAATTGTGGAGCAGACTCAATGGGCAAAATGGCCGAGTTCTTATGATCTTTTCTCCTTACCTGCTCATCACCACTCTCTGGAGTTCCTTCTCCTTCCCTTTCTTCCATAGTTTTCTGTCCTCTCCTATCAGATTACCCCTTCTCCAGCTCTTTATCTCCTTCAGCAATCAACTTCCCAGCTCTTTACTTCACGCCTCCCCCTTTCCCAGTTTCACCTATCACCTACTGCCTTGTACTTTTTCCTCCCCTCCCCCCACCTTCTTATTCTGAGGTCTCCCCATCCTTTCTAGTTCTGATGAAGGGTATTAGACTGCAATGTCAACTCTTTACTCTCCTTTCCTAGATGCTGTCATGCCTTCTGAGTTCCCCCAGCACTCTGTGTGTGTGTGTGTGTGTGTATTGCTTTGCATGTCCAGAATCTGCAGATATTCTTCTGGTTGTTTTTGCAGTTGTTCCTGTGGTTCTTCCTGTATTGGTTCCAATGGTTGTTCCTGTAGTGGTTTCTGTGGTTTTTCCTGCAGTTGATCCTACAGTGGTTCAACTATACGTTCCTGCAGTCATCCTTCTGGTTGTTCCTGTGGCTGGTCCTGTGGTTGTTGCTGTGGTTGTTAAGACCATAAGACCATAGAATATAGGAGCACAATTAGGCCATTCAGCCCATCAAGTCTCCTCTGCCATTCCATCATGGCTGATCCTGGATCCCACTCAACCCCATACACCTGCCTTCTCATCGTAGCCTTTGATGCCCTGACTTTAAACGTACCCATGGTCTTGGCCTCCACAGCTGTCTGTGGCAAAGCATTCCACCGATCCATGACTCTCTGAATAGAAAAAGTCCTCTTTACCTCTGCTTTAAAAGGCCGTCCCCTCAATTTTGAGGCTGTGCCCTCTAGTTCTGGATACCTACACCACAGGAAACATCCTCTCCACATCCACCCTATCTAGTCCTTTCAACATTTGTAGGTTTCAATGAGATCCCCCTGCATTCTTCTAAATTCCAGTGAATACAGGTCCAAAGCTGCCAAACACTCCTCATATGTTAACCCCTTCATTCTCAAAATCTGATCCTGTATCTATTTTAGTGCGAGGAGTATCATGAATAAAGCAGATGAACTTCGAGCGTGGATCAGCACTTGGAGAAATGATGTTGTGGCCATTACAGAGACTTGGATGGTGCAGGGGCAGGAATGGCTACTTCAAGTACCAGGCTTTAGATGTTTCAGAAAGGATAGGGAGGGAGGCAATAGAGGTGGGGGCATGGCACTGTTGCTCAGAGATAGTGTCACAACTGCAGAAAAGGATGAAGTCATGGAGGGGTGGTCTACGGAGTCTCTGTGGGTGGAAGTTAGGAATAGGAAAGGGTCAATAACTCTACTGGGTGGTTATTATAGACCACCCAATAGTAACAACGATATCGAGGAGCAGATAGGGAGACAGATTCTGGAAAGGAGTAATAACAATAGGGTTGTTGTAGTGGGAGATTTTAATTTCCCAAATGCCGATTGGCATTTCCCTAGAGTGAGGGGTTGAGATGGGGTGTATTCAGGAAGGTTTCTTGACACAATATGTAGATAAGCCTACAAGAGGAGAGGCTGTACTTGATCTGGTATTGGGAAATGAACCCGGTCAGGTGTCAGATCTCTCAGTGGGAGAGCATTTTGGAGATAGTGATCACAATTCTATCTCCTTTACCATAGCATTGGAGAGGGATAGGAACAGACAAGTTAGGAAAGCATTTAATTGGAGTAACGGGAAATATGAGGCTATCAGGCAGGAACTTGGAAGCATAAATTGGAAACAGATGTTCTCAGGGAAACATACGGCAGAAATGTGGCAAATGTTCAGGGGATATTTGCGTGGCGTTCTGAGTAGGTACGTTCCAATGAGCCATGGAAAGAATGGTAGGGTACAAGATCCGTGGTGTATAGTCAAGAAGAAAAGAAGAGATTACTAGATAATGATAGGAATCTAGAAGATTATAAAGCTAGCAGGAAGGAGTTTAAGAATGAAATTAGGAGAGCCAGAAGGGGCCATGAGAATGCCTTGGCAGAAAGGATAAGAAAAACTCCAAGGCATCCTACAAGTATGTGAAGAGCAAGAGGATAAGACGTGAGAGAATAGGACCAATCAAGTGTGACAGTGGAAAAGTGTGTATGGAACCGGAGGAGATAGCAGAGATACTTCATGAATACTTTGCTTCAGTATTCACTATGGAAAAGGATCTTGGCGATTGTAGGGATGACTTGCAGTGGACTGAAAAGCTTGAGAATGTAGATATTAAGGAAGAGGATGTGCTGGAGATTTTGGAAAGCATGAAGTTGCATAAGTCACTGGGACCAGATGGGATGTACCCCAGGATACTGTGGGAAGTGAGGGAGGAGATTGCTGAGCCTCTGGAAATGATCTTTGCATCATCAATGAGGACGGGAGAAGTTCTGAAGGATTGGTGGGTTGTGGATGTTGTTCCCCTATCAAAAAAGGGAGGAGGGATAGCCCAGGAAATTATAGGCCAGTGAGTCTTACTTCAGTGGTTGGTAAGTTGATGGAGAAGATCCTGAGAGGCAGGATTTATGAACATTTGGAGAGGCATAATATGATTAGGAATAGACAGCATGGCTTTTTCAAAGGCATGTTGTACCTAATGTGCCAGATTGAATTTTTTGAGGATGTGACTAAACACATTGATGAAGGAAGAGCAGCAGATATAGTGTATATGGATTTTAGCAAGGCATTTGATAAGGTACCCCATGCAAGGCTTATTGAGAAAGTAGGGAAACATGGGATCCAGTGGTCATTGCTTTGTGGATCCAGAACTGGCTTGCCCACAGAAGGCAAAGAGTGGTTGTAGATAAGTCATACTCTGCATGGAAATTGGTCACCGGTGGTGTGCTTCAGGAATCTGTTCTGGGACCCCTACTCTTTGTAATTTTTACAAATGACCTGGATGAGGAAGTGGAGGGATGAGTTAGTAAATTTACTGATGACACAAAGGTTGGGGGTTTTGTAGATAGTGTGGAGGGCTGTCAGATGTTACAATGGGACGTCGATAGGATGCAAAACTGGGCTGAAAGATGGCAGATGGAGCCCAACCCAGATAAGTGTGAGGTGGCTCATTTTGGCAGGCCAAATATGATGGCAGAGTATAGCATTAATGGTAAGACTCTTGGCAGTGTGGAGGATCAGAGGGATCCTGGGGTCTGAGTCCAATGGACACTCAAAGCTGCTATGCAGGTTGACTCTGTAGTGAAGAAGGCATACGGTGCATCGGCCTTCATCAACCGTGGGACTGAGTTTAGGAGTCGAGAGGTAATGTTGCAGCTATATAGGACCCTGGTCAGACCCCACTTGGAGTACTGTGCTCAATTCCGGTCGCCGCACTATAGGAAGGACGTGGAAACCAGGGAAAGGATGCAGAGGAGATTTACAAGGATGTTGCCTGGATTGGGGAGCATGCCTTATGAGAATAGGTTGAGTGAACTCAGCTTTTTCTCCTTGGAGCGACAGAGGATGAGAGGTGACCTGATAGAGGTGTACAAGATAATGAGAGGCATTGATCATGTGGATAGTCAGAGGCTTTACCCCAGAGCTGAAAAAGCTAGCACAGAGAGAATACTTTTAAGGTGCTTGGAAGTAGGTACAGAGGAGATGTCAGGGATAGGTTTTTTACGCAGAGAGTGGCGAGTACGTGGAATGGGCTGCCGGCGGCGGTGGTGGAGGCGGAAACAATAGGGTCTTTTAAGATACTCTTGGATGGCTACATGGAGCTTATAAAAATAGAGGGCTACAGGTAAAGCCTAGATAGTTCTAAGGTGGGGACATGCTCGGCACAACTTTGTGGGCCGAAGGGCCTGTATTGTGCTGTATGTTTTCTATGTTTCTATGTTTCTAAAATCATCTTCATGAATCTTCTCTGGATTCTCTCCAATGACGACACATCCTTTCGAGATATGGAGCCTGAAACTGTTGACAATACTCCAAGTGCGGCCTGACTAATGTCTTTTAAAGCCTCAGCATCCTTGATTTGAAATGCTACTCCCCTTGAAATGTACTTCAATGCAAAAAGCATCAGGAACAAAGGTGATGAACTGAGAGCTTGGATACATACATGGAATTATGATGTAGTGGCCATTACAGAGACTCGGCTGGCACCAGGGCAGGAATGGATTCTCAATATTCCTGGATTTCAGTGCTTTAAAAAGGATAGAGAGGATGGAAAAAGTGGAGGAGGGGTGGCATTACTGGTCAGGGATACTATTACAGCTACAGAAACGGTGGGTAATGTAGCAGGATCCTCTTTTGAGTCAGTATGGGTGGAAGTCAGGAACAGGAAGGGAGCAGTTATTCTATTGGGGGTATTCTATAGGCCCCCTGGTAGCAGCAGAGATACCGAGGAACAGATTGGGAGGCAGATTTTGGAAAGGTGCAAAAATAACAGGGTTGTTATCATGGGTGACTTTAACTTCCCTAATATTGATTGGCACCTGATTAGTTCCAATGGTTTAGACGGGGCTGAGTTTGTTAAGTGTGTCCAGGATGGATTCCTGTCGCAGTATGTTGACAGGCCGACTAGGGGGAATACCAGACTAGTATTAGGAGATGAACTGGGTCAGGTCACAGATCTCTCAGTGGGTGAGCATCTGGGGGACAGTGACCACCGCTCCCTGGCCTTCAGCATTATCATGGAAAAGGATAGAATCAGAGAGGACAGGAAATTTTTTAATTGGGGAAGGACAAATTATGAGGCTATAAGGCTAGAACTTGCAGGTGTGAATTGGGATGATGGTTTTGCAGGGAAATGTACCATGGACATTTTAATGTTTAAGGATCTCTTGCAGGATGCTAGGGATAAATTTGTCCTGGTGAGGAAGATAAAGAATGGTAGGGTGAAGGAACCATGGATGACAAGTGAGGTGGAAAATCCAGTCAGGTGGAAGAAGGCAGCATACATGAGGTTTATGAAGCAAGGATCAGATGGGTCTATTGGGGAATATAGGGTAGCAAGAAAGAAGCTTAAGAAGGAGCTGAGAAGAGCAAGAAGGGGGCATGAGAAGGCCTTGGCGAGTAGGGTAAAGGAAAACCCCAAGGCATTCTTCAATTATGTGAAGAACAAAAGGATCACAGGGGTGAAGGTAGGACCGATTAGAGATAAAGGTGGGAAGATGTGCCTGGAGGCTGTGGAAGTGAGCGAGGTCCTCAATGAATACTTCCCTTCAGTATGCACCAATGAGAGGGAACTTGTTGATAGAGAGGACAATATGAGTGAGGTTGATGTTCTGGAGCATGTTGATATTAAGGGAGAGGAGGTGTTGGAGTTGTTACAATATATTAGGACAGATAAGTCCCCGGGGCCTAACGGAATATTCCACAGGCTGCTCCATGAGGCGAGGGAAGAGATTGCTGAGCCTCTGGCTTGGATCTTTATGTCCTCGTTGTCCATAGGAATGGTACCGGAGGATCGGAGGGAGACGAATGTTGACCCCTTGTTCAAAAAAGGTAGTAAGGATAGTCCAGGTAATTATAGAGCAGTGAGCCTTACGTCTGTGGTGGGAAAACCGTTGGGAAAGATTCTTAGAGATAGGATCTATGGGCATTTAGAGAATCATGGTCTGATCAGGAACAGTCAGCATGGCTTTGTGAAGGGCAGATCGTGTCTAACAAGCCTGACAGAGTTCTTTGAGGAGGTGACCAGGCATATAGATGAGGGTAGTGCAGTGGATGTGATCTACATGGATTTTAGTAAGGCTTTTGACAAGGTTCCACACGGTAGGCTAATTCAGGAAATCAGAAGGCATGGGATCCAGGGAAGTTTGGCCAGGTGGATTCAGAATTAGCTTGTCTGCAGAAGGCAGAGGGTCATGGTGGAGGGAGTACATTCAGATTGGAGGATTGTGACTAGTGGTGTCCCACAGGGATTGGTTGTGGGACCTCTACTTTTCATGATTTTTATTAACGAACTGAATGTGGGGGTAGAATGGTTCGTTGGCAAGTTTGCAGATGACACAAAGGTTGGTGGTGTAGTAGATAGTGTAGAGGATTGTCGAAGATTGCAGAGAGACATTGATGATGCAGAAGTGGGCTGAGAAGTGACAGATAGAGTTCAACCTGGAGAAGCCCGAGGTGGTACACTTTGGAAGGACAAATTCCAAGGCAGAGTACAAAGTAAATGGCAGGATACTTGGTAGTGTGGAGGAGCAGAGGGACCTGGGGGTACATGTCCACAGATCCCTGAAAGCTGCCTCACAGGTAGATAGGGTAGTTAAGAAAGCTTATGGGGTGTTAGCTTTCATAAGTCGAGGGATAGAGTTTAAGAGTCGCGATGTAATGATGCAGCTCTATAAACTCTGGTTGGGCCGCACTTGGAGTACTGTGTCCATTTCTGGTCGCCTCACTATAGGAAGAATGTGGAAGCATTGGAAAGGGTACAGAGGAGATTTACCAGGATGTCGTCTGGTTTAGAGAGTATGCATTATGATCAGAGACTAAGGGAGCTAGAGCTTTACTCTTCGGAGAGAAGAAGGATGAGAGGTGACATGATAGAGGTTTACAAGATATTAAGAGGAATAGATAGAGTGGATAGCCAGCGCCTCTTCCCCAGGGCATCACTGCTCAATACAAGAGGACATGGCTTTAAGGTAAGGGGTGGGAAGTTCAAGGGGGAGGGGATATTAGAGGGGGGTTTTTTACTCGAGAGTGGTTGGTGCATGGAATGCACTGCCTGAGTCAGTGGTGGAGGCAGATACACTAGTGAAATTTAAGAGACTTCTAGACAGGTATATGGAGGAATTTAAGGTGGGGGGTTATATGGGAGGCAGGTGTAGCCCCCCCCCCGGCCAGCCTTAGCGTCGCTCGGCTTGCTGTCATCTAGGGAGACAGCCCTCGGCCCCGCCAAACTGGGTAATCAGTTTGTGTGGATGCTGTGTGATGTACCCCACCACGCCAAATAACAGACAATACACTAGATATGATTAAATGAATTACAGTTTATAGATATTACAGGAACTATATAATTAATAGAGAATAAAATATAAAAGGAAAATAAAAGGTGCCACACTTATCAAAGTTCAGTCTCTTCGTGCACAAACAGTTGGAGCTCAGGACCCTTCTTCTTCACCCTGCGACCCCCTCGGACCACCTCGACCGGCCGCCTGGGACCAACAACGGTCAGTGACCAGACGCTCCACACGAGTCCGCCTCTGTCTCCGTCTCCTCGCCGAATGCCCCACTCGGGGTCCGTCCCCATTAGCGGACTCACAGCACCTGGTCCATCCTCTGTCTCTCTCTCCCGCCTTCTGCCCCCAAATCCCACGCATACAATATCTTACAGACACACTGAAAGCATAACAACTATCCCAATTGGTTCATCGTCCTCTTATCAATAGATAATCCAAAACAAACTACTTGCAGGAAGGACTTTCCCAGCAGTTAACATAACAAAGAAACCCTTTCAATTAGAACATTACAAAGAAGCCATTTTAATTAGACTATGCAGTGACATAAAAAAAGAAACCCCTTACACAGGGTTTGAGGGTCAGCACAACACTGTGGGCTGAAGGGCCTGTACTGTGCTGTACTATTCTATGTTCTATGTTTTATGTTGAAATGAATGCCCACATTGCATTTGCCTTCTTTACCACAGACTCAACTTGTAAATTAACCTTCTGGGAGAATTGCATGAGGACTCCTCAGTCCTTTTGCCTTTTGACGTTTGAATTTTCTCCCCTTTTAGATAATAGTCTGTACTTTTCAAGCAACACACATAAAAGTTGCTGGTGAACACAGCAGGTCAGGCAGCATCTCTAGGAAGAGGTACAGTCGATATTTCAGGCCGAGACCCTTCGTCAAGACTAACTGAAAGAAGAGCTAGTAAGAGATTTGAAAGTGGGAGGGGGAGGAGGAGATCCAAATGATAGGAGAAGACAGGAGGGGGAGGGATGGAGCCAAGAGCTGGACAGGTGATTGGCAAAAGGGATATGAGAGGATCATGGGACAGGGGGCCGAGGGAGAAAGAAAGGAGGAGGGGTGAAGCCCAGAGGATGGACAAGGAGTAAACACAAAATAATCTGCAGATGCTGGGGTCAAAGCAACACTCACAACACGCTGGAGAAACTCAGCAGGTCAGGCAGCATCTGTGGAAACGATGAGTCTACGTTTCGGGCCGGAACCCTTCGTCAGGACTGTAGAGGGAAAGGGCAGAGGCCCTATAATGAAGGTGGGGGTAGGGTGGGAAGGAGAAGGCTGGTAGGTTCCAGGTGAAAAACCAGTAAGGGGAAATATAAAGGGGTGGGGGAGGGGAAGCAGGGAGGGGATAGGCAGGAAAGGTGAAGAAGGAATAGGGGAAAACACAATGGGTAGTAGAAGGAGGCGGAACCATGAGGGAGGTGATAGACAGCTGGGGGGGGCAGAGTGACATAGAGATAGGGGAAGGGAGGTGGAGGGAATTACCAGAAATTGGAGAATTCTATGTTCATACCAAGGGGCTGGAGACTACCTAGACGGTATATGAGGTGTTGCTCCTCCAACCTGAGTTTAGCCTCATCATGGCAGTAGAGGAGGCCATGTATGGACATATCTGAATGGGAATGGGAAGCAGAGTTGAAGTGGGTGGCTACCGGGAGATCCTGTTTGTTGTGGCGGACGGAGTGGAGGTGCTCAACGAAGTGGTTCCCCAATCTGCGTCGGGTTTCACCGATGTAGAGGAGGCCGCACTGGGAGCACCGGATGCAATAGATGACCCCAACAGACTCACAAGTGAAGTGTTGCCTCACCTGGAAGGACTGTTTGGGGTCCTGAATGGTGGCAAGAGATGAGGTGTAGGGACAGCTGTAGCACTTAACGCTTACAGGGAAAAGTGCTGGGTGGGAGATCCGTGGGGAGGGACATGTGGACCAGGGAGTCACGGAGGGACTGATCCCTGTGGAAAGCAGAGAGGAGTGGAGAGGGAAAGATGTGCTTAGTTGTGGGGTCCTGTTGAAGGTGGCGGAAGTTGCGGAGGATAATGTGCCGGATCTGGAGGCTGGTGGAGTGGTAGGTGAGGACAAGGGGAACTCTGTCCCTGTTGTGGTTGTGGGAGGATGGGGTGAGGGCCGAAGTGTGGGAAATGGAGGAGATGCGGGTGAGGGCATCATTGATGACGGTAGAAGGGAAACCACGATCCTTAAAGAAAGAGGACATTTGAGATGTCCTGGAACGGAAAACCTCATCCTGGGAGCAGATGCGGCGGAGACGGAGGAACTGGGAATAGGGAATGGCATTTTTGCATGTGGCAGGGTGGGAAGAGGTATAGTTGAGGTAGTTATGAGAGTCAGTGGGCTTGTAGAAGAAGCCCAAGGAGTATAGTGAGAGGTACAGAGGGAGAAAAAGGAGAGACAGAAAAAGAATATATATATATTTATATATATATAACGGGTGGGGTACGAGGGGGAGGAGGGGCATTAACGGAAGTTAGAGTAGTCAATGTTCATGCCATCAGGTTGGAGGCTACCCAGACAGAATATAAGGTGTTGTTCCTCCAACCTGAGTGTGGCTTCATCTTGACAGTAGAGGAGGCCGTGGATAGACATATCAGAATGGGAATGGGACATGGAATTAAAATGTGTGGCCACTGGGGAGGGTATATATATATATTCTTTTTCTCTCTCTCCTTTTTCTCCCTCTGTCCCTCTCACTATACTCCTTGCCCATCCTCTGGGCTTCACCCCTCCCCCTTCCTTTCTCCCTAACAATGTGAAAAGTAATGGTCCCAATACTGACCCCTGACGAACACCACTAGTCACTGGCAGCCAACCAGAAATACTCTCTTTATTTCACTGCCTCCTGTCTTTATTTCACTTCCTCCTCTATTCATGCCAGTATTTTTCCTGTAATGTCACAGGATTTTATCTTGTTAAGCAGCCTCATGTGTGGCACCTTATCAAATGCCTTCTGAAAATCCAAGTAAATGACGTCAACTGCCTCTCCTTTGTCCACCCTGCTTGTTACTTCCTCGAAAAACTCATAGATTTCTCAGGCAGGATTTTCTTTTACAGAAACCATGCTAACTTCAACTTATTTTGTCATTAGTGTCCAAGTACCCCGAAACCTCATCCTTAGTAATGGACTCCAGGACTTTCCCAACCACTGATGTTAGGCTCACTGGCCTATAATTTCCTTTCTCTTCCCTTCCTCCCTTCTTAAAGAGTGGAGTGACATTTTCAAACTTCCAGTCCTCCAGAACCATGTCAAAACCAAGTGATTCTTGAAAGATCATGACCAATGCACCTGTTATCTCTTCAGAACCCTCTCAGGACTCTGGGATGCAGTCCATCTGGTCCAGGTGACTTGTCCACTTTCAGACCTTGCAGTTTGTCTGGCACTTTTTCCTTTGTAATCGCAATGGCTCTTATTCCTGCTTCCAGACACTCACGGACCTCTGGCACACTGTCTTCCACAGTGAAGACTGATGCAAAGTACCCATTGAGTTCATCTGCCATTTCTTTGTTCCCCATTACTACCTCACCAGCATTATTTTCCAGTGGTCCAATATCAACTCTCACCTCCCTTTCATTCTTTATATAACTGAAAAAGCTTTTAGTATTCTGCGTTATATTATTGGCTAGTTTGTGTCTGTTCCTCTGTCTGTTCCTGTGTCTGTTCCTCTGTCTGTTCCTGTGTCTGTTCCTCTGTCTGTTCCTGTGGCTGTTCCTGTGTTTGTTCCTGTGTTTGTTCCTCTGTCTGTTCCTGCGTTTGTTCCTGTGGTTGTCCCTGTGATTTACCAGCCTGTCTCTATCACCCCCCCCCCCCCGGGAGAATTTTCCAGTCTGTCTCTGGCACCCCTCCCCCCAGGTGGATTACACCCATTAGAGCTGAGAACAGTGTGGCTGTTCGTGCGTGGGGCTCGGGCCGAGGGCCGGTCGTGCAGCCTGTGGGATGGTGAGCTCCCTGTGGCTGATGTTGAGACCCAGAGCAGGTTTGTACAGCCTGTGGGGGTAGACAGCTTTGTCAGTGTCGGGGAGTGTGTAGCTGAAGGTGAGAGCAAGGGTAGAGAGCTCCATCAGGGGTGGGGAGATATGGCTGATTGAGAGACCTGGGGCAGGTTAGTACAGGTCAGTCAGGGATAGTCACACCAGCGATTGTGCAAGGTTAAAGGTGTGTCATCAGGAGTAGCTATGCTGCTCTGCATTCCACCAGATTTCTGGCCAGCACTACACATACTCCACAGGGGCTGGCTGAATCCTGAAGCAGCAGAGACTTTGTAATACTGACCCACGGTTCAATTATCAAAAGCCTAAGCAGTTAGCCTTAGCCGAACGTTACTGTGTGTATGGAGGGGTGCTCCAGTGAAAGTCACCTCATTAGTTTTATTAGTCTGAGAGCGGGGACTGTGTAAATCTGCAGTCAGCTAGGGCATTCTGATGTCAGGTTTATCTGCACCTTTCCCTCTCTCTGAGGGGAAGGGATGGCCTCATGTCAGCCCAAGGAGCTTGCAGCCTGAGCTATTTAACAGTGTGGACCACTGTTAAAAAAAGGAACAAGTTATTCCAATTTAACCAAAATCTTTTTAAGGTGGAAAGGCTAATAATTTGGAAGTGATTAGAGGGGAGAGTCAGAGGTAAGTTCTTTAATCAGACACTGGTGGGTATGTGGAACGTCCCCCAAGGGTGGTGATAGGGTGTCATGTTTGGTGAAATGCTATTGGGTCATGGCATTGCAGACTGGAGTTCAATAAATAAATAGAAGCAGATATATCAGGGGTTCTCAAGAAACTCTTAGAAGGTCAGATGGATGATAGAAACTGAGGGCTGTGGGAGGGAAGAGTCAGATTAATCTTGGAGTTAAAGTGTCAGCACAAAGTTGTGGGCTGAAGGGCCTGTACTGTGTTATGTTCGATGTCCTTTTTACTTCATGGAATGCTAAAGTTTTTTGAAGGCTCAGTGCAAAGCTAACAAAATGGCTTTACCTGGCCAGAAAGGTCGGTCTAACAGACAAATTTCATCTTATTCACTAATTCAATTGAAGACAATGGGCTAACTCTTGAGATGACAGTAGATGCTGCTTGTTCTGTACTGACCATACTGAGCATTGCAAAAACAAACAGCTCCACAACTGTTCTGTGACATTTGGGCAATTTGACAGTGCTGCTGTGATTTCTGTATCAGTCACACATCCACTGAGGGGGCCAACAGCCTCGAGTTAAAGTCACACTCAGAAGCTGACACCTCTGAATCTGCGGTAATCTCTCAGTACCACACCAAGGACAAATGTAGTGCTTGTGCTGGCTCATCCTCACCTCCCTTTCCCCTGCCACTCCCTTTATACAGCTGTTCGGAGTGCTTTAAACTAATATGACAGAGGGTGGGAACCGTTATGATAGAGCTGGGGATGAGACAGCAGGTTTACAAGTAGATGATGGGTGTAACATGAATGTAAGGAAGCATAAGCCAATGATTGGCTACAAATGCAGACAGAACAAAGGGTTAAATTGTACCACTGAGGCAAAATTCAAAAGGGTGAAGAATACAGGACTGAAGGTGCTTTATTTAAATTGGTGTGGCATTCAGAATAAAGTGAATGAACTTGCGGCGCAATTAGAGGTTAGTCAGTATGACCTCGTAGGCATCACTGAGTTGTGGCTGAAAGAAGGTCATAATTGGGAGTTTAACGTCAAAGGATATACCTTATATCGAAAGGACAGGCAGGAAGGCATAGACAGTGGTGTGGCTCTGTTGGGAAGAGATGGAATTACATCTTGAGAAACATGTGACATAGCGTCAGCGAATGTTGAATTGTTATGGGAGCGGTTAAGAAATTACAAGGGTAAAAAACCATTATGTGGATCATATGTAGGTCTCCAAATAGTAGCAACGATGTTGGGGTTGAGATTGCAAAGGGAGCTGGAAAAGGCATGTCATAAGGGTAATGACACAATTGTAATGGGTACTTCAATATGCAAGGGAATTGGGAAAATCAGTTTGATGTTGGATCGCAAGAGAGGGAATTTGTTGAATGTCTATGAGATGGCTTTTTAGAGCAGCTTGTGTTAAAGCCTAATCAGGGAAAGGCTATCTTAGATTGGGTGTTGTGTAACAATCCAGATCTTATAGCGAGCTTAATGCAAAGGAATCCTTGGGAGTCAGTGATCATTATATGTTCAAATTCATACTGTAATTTGAGAGGGAGAAGTATAACTCATATGTATCAGTATCACAATGGAATATAGGGAATTATAGAGGCATGAGAGAGGAGCTTGCTCAGGTGGATTGGAGGAGGATACAGGCAGGGATGACGGCAGAGCAGAGATGGCTGAAGTTTCTGGGAATAGTTCACAAGGCGCAGGATAGATATGTCCCACAGAGGAAGAAGTTTTCATATGGCAGGGGTAGGCAGCTGTGGCTGACTAGGGAAGTTAGAGACTTATAAAAGTCAAGGAAAGGACATACAAGGTAGTAAAAGTGAGTGGGACGTTGGATGATTGGGGAACTTTTGAAATCCAACAAAAGACAACCAAAAAGCTATAAGGGAGAAGATGAAATATGAGGGCAAACTAGACAATAATATAAAGCAGGCTACTGTGGGAGGCGAGGGAGGAGATTGCTGAGCCTCTGGCGATGATCTTTGCATCATCAATGGGGACGGGAGAGGTTCCAGAGGATTGGAGGGTTGCGGATATTGTTCCTTTATTCAAGAAAGGGAGTAGAGATAGCCCAGGAAATTATAGACCAGTGAGTCTTACCTCAGTGATTGGGAAGTTGATGGGGAAGATCCTGAGAAGCAGGATTTATGAATATTTGGAGAGGTATAATATGATTAGGAATAGTCAGCATGGATTTTTCAAGGGCAGGTCATGCCTTACAAGCCTGATTGAATTTTTTGAGGATGTGACTAACGTAGTGTATATGGATTTCAGCAAGGCATTTGATAAGGTACCCCATGCAAGGCTTATTGAGAAAGTAAGGAGGCATGGGATCCAAAGGGACATTGCTTTGTGGATCCAGAACTGGCTTGTCCACAGAAGGCAAAGAGTGGTTGTAGACAGGTCATATTCTGCATGGAAGTCTATGACCACTGGAGGGCCTCAGGGATCTGTTTGGGGACCCCTACTCTTCGTGATTTTTATAAATGACCTGGATGAGGAAGTGGAGGGATGGGTTAGTAAACTATCTGATGACACTAAGTTTGGGGGTGTTGTGGATAGTGTGGAGGGCTGTCAGAGGTTACAGTGGGACATTGATAGGATGCAAAACTGGGCTGGGAAGTGGCAGATGGAGTTCAACCCAGATAAGTGTGAGGTGGTTCATTTTGGTAGGTCAAGTATGATGGCAGAATATAGTATTAATGGTAAGACTTGGCAGTGTGGAGGATCAGAGGGATCTTGGGGTCCGAGTGTATAGGATGCTCAAAGCAGCTGCGCAGGTTGACTCTGTGGTTAAGAAGGCGTACGGTGTATTGGCCTTCATCAATTATGGGATTGAGTTTAAGAGCCAAGAGGTAATGTTACAGCTATATAGGACCCTGGTCAGACCCCACTTGGAGAACTGTGCTCAGTTCTGGTCGCCTCACTACAGGAAGGATGTGGAAGCCATAGAAAGGGTGCAGAGGAGATTTACAAGTATGTTGCCTGGATTGGGGAGCATGTCTTCTGAGAATAGGTTGAGTGAACTCGGCTTGGAGCGTCGGAGGGTGAGAGGTGACCTGATAGAGGTGTATAAGATGATGAGAGGCATTGATTGTGTGGATAGCCAGAGGCTTTTTTTCAGGGCTGAAATAGCTAGTATGAGAGGGCACAGTTTTAAGGTGTTTGGAAGTAGGTACAGAGGAGATGTCAGGGGTAAGTTTTTTTACGCAGAGAGTGGTGAGTGTGTGGAATGAATGGGCTGCCGGCAACAGTGGTGGAGGTGGATACGATAAGGTCTTTTAAGAGACTCCTGGACAGGTACATGAAGCTCAGAAAAATCGAGGGCTGTGGGTAACCCTAGGTAATTTCTAAGGTGAAGACGTGTTTGGCACAACTTTATGGGCTGAAGGGCCTGTATTGTGCTGTAGGTTTTTTATATTTCTATGTTTCTAAAGCCATCAATTCCATTATCCAAATCATTAACATTATAATGTAAAAAGAGTTGGTCCCAACACAGATCCTAGCGGAACAGCACTAGTCACTGGCAACCAACCAGAAAAGGCTCCTTTTATTCCCACTGTTTGCCTCCTGCCAGCCAGCCACTGCTAAAATCTTTACTGTAACACCATGGCCTCCTAGTTTGTTAAGCAGCCTCATGAGTGGTACCTTGTCAGAGGCCTTCTGAAATTCCAAGTACACAACAGCAGCCAATTCTCCTTTGTCCATCCTGCTTATTATTTCTTCAAAGAATTCAAAGATTTGTCAGGCAAGATTTTCCCTTGAGGAAACCATGCTGACTACTGCCTATTTTATCATCTGCGTCCAAGCACCCTGAGACCTCATCCTTCACAGTCAACTCCAACATCTTCCCAACCACTGAGTTCTGACTAATTGGCCGATAGTTTCCTTTCTTCTGCCTCTCCATTTTGAAGAGTGGAGTGACATTTGCAATTTTCCAGTCTTCTGAAACAATTCTAGAATCTAATGATCCTTGACAGGTCGTTACTAATGCCTCCACAATCTTGTTATTCACATACACGCCAACAACAGGAATTCTGCAGATGCTGGAAATTCAAGCAACACGCATCAAAGTTGCTGGTGAACGCAGCAGGCTAGGCAGCATCTGTAGGAAGAGGTACAGTCGACGTTTCAGGCCGAGACCCTTCGTCAGGACTAACTGAAGGAAGAGTGAGTAAGGGATTTGAAAGTTGGAGGGGGAGGGGGAGATCCAAAATGATAGGAGAAGACAGGAGGGGGAGGGATGGAGCCAAGAGCTGGACAGGTGATTGGCAAAAGGGGATACGAGAGGATCATGGGACAGGAGGTCCGGGAAGAAAGACAAGGGGGGGGGACCCAGAGGATGGGCAAGAGGTATATTCAGAGGGACAGAGGGAGATAAAGGAGAGTGAGAGAAAGAATGTGTGCATAAAAATAAGTAACAGATGGGGTACGAGGGGGAGGTGGGGCCTAGCGGAAGTTAGAGAAGTCGATGTTCATGCCATCAGGTTGGAGGCTACCCAGACGGAATATAAGGTGTTGTTCCTCCAACCTGAGTGTGGCTTCATCTTTACAGTAGAGGAGGCCATGGATAGACATGTCAGAATGGGAATGGGATGTGGAATTAAAATGTGTGGCCACTGGGAGATCCTACTTTCTCTGGCGGACAGAGCGTACTGTAAAGATGAAGCCACACTCAGGTTGGAGGAACAACACCTTATATTCCGTCTGGGTAGCCTCCAACCTGATGGCATGAACATCGACTTCTCTAACTTCCGCTAGGTCCCACCTCCTCCTCGTATCCCATCTGTTACTCATTTTTATGCACACATTCTTTCCCTCACTCTCCTTTTTCTCCCTCTGTCCCTCTGAATATACCTCTTGCCCATCCTCTGGGTCCCCCCCCCTTGTCTTTCTTCCCGGACCTCCTGTCCCATGATCCTCTCGTATCCCCTTTTGCCTATCACCTGTCCAGCTCTTGGCTCTATCCCTCCCCCTCCTGTCTTCTCCTATCATTTTGGATCTCCCCCTCCCCCTCCCACTTTCAAATCTCTTACTATCTCTTCCTTCAGTTAGTCCTGACGAAGGGTCTTGGCCTGAAACGTCGACTGCACCTCTTCCTATAGATGCTGCCTGGCCTGCTGCGTTCACCAGCAACTTTGATGTGTGTTGCAACATACACGTCGATGTGCACCGTATATCTCCAACATACACTTTAAATTGTGCTCCGCCCTCTGCCGGTGCTGTGCCTGGGTCCATTATGATTTTTATTCTCCCTACTTATCAAATCTGCACTGCCTTTTGGCGAATAATCCCACCTTCCTTAGTCTATTCAGCATGAGATCTTTCAGCCCTGGAATTCCTTCAGCATCCTAATGAATGTCTGGTATTACTATAGCCCTTGCCTCTTTCTGCCACCTCCTTTCCCACCTGTCCTGTTTGTTGTAGATCTAGTTGGTCTGTTGTCCATTTTCATTCATCCTTTGGTGTGAATTGCATTTATCTCATAGTTAAGACTTGGAACCTGACAATTGTCCAACTGCATCTAGCCTGTTCCTCACTAACGGACCAGGACTCGGAACTGATATACAGTACTGTGCAAAAGTCTTAGGCACATATTTATAGCTAGGGTACTTAAGACCTTTGAACAGTACTGAAGCAATTTTATCTTTTGCGCTGTACTGCTGCCACAAAAAAATCCATGAGATATGAGTGATGATAAACCCGATTCTGTTATGTGTCTCCATTACAGATTAAGTGTAGGGAGGGGGCAGGGAGAGGGGAATCGTGGTTGGAAAAGGGGGAAGGGAGAAGGGAAGGAACGGGAAGCACCAGGGAGACATTTTGTAATGATTACTTGTTTGGAATCAAATGACCTCTTGACTGGTGTCTCCAGACTGGGTGAGTCTGCACTCGCACCAACCCCCACCCTGCACTCCTCCTCTCCCACCTGTCCTGTCCCACACACCTCCTGTGGCACTCCACCTGCCTTTTCCACATACTTTGCTCCCACCAGATTTACAAACTTGCTTTCCGCTCCACGTTGACAAATACAATATTGTGCAAAAGTCTTAGGCCTAAGGGTTTTGCACAGTACTGCAAACTGTTTTCTCTGCACTTTATTCCTTAATTCCTTCGGAAAAAGTTTCATCCACAACTTCCCTGTATGATTACTCCTACAGGCGCTAGTGAATGTCCCCGTATTAAGTTGGAGAACACATTTCTCAGAATGGATTTTACTCAGTCCAGGAAATATGGATCTCTTGCAAGAAAATGTGTTTGTGGCTTTCCTTGTATTCCTGGCACTGTAAGCAGAGCAGAGCTATAAACAGAGCAGCTTTATTCAAAGCAATAACTCTCACCAAACAGCAAGGTCTGAATATGAAAAGGTACAGTATCAGAATCTCACCATGTGATGCATAAAATATGGAACATTACATCACAGTACAGGCCCATCAGCTCACAATGTTTTTTTAACCTACTCCAAGATAAATCTGATCCTTCCCTCCCACAGAGCACTCTATTTTTTTCTTATCATCGATGTGCCTAAGTGCTTCTTACTGTATCTGCCTCCACCACTACCCCCAGCAGCACATTCCACAGATTTACCACTCTTTGTATAAAAATCTTACCTCTGACATCCCCCATATACTTTCTTTCAATCATCTTAAAATTAGCTATTTCTGCCCTGGGAAAAAGTCTCTGGGTGTCCACTCATTCTACGCCTCATATCATCTCGTACACCTCTGTCAGGTCACCTTTCATCCTCCTTCGCTCCAAAGAGAAAAGCCCTAGCTCACTCAAACCATCCAAGTTCTCCAATCCAGGTAAATGTCCTCTGATCCTTTCCACATTTCCTGTAATGAGATGACCAGAACTGAACACAGTACTCCAAATGTGGTCTAACCAGGGTTTTATTGAGTTGTAACATAACCTTGTGGTCTTGAATTCAATCCCAGACTACTGAAGGACAACACACACACCATACATGTTCTTAACAACCCTATCAATTTTGAGTGATCTATGGATGTGGACCCCAAGATTCCTCTATTCCTCCACACTCCCAAGAATCTTGCCATTAACCCTGTATTCTGCCATCAAGTTCAAATAATCTAAACTTTATCACTTCACACTTTTCTGGATTGAAACCCATCTGTCATTTCTCAGACCAGCTCTGCATCCTACCAATGTCCTGTAGTAACCTACAACAGCCTTCTACACTATTCTGAACACCACCAACCCTTGTGTCATCTGCCATACAAACTGATTCTTAAAGGTACTGCACCATTTCTCTTTTAAAAGGAAATAAACCAATACAATCAATTAGACTATGAAATTATACAATTAGTTAACCATTTATATGATTACAAGGTTATAAATTCAACCATTTCTTATTTCATTCCATCTCATTGTCTTTCATTCGTGGAATTCTTCACTTCAAGCTGATGACTTCACAAATACTGTGCAGGGTTGAGGGGGATCCCATGGTCCGCTGCCCCAGGGAACACTGAAACATAGTTGCCTCAGAGGGGATCCCATGGTCTGGTGCTCCGGAATATCTCAGACACAGTTGTCTCACACATTACATAACCGTCTTCATGATTTTGAACACATTGTTGAAGACTACTACTTTTATTTAAATATGATTCTGCTACTAAGCTGAGCATGATTGGAACCTGTGATTTGCATTTTGACAGTGTATTTTTGGGCTGATTGAGCAATCTGGCACTTAGATATCTCCAAGGGAATTCAGTGAGGTTTTGAGTGGAGAAGCAGCCTGGAGACAGGACGCAAGCCCATGACCCACTCCACTTATTGCGGATTAAAGCATTGGGCAAGATTGAAATCAATGAGGACAAGACCGGAAAGCGAGCGGGTGTTTAGTTTGATCAGTCTGTCTCTCCCTCTAGCTCGATGGTGTCAAAGTCTTGGGTCTTGAGCAAGTCTTAATCAACTCAGTTTGTGGATTGGACTCTGTAGTTAATGTTAGGATGTGTTTCTGCTTACTCATTTTGATAGGGCAGACTGCAGTCAATGAACAACACAGTGCTAAATTGAACTGAATGGAAGTGAATGTCCCTGGATTGTTTCAATGACTTTGTGGTTTGATGTTTTATACTCTGTGTTGTTTGCTTGATTTGTTCTTTGTTGTTGAATGTTGGGTTTTTGATGCTTTGACCGGGTTCCATGGTGTTTCTTTGTGTCATGGCTGTCTGTGTGAAGGCATCAGGATGGTATACAGCGTACTGATAATAAATGTACTTTGAATCTTTGACATTGTATTGTGCATTCTGGATCACCATCTCCTTGGTGTCATCTGGATGAACAAAACTCCTAACAGTACAATAACTTAATTTGAGAATCATGCTTTGAATTTGGTACTGTGCATTCTGCCTACTCTGGTTGCTCCTCCATCTCTCTGCCCCAGTACCTCTTCCTGATACACTGGAAATTCTCCACCCACAGATGCTGCTTGACCGGCCGAGTCTCTGCACCAGATTCAAACGTCTGCCTTTTTCTCTCTCTGCATTTACATTTCCTTGTACTCCGACTCACAGCAAGTATGGGGCCTTTCCTCTTTCCTTCTATCACCTTTGGAGTCGTAATCTATTCCTTAAAAAAGTCTAGAATCCATTAAACGTATTGACTGTGTGGTGAAGAAAGCACAACAGTGTCTCTTTCACCTCAGATGACTGAAGAAGTTTGGCATGAGTCCCCAAGTCCTCAGGACTTTCTCTAAGGGAACCATCAAGAGCATCCTGGCTGGCTATGCCAACGGCTGGTACGGGACTGCACTACCCTCAGTCACAGGGCACTGCAGAGTGGTGAGGCCAGCCTAGTGCATCTGTGGATGTGAACTTTCCTCTAATCAGGACATTTACAAAGACAGGTGTGTAAAAATGGACCGAAGGATCGTCAGGGACTCCAGCCACCCCAACCACAAACTGTTTCAGCTGCTTCCATCTGGCAAACAGTACCACAGCATTAAGGCCAGGACCAACAGGCTATGGGACAGCTTCTTTCACCAGACCATCAGATTTATCAATACACATTGATTGGGATTGCATACCTGACTGTACATTGTATCTGACTGTACATACAGTACACATATTCAAAACTATTTTGTACACAATCTTAGTGCCTGTGCAATATCCTCCCACATTTCCCTTCCTTATTGCTCGTACATAGAGACACAACATAAAGTTTTTTACTCCATGTTGTGAGATGGATGTAGGGGAAATAAAATTCAAATTCTAATTCTAAACATGACTTCCTTTTCATTAATCCCTGCTGACTCTGTCTAATCTAATTTGTTTTTAAAGTGTCCTATCATTACATCCTTGATAGTATCCCAGTATTTTCTCCAGGATTAATCTCACTGAAACTAACAAAATTCTTATGGGATTGAGAGGGTATACGAAACATGGAAGACAACAGCACAGTACAGGCCCTTTGCTCTATGATGTTTTGACACCCTTTTAATTTTTCTCTCCTACACAGCCCTCCATTTTCTATCATCCATATTCCTATCTAAGTGTTTCTTAAATGTCCTTAATGTATCTGCCTGTACCACCACCCCAGTAGGGTGTTCCATACATCAACGCCTCCTTCTGATATCCCTCTATACTTTTACCCAATCACCTTAAAATTATGCCCTCATGTATTAGCCACTTCTGCTCTGGCTGTCCACTTATCAAATTATACACCTATATCTAGTCTACTCATATCCTTTGTTCCAAAAAGAAATCCTTAGCTTACTCGAGCAGTCATCATAATTCATGCTGTCTAATCCAGGAAACCTCCTCTGCACCCTGTCTATCCTTCCTTTAATGAGGCGACCAGAATGGAATACAATGAGAGGGTTGAGGTCGGGAGCTGTTCTCCCTGGCTGGGGTGTCTACAACAGGGGGCCAAACTTCAGAAAGAGGGCCTACCCATTCAGAACAGAGATGAGAAAAATTCCTCAACGTAGAGGGTAGTGAATCTTTGGAAATACCCGCGGGAGCAGTGAGGCCAAGCATTGTCAAGGACTGGCGTGAAGAATCCAGTGCAGAGGATCTCAAGAGGCTGCAGAGGGTAATAGACTCAGTCACTTCCATCACGGGCACGTCTCTCCCCACCACCGACATCTTCAAAAGGCCATAGCTCAAGAAGTTGGCATCCATAATGAAGGACTCTCACATGCCCTCTTATTACTACCATCAGGGACAAGGTACAGTACCATAAGGACCCACACTCAATAGTTTAGGAGCAGTTTCTTCCCCTCTGCCGTTAGATTTCTGAAAAGTCCATGAGCCAACTATTCCTTTTCTATGCACTATTTACAGTATTTATCTTTGTGATTTATAGTAATTTTATGTCTTTGACCGATGCTGAAGTGATAATAGATTTTTAGATATCACCTGCTATTCTTGTATTACCTGTTGTTTTTAGGTAAGACCTGTTCGTCGCCAGAGCAAAGAAAAGAGCTGGAAATATTACATCTGACCCCACCCACCCTGGCAGACACCCATTCACCAAACTACCACCAGGGAGATGCTACCAGTCCATCACCACCAGGACTACACGTCATCTCCAAAGATTCTTTCCTGTAGCTATCTGTCTGACCTTCCTGTCCCTACCTCTCACCCCAGGACACAGCCAGCACTCTTTCCAATTGTCCCTGGCCTGAGTTCACCACCAGGACTACACATCATCTCCGAAGATTCCTTCCTGTAGCTATCCAGCTTCTCAACAAAACCCACTCAGGTGTAATACCCAAACTGTCCCTGTACAGCATCCATTCAATGTTCTTTCCTGCTCTCCGTGTTCTGTTGAGAATTATTGAGTCTGTTCGTATGCTCTCATTTATTTGTTTGATTATTGATGTTTGCACATGTGAACATTCTGTTAATTGTTGATTGCTCGTGGTTGTTTGCCCTAGTGTCCTGCTATTGTGTTGTCTGTTATGGTATTGTCCTGTCTTTTATGCTTGGCACTGAACCACAATCAATTCTGGTATGTTTCACATAGGGGCAGTAAAGTGATTCTGATTCAGAAGGGAATCATGAGACCTGAGGATAATGCTGAAAAGTGTGGTTGAGGTCAGGCAGAATGGTAACAGGCCTACTCTTGCTTCTCTTTGTGATATCTGCTTCCCGAATGACCACAGATTCTGCTGACCTGCTGAGTGTGTCCAGCCTTTTGTGTATGTATTTCAAAATTCCAGTCTCTGATGAGATCCTTAGGTTTGAGGGAAGCAGTGAAGTTTTGATGGAGTTTGAGAGTGTTGCCTGGAGTGAATCTTGCACACTAGTCTAGGAGGAGTCCAGGTAAGGAGATCTTGCACAGACATGAGGGCTGAAGTAGGTGATCAGCCACTGAGTGGCAGAGAAAGCACAAGGGGTTGGAAGTCCTACTCCCTACCTATTTCTTAAGCCATAGCCTCTTTCTCCTCCTCTCCTGGTTGCTCCTGTCTCACTGCTCTTCAGATTCCCAAAGGTGCAGCATCCTGCAGTTCTTCCCTGGAATGGCCCTTTGGCAATGGATCGAGAACACCAGTCATCTGCTAACTCACAAAATCACTTGGCCAACTGCAGGTCTGGCCAGCTATTTAAATATGTGTACACCTTTCAGAATTATATGGATTGTGTCATATGAATTCTGATATTTTTTATATCAACCATAGAGTTGCCTTAAAATCAGAAAAAGTTGGAGACACTCAGCAGGTCAGGCAGCAGCTGTGAAGATGGAAAAAGAGTTAATATTTCAGGTTGTAGACCCTGCATCAGATCTATTAAAGAGAGGGAACAATGAAGATGAGGGAAGGATGGGTAAGACAAAGGGAATATCTGTGGAGGGGTGAAACCAGGGCTGCCATGGAAAAATGTTGTCTTTTTTCAGCTGGGGTTGTTTGTTGAGAAGCTGAAGGTGGTTACTTTATTTCTGAATGGTCAAGGGACAAGCTGGCACAAATTGGCTTTGTGACCATGGAACCCATTGCTGCCTTGCCATTTTCAGAACCTTATTTTCCTATGACCTTGTTGTCTTTCAGCCTGATTCAATGAGTTATTGTAATGTATCTTTAAGCATGAAACATGCTGTTTCTCTGCATCCAACTGTGCCTTTATAACGTACTAATGGACAGCAGAGTCCTGTGGGGTGTCTGCTTCTCAAACACAGTAACAGTATTACAGGCATTCAGTTTGCAATAATAGCTTGGAGACTCAACATGTAAATAGTTCACGTGCTGTCTATAAATAAACCACTACCTCTCTGGTTACTTATTTGCTGTGCCTTAATTCATTTTGAAGCCACTGCAAGTCGATGGGAATGACAAGCCTCTTCAGACCTACCTACAAATTTTGATGACACACTCTAGGTGAGTCCAATGCACCAAAATTAATTTTTCGAGGCATCCCACATGGCCATGTTGTTGTTGACTATCAGGCAGCTTCCCTGACTGCCAGCAGTGGCAGCTGAGATGAGCTCCAGAATCACTCAGCTTGTAATCAAATGAACGGACGCTCTTCAAAGCAAACCACATCCCAGGGGTTGATGGCGAAAGTAATCGTGTCAGCCCGATGGATGTGATGTGTGAGTAAGGAAGTAACACTTGTGATGGGAAGGTGCCAGAACCGTGTGGTAAGCCAACAGATCTCATGTCACTCGAGGCGAAGATTTCTTGGTTAAAGGTATTGTGAAGAAATTGGAAGATTTATCTGAAGCTGCTGGAAACTCGGAAAGCTAAAATCTGGGGAAAGGAGTCAGGAGCAAATTGAGACAATTAGTGAGAAAGAATCATCCTTGTATTACAGATTTGCTGGTTCTTTTATTGGATATGTTCGTGCATGAATAAATTCAGTCAATGCTGTTGAGCAAGTAAAAGCTGATATTCAGACTTGGATATCAATGCACACAGGAAAATTTCATCCACACAGGTGGCGGGTGTGAGAGAAGGGTGCAAAGTACAAAGCTGGAAAGCCTTGATGAGACCAGTCTGGCCAGTTGCTATCGGTGCAGTGGCCATAAATGATCACAGTTTAGTACAGACTGGAGTCTCAGTTACCAAAACAAGCCTGCAGATATAAGCTAAGGCGCACAACTACAGAACGCATAGTTGTTTAACAAAACATCTAAGTTAGCACAATAAAATCATAAAACCATAAGATATAGGAGCAGAATTAGGCCATTTGGCCCATCAAGTCTGCTCTGCCATTCAATCATGGCTGATCCATTTCTCCTCTCAGCCCCAATCTCCTGCCTTCTCCCCGTATCTCTTCATGCCCTGACAAATCAAAAATCTATCAACCTTTGTCTTAAGCATGCATAAAGATTGGCCTCCACAGCTGCCTGTGGCAACTAATTCCACAGATTAACCACCCTGTGGATATAGAAATTCCTCCTCATCTCCATTCTAAAAGGACGACGTTCTAGTTTGAGGCTGTGTCCTCTGGTCTTAGACACTCCCACCATGGATAACATCCTCTCCACGTCCACTCTATCAAGGACTTTTACTATTTGATAAGTTTCAATCAGGTCACACCTCATTCTTCTAAATTACAGTGAACACAGGCCCAAAGCCATCAAACACTTTTCATATGATAAGCCATCCCAAGTTTATCGTGAACCTCCTTTGAACCCTTTTCAGTTTCCCACATCCTTTCTAAGATAAGGGGCCCAAAACCGCACACAATACGCCAAGTGAAGCTTTACCAGTACTTCATAAATCTGAACAATACATTTTTGCTTTTATATTCTAGTCTTCTTGGAATGATTGATGACATCGCATTTGCCTTCCTCACCCAGACCCAACATGCACAACGACTCCCAAATCCTTTTGCGCCCAGATGTTTGATTTTTTCTCTCCATTTAAAAAATAGGCAACCCTTTTATTTCTTCTACCAAAATGCATGACCAAACACTTCCTGATAATGTATTCCATCTGCCATTTCTTTGCCCATTTCCTAATCTGTGTAAAGTCCTTCTCTGGATCCTTATTACCTCAAAACTGCCTGCCCCTCCAACTATCTTCATATTGTCTGCAAACTTTGTAACAAAGTCATCAAATCCATCATTCAAATCATTGACATGCAGAGTAAAAAGAATCAGTCCTAACACAGACCCAGTGGAACACCACTCGTCACTGGCAGCCAACCAGAAGAAGCTCCCTTTATTTCCACTCTTTGCCTCCTGCCAATCAACCACTGCTTTATTCATGCCAGAATCTTTCCTGTAGTAGCATGGGCTCGTAGCTTGTTAAGCAGCCTTGTGTGTGGCACCTTGTCATAGGACTTCCGAAAATCGAAGTACACAACATCAACCGATTCTCCTTTGTCTACCCTGCTTGTTATTTCTTCAAGGAATTCCAACAGATATGTCAAGCAAAATTTTCCTTTGAAGAAACAATGCTGACTACTGCCTATTTTATCATCTGTGTCCAAGTACCCCAAAACCACATCCTTAACAATCAACTCCTGTAAGACCAGAAGACCATAAGATTAGGAACAGAATTAGTCTGCTCTGCCATTTTATCCAAATTTCATCTCAGCCCCAATCTCCTGCCTTCTCCCCATATCCCTTCATGGCCTGATGTTAAGGATCTGGCCTGAACACTGGGTCGGAGGGCCTCTGCTTGTAGCTCTGGATCATGACAGTCTTTAATTTCTGTTTTCTTTCACCTGGTCATGTGGGTTCTGGCCCAGCCCCTTTCCTTTTATGGACTTCCTCCAATTACCTGCTTGTCTCCTCATTTGCACCCACCTGTGTCTAATTTTCACTCATTACCCTTTCCATTTAAACCCTGCCTTGACGAGCATCCTCTGCTAGTTCGTCCCAGTTCTGACCTGTGTTGTTCTAGCCTGTCATTGTGACTTCTGCCAGCCGATTTTACCTGATTCTGTGTTTTGGACCTTGCCCATTCTTGGACCTGATTTTTTGCCTGTGTGCTCTGGATTGTCTGCCCTTGCCTGACTGTCTTTTCTGGGTAAGACCTCTGCCTGCCACTTTGGATTTGTGCCTGCCTTCTGTTTTTGAAAGTCTGTTGCCTTTGTGCTCCCTAATAAATCCTGGTGAAATAATATTCATTGGTCTGCAGTTGAGTCCCACTGAAACCTGACACCTGACCAATCAAGAATCTATCAATCTCTTCATTAAATATAAATAAAGACTTGGCAACAAATTCTGCAGGTTCAACACTTTCTGGCTAAAGAAATTCCTCCTCATCTTCATTCTAAAAGGATGCCCCTCTATTCTACCATAGACTGTCCCACCATAAAAAACATGCTCTCCACATCCACTCTATCAAGGTCTTTCACCATTCAATAGGTTTCAATGAGCTTGCCCCTCATTCTTCTAACTTCTAATCAATCCAGGCCCAGAACCATCAAACATTCTTCATATGACAAACTGTTCAATCCTGGAATCATTTTCATGAACCTCCTTTGAACCCTCCCCAGTTTCAGCACATCCTTTTCAAGATAAGGGTCCCAAAACTGCTCACAATACTCCAAGTGAGGCCTCACTGGTGCCTTATAAAGTCTCAAAAAGACTAACTGGCTTATAGTATCCTTTCTTCTGTCTCTCTCTCTTCTTAGAGAGTCTTGAAAAGTTATTACTAATGCTTTCACGATCTCTTCAGCCACCTCTTTCAGAACTGTGGCATGTACACCATCTGGCCCAGGTGACTTAACTACCTTCAGACCTTTCAGTTTCTCAAGCACCACCTCTCTAGTAACAGTAAATTCACACACTTCATGCCCCCTAACACCTTGAATTTCCATCATACTACGAGAGTCTTCCACAGTGAAGGCTGATGCAAAATACCTATTCAGTTTGTCCGTCATTTCTCTGTCCCCCATTATTACCTTTCCAGCAGTCCGATACCCACTCTCACCTCTCTTTTATACTCTAATTATCTGAAGAAACCTTTGGTATCCTCTTTAATATTATTGGCTGGCTTACTTTCGTATTCCACCTTTACCTTCTTAATGGCTTTTTAAGTTGCCTTTTGTTGGTTTTTAAAAGCTTCCCAATCCTCTAACTTCCCACTAATTTTTGCTCTATTATATGCCCTCTTTTGGCTCTCAGGTTGGCTTTGACTTCTCTTGTTAGCCAATGTTGTATCATCTTTCCTTTAGATACCTCTTCCTCTTTGGGATATAAATATCTGTGCCTTCCGCATTCCTTCCAGAAATTCCAGCCATTGCTGCTCTGCTGTCATCCCTGCCAGTGTTGTTTTCCAATCAATCCTAGCCAACTCCTCTCTGGTGCCTCTGTAATTCCCTTTACTCCACTGTAATGCTGATACATCTGACTTTAGGTTCTCTGTCTCAAATTTTATGCTGAATTCTATCATATTATGATCACTTTCTCCCAAGGGTTCTTTTACCTTAAGCTCTCTAATTAATTCTGGTTCATTGCACAACACCCAATCCAGAATAGCTGATCCTCTTGTGAGCTCAACCAAGAGCTGTTCTAAAAAGCCATCTTGTAGTCACATGAGAAATTCCCTCTCATGTAATCCAACACCAACTTGATTTTCCCAATCTACCTCCATACTGAAAACTGCCATGACTATTGTACCATGTCCTTCTGGCATGCATTTTCTCTCTCCCGTTCTCATTTGTAGGCCACCTTCTTCCTACTATTTGCAGGTCTGCATACAAATACCATCAGGGGTTTTTTACACTTGCAGTTCCTTACCTTTATCCATAGTGATTCACCACCTTCTGACCCTAAGTTACCTCTTTCAAATGATCTGATTTCATTTTTTTTATCATCAGAGCAACACCACCCCTCTGCCTTCCTGCTTATCTTTTCAATACAACATGTATCCTTGGACATTAAGCACCCAGTTATAATCTTTCAGCCATGATTCAGTGATGCCTACAACATCATACCTGCCAATCTGCAACTGTACTGCAAGTTCATCTACCTTATTCCGTATACTGCGCGCATTCAGATACAGCACCTTCAGTCCTGTATTCAACCTTTTTGATTTTGTCGCACAATGCCCAACCTTTTGATTCCTGACCTTCTCTGAGCTCTTACCAACATCTGCCTCCACAATCTCTCCACTAACTGTCCTGGCACTCTGGTTCCCATCCCCCTGTAACTCTAGTTTAAACCCCACAGTGCAGCATTAACAAACCTTCCTGCTAGGATACTAGTCCCCCTCCAGTTCAGGTGCAAACTGTGTCTTCTGTATAGGTCCCACCTTCCCTGGAAGAGAGCCCAATGATCCAAAAAATCTGATGCCCTCCCTCCTTAGCCACATATTAAACTGTATAATCTTCCTAGTTCTGGCCTCACTAGCACGTGGCATGGGCAGCAATCCTGAGATCACCACCCTTAACTTAGCACCTAACTCGCTGAATTCCCTATGCAGAACCTCATCATTCATCCTACCCATATCATTAGTACCTACATTACCACAACTTCTGGCTGTTCATCCTCCCAGTTAATGCTGAGGACTTGATCCGAGATATCCCAGACATTGGACCCAGGAGGCAACATACCATCCAGGAAGCTTGTTCTCGCTCACAGAACCTCCTGTCTGTTATTCTAACTAACGAATCTCCTCTCACCACAGCGATAGGTGCTACATAGATATCACCACAGAGTTTTGGCTGAGGAGTTGGTGTAGGAAGGAAGGTATCAGATTTTTGGATCATTGGGCTCTCTTCCAGGGAAGGTGGGAATTGTTCAGAAGAGATGGTTTGATGGTTTTCACCTCAACTGGAGGGGGACTCATATCCTAATATCCTAGCAGGAAGGTTTTCTAGTGCTGCATGGAGGTGGGGGGGGGGTGGGTTTAAACTGGAGTTGCAAGGGGATGGGAACCAGAGTGACAGAATGGATAGTGGACAGGTTGTGGAGACAGATGGTGTGAATAGTGTCCTGAACTGCATATATTTCTAAGCAAGAAGTATTGAAGGAAAGACAGATGAGCTGAGGGCATGGATCAGCACATGGTACAGTATTATGATACTGTGCGCTTGGTTGCAGGAGGGACAGGATTGGCAGCTCAATTTTCCAGGGTTCCGTTGTTTTAGATGTGATTAAGTGGGAGGGATTAAAGTGGGAAGGGTGTTGAGTATTTGGAGAGATAAGGACTGATTCGGGATAGTTAGTGTGGTTTCTTTTGTGGTAGGTTGTGTCTAACCAATCTTAAAGAGTTTTTTGAGGAAATTGTAGAAGATAGAACATAGGAATCTACAGCACATTACAGGCCCTTCAGCCCACAATATTGTGCTGACCATGTAACCTTCTCTGGAAGATGCCTAGAATTTCCCTACTACATAGCCCTCTATTTTTCTAAGCTCCATGTTTAAGAGTTTCTTAAAAGACCCTTTTGTATCCGCCTCTACTAGCATTGCTGGCAGTGCATCCCACGCACCCGTCACTCTTTGACAAACCCTCTGTACCTACTTCCAAGCACTTTAAAAATGTGCCCTCTGACTATCCACACAATCAATGCCTCTCATCATTTTATACACTTCTATCAGGTCACCTCTCATCCTCCGTCGCTCCAAGGAGAAAAGGCCGAGTTCACTCAGCCTATTCTCATAAGGCATGCTCCATCCTTGTAAATCTCCTCTGCACTCTCTCTATAGCATCCACATCCTTCCTGTAATGAGGTAACCAGAACTGAACACAGTACTCAAGTGGGGTCTCACTAAGATTTTATATACCTATAACAGTACTTCACGGCTCTTGAACTCATCCATCACACCATACACCTTCTTAGCAACACTGTCAACCTGCTCAACAGTTTTGAGTGTCCTATGGACACAGACCCCAAGATGTTTCTGATCCTTCACATTGCCAAGAGTCTTACATTTAATATTATACTCTGTCTTCAAATTTGACCTACTGAAATGAACTACTTCACACTTATCCAGGTTGAACTCCATCTGCCACTTCTCAGCCCAGTCCTACATCCTATCAATGTCCCGCTATAACCTCTGACAATCCTCCACACTATCCACAACACCCCCAACCTTTGTGTCACCAGCAAACATACTTACCCACCCTTCTACTTCCTCACACAGGTCATTTGTAAAAATCACAAAGAGGAGGGGTCCCAGAACAGATCCCTGTGGAACACCAATGATCACTGACCTCCATGTAGAATACATACCATCTACAACCTCCCTTTGCCTTCTGTGGGCCATCCAATTCTGGATCCACAAAGCAAGGTCTCCTTGGATGCCATGTCTCCTTACTTTCTGAATGAACCTCGCATGGGGAACCTTATCAATTGCCTTACTAAAATTCATATACACTACATACACTGCTCTACCTTCATCAATGTGTTTTGTTACATCCAGGAAATTACCAGTAAAGTCAATGAAGGTAAGGTAGTGGATGTTGTCTACATGAACTTTAGCAAGGCTTTTAACAAGGTCCCACATGGAAAGTTGGTCAAAAAGGTTCAGTCGCTTGGCATTCAAGATGAGGTAATAAATTGGATTAGATCTTGTCATTGAGGGAGAAGCCAGAGACTTGTAGTAGATGGAAGCCTCTCTGACTGGAGGCCATTGACTAGTGGAGTGCACAGAGATCGGTGCTGAGTCCATTGTTTGTCATCTATATCAATGATTTGGATGACAATATGGTTAACTGGATCAGCAGATTTGCGGATGGCACCAAGACTGGAGTGTAGTGGACAGCGAGGAAGGCTATCAGACATTGCAGTGGGATCTGGACAAACTGGAAAAAATGGGCTGAAAAATGGCAGATAGAATTTAAAAACGCAAACAACAGGAATTCTGCAGATGCTCGAAATTCAAGCAACACACATCAGTCTTCTCCTATCATTTTGGATCTCCCCCTCCCCCTCCCACTTTCAAATCTTTTACTAACTCTTCCTTCAGTTAGTCCTGACGAAGAGTCTCGGCCTGAAACGTCGACTGTACCTCTTCCTAGAGATGCTGCCTGGCCTGCTGCGTTCACCAGCAACTTTGCTGTGTGTAGATAGAATTTAATGTAGACAAGTGTGAGGTTTTGCATTTCAATAGGACTCACCAGGGTGGGTCGTACACAGTGAACAGTAGTAGGGCACTGAGGTGTGCTGTAGAACAAAGGGACCTGGGAATACAGGTCCATAGTTTATTGAAAGTGACGTCACAGGTAGATAGGGTTGTAAAGAAAGCTTTTGGCACCTTGGCCTTTGTAAATCAAGGTACTCAGTACAGGAGATGGGATGTTATGTTGAAGTTCTGTAAGATGTTAGTGAAGTCTAATTTGGAGTGTGCAGTTTTGGCCACTACCAGCAGGAAAGATGTAAATAAGGTTAAAAGAATACAGAGAAAATTTATAAAGATGTTGCTGGGACTGGAGGACCTGAGTTAGAAGGAAAGACTGAATAGGTTAGAACTTTGTTCCATGGAACATAGAAGATTGAGGGGAGGTTTGTTTTAGGTATACAAAATTATGAGGGGTACAGACAGGGTAAATGGGGCTACAACTACAAATGCAGCCCCTGACAAACCGAGTTAAGGAGCTGGAGCTGGATGAACTTTGGATCATTCATGAGGCAGAGGCAGAAATAGTCAGGAGTTTCAGGGAGATAGTCACCCGTAAGAGTCAGGAGACATATAGCTGGGTGACTGTCAGAAGAGGGAAGGGGAATAGACAGAATGAGCAGAGCACCCCTGTGGCTGTTCCCATCAACAATGACTATACTATTTTGGATACTGTTGGTGGGGACGACCTACCAGGGACAAGTTGTAGTGGTCACGTTTCTGGCACCGAGACTGGACCCTCAGCTCAGAAGGGAAGGAGGGAAAAGAGGAGATCAGTAGTGATAGGGGATTTGATAGTTAGGGAGACAGATAGAGGTTCTGTGGAAGAGATCGAGAATCTCGGATGGTTTGTTGCCTCCCTGGTGCCAGGGTCCGTGATATCTCGGATCGAGTTCTCGGTATTCTGAAGAGGGAGGGTGAGCAGCCAGATGTCGTGGTCCATGTAGGGCCCAATGACGTGGATAGGAAGGAGGAGGAAGTCCTGCAAAGAGAGTTTAGGGAGTTAGGTGCAAAGTTGAAGGACAGGACCTCCAGGGTTGCAATCTCAAGATTACTACCCGTGCCACTTGCTAGTGAGGCTAGAAACAGGAAGATAATGCAGCTAAATATGTGGCTAAGGAGTTGGTGCAGGAGGGAGGGCTTCATGTTTCTGGACAATTGGGCCTTGTTCCAGGGAAGGTGGGACCTGTTCTGATGGGATGGGTTGCACCTGAACTGGAGGGGGACTAACATCATTGCGGGAAGGTTTGTTAGTGCTGCTCCAGGGGGTTTAAACTAGATTTGCAGGGGAAGGGGAACCAGAGTGTTAGAGCAGATAGTGAGGTGGAGGAGGATAAATGTCATGCGAGAACTGTAAATATAGTGCATGGAGGAAAGCCAGATCTAACATATAGAGAGGCTTTGATAAAAGAGAAGCAGAATAAAGGGTGTAAAGGCAGTAAGGTAGAAGGGCTAAAGTGCGACTACTTCAATGCAAGAAGCATCAGGAACAAAGGTGATGAACTGACAGCTTGGATACGTACATGGAATTATGATGTAGTGGCCATTACAGAGACTTGGCTGGCACCAGGGCAGGAATGGATTCTCAATATTCCTGGATTTCAGTGCTTTAAAAGGGATAGAGAGAGAGAAAGGGATAGAAAGGAGAGGAGGGGTGGCATTCCTGGTCAGGGATACTATTACAGCTGCAGAAAGGGTGGGTAATGTAGCGGGATCCTCTTTTGAGTCAATATGGGTGGAAGTCAGGAACAGGAAGGGAGCAGTTACTCTATTGGGGGTATTCTATAGGCCCCCTGGTAGCAGCAGAGATACAGGGGAACAGATTTTGGAAAGGTGCAAAAATAACAGGGTTGTTATCATGGGTACTTTAATTTCCCTAATATTGATTGGCACCTGATTAGTTCCAATGGTTTAGATGGGGCAGTTTGTTAAGTGTGTTCAGAACGGATTCCTGTCACAGTATGTTGACAGGCTAACTAGGGGGAATGCCACACTAGATCTAGTATTAGGTAACAAATCGGGTCACGTCACAGATCTCTCGGTGGGTGAGCATCTGGGGGACAGTGACCACCGCTCCCTGAACTTTAACGTCATCATGGAAAAGGACAGAATCAGAGAGGACAGGAGAATTTTTAATTGGGGAAAGGCAAATTATGAGGCTATAAGGCTAGAACTTGTGGGTGTGAATTGGGATGATGTTTTTGCAGGGAAATGTACTATGGACATGTGGTTGATGTTTAGGGATCTGTTGCAGGATGTTAGGGATAAATTTTTTCAGGTGAGGAAGATAAAGAATGGTAGGGTGAAGGAACTATGGGTGACAAGTGAGGTGTAAAATCTAGTCAGGTGGAAGAAGGCAGCATACATGAGGTTTAGGAAGCAAGGATCAGATGGGTCTATTGAGGAATATAGGGTAGCAAGAAAGGAGCTTAAGAAGGGGCTGAGAAGAGCAAGAAGGGGGCATGAGAAGGCCTTGGCGAGTAGGGTAAAGGAAAACCCCAAGGTATTCAATTATGTGAAGAACAAAAGGATGACAGGAGTGAAGGGAGGACGGATTAGAAATAAAGGTGGGAAGATGTGCCTGGAGGCTGTGGAAGTGAGCGAGGTCCTCAATGAATACTTCTCTTCGGTATTCACCAATGAGAGAGAACTTGATGACGGTGAGGACAATATGAGTGAGGTTGATGTTCTGGAGCATGTTGATATTAAGGGAGAGGAGGTGTTGGAGTTGTTACAATATATTAGGACGGATAAGTCCCCGGGGCCTGACGGAATGTTCCCCAGGCTGCTCCACGAGGCGAGGGAAGAGATTGCTGAGCCTCTGGTTAGGATCTTTATGTCCTCGTTGTCCACGGGAATGGTACTGGAGGATTGGAGGGAGGCGAATGTTGTTCCCTTGTTCAAAAAAGGTAGTAGGGATAGTCCGGGTAATTATAGACCAGTGAGCCTTACATCTGTGATGGGAAAGCTGTTGGAAAAGATTATTAGAGAAAGGATCTATGGGCATTTAGAAAATCATGGTCTGATCAGGGACAGTCAGCATGGCCTTGTGAAGGGCAGGTCGTATCTAACAAGCCTGATAGAGTTCTTTGAGAAGGTGACCAGGCATATGGATGAGGGTAGTGCAGTGGATGTGATCTACATGGATTTTAGTAAGGCATTTGACAAGGTTCCACACAGTAGGCTTATTCAGAAAGTCAGAAGACATGGAATTCAGGGAAGTTTGGCCAGGTGGATTCAGAATTGGCTTGCCTGCAGAAAGCAGAGGGTCATGGTGGAGGGAATACATTCAGATTGGAGGGTCGTGACTAGTGGTGTCCCACAAGGATCGGTTTTGGGACCTCTACTTTTTGTGATTTTTATTAACGACTTGTATGTGGGGGTAGAAGGGTGGGCTGGCAAGTTTGCAGATGACACAAAGGTTGGTGGTGTTGTGGATAGTGTAGAGGATTGTCAAAGATTGCAGAGGGATGCAGAAGTGGGCTGAGAAATGGCAGATGGAGTTCAACCCGGAGAAGTGTGAGGTGGTACACTTTGGAAGGACAAACTCCAAGGCAGAGTACAAAGTAAACGGCAGGATATTTGGTAGTGTGAAGGAGCAGAGGGATCTGGGGGTACATGTCCACAGATCCTTGAAATTTGCCTCACAGGTAGATAGGGTAATTAAGAAAGCTTATGGAGTGTTAGCTTTCATAAGTCGAGGGATAGAGTTTAAGAGTTGCGAGGTAATGATGCAGCTCTATAAAACTCTGGTTAGGCCACACTTGGAGTACTGTGTCCAGTTCTGGTCACCTCACTATAGGAAGGATGTGGAAGCATTGGAAAGGGTACAGAGGAGATTTAACAGGATGCTGCCTGGTTTAGAGAGTATGTATTATGATCAGAGATTAAGGGAGCTAGGGCTTTACCCTCTGGAGAGAAGGAGGATGAGAGGAGACATGATAGAGGTATACAAAATATTAAGATAGAGTGGACAGCCGGCGCCTCTTCCCCAGGGCACCATTGCTCAGTACAAGGGGACAGGGCTTTAAGGTAAGGGGTGGGAAGTTCAAGGGGGATATTAGAGGAAGATTTTTTACTCAGAGAGTGGTTGGTGCGTGGAATGCACTGCCTGAGTCAGTGGTGGAGGCAGATACACTAGTGAAATTTAAGAGACAACTAGACAGGTATATGAAGGAATTTAAGGTGGGGAGTTATATGGGAGACAGGGTTTGAAGGTCGGCACAACATTGTGGGCTGAAGGGCCTGTACTGTGCTGTACTATTATATGTTCTATGTACAACTGGAGGTCATGGGTTAAGGATGAACGGTGAAAAGTTTAAGGGGAATATGAGGGGAAACTTCTTCATTCAGAGGGTGGTGAGAGTGTGGATCGAGCTGCCAGTGGAAGTGGTTTGCTCGATTTTAACATTTAAGAGAAATAGATAGGTACAGGGCTGGTAGGGTATGAAGGGCTATGGTCCCAGTGCAGATCGATGGAAGTAGGCAGCTTAAATGGTTCGGCATGGACTAGATGGTGTGAGGGGCCTGTTTCAGGGCTGTACTTTTCTATGGTTCTGTACAATCTATCTGGGTACTGTGCCTATAAGAAGTATTCTCTCCCTTTGGAAGTTTTCACGTTTTATTGTTTTACAACATTGAATAAAAGTGGATTTAATTTGGCTTTTTTTTGACACTGATCAACAGAAAAAGACTCTTGTGTGTCAAAGTGAAAACAGATCTCTACAAAGTGATCGAAATTAATTACAAATATAAAACATAAAATAATTGATTGCATGAGTATTCACTCCTTTCAAGCCAGTATTTAGTACAAGCACCTTTGGCAGCAATTACAGCCTTGAGTCTGTGTGGATAGGTCTCTATCAGCTTTGCACATCTGGACACTGCAATTTTTCCCCATTCTTCTTTAAAACTGCTCAAGCTCTGTTAGATTGCATGTGGATCGTGAGTGAACAACCCTTTTTAAGTCCAGCCACAAATTCTCAATTGGATTGAGGTCTGGTCTTTGACTTGGCCACTCCAGAATATTAACTTTGCTGTTTTTAAGCCATTCCTGTGTAGGTCTGATGATGTGCTTGGGGTTATGGTCTTGCTGGAAAACTAATCTTCTCCCAAGTCGCAGTTCTTTTACAGATTGCATCAGGTTTTCCTCCAGGATTTCCCTGTGTTTTGCTGTATGCATTTTACCCTCTCTCTTCACAAGCCTTCCAGGGCCTGATGCAGTGAAGCATCCCCACAGCATGATGCAGCCACCACCATGCTTCACGGTAGGGATGGAGTGTTTTTGAGGAGGTGCAGTGTTTGGCTAATGCCAAACATAATGTTTAGTCCTGCCGAAGGGTCTCGGCCCAAAACGTTAACTATACTTTTTTCCATTGATGCTGCCTGGCCTACTGAGTTCCACCGGCGTTTTGTGTGTATAGCGTTTAGTTTGATGGCCAAAAAGCTCAGTTTTGGTTTCATCAGACAATAGAACCTTCTTCCAGCTGACCTCAGGGTCTCCCACATGCCTTCTGGCAAACTCCAGCTGAGATTTCATGTGAGTTACTTTCAACGGTGGCTCTCTCTTTGCCACTCTGATGAAGCTGCGACTGGTGAAGCACCCAGGAAGCAGTAGTTGTATGCGCAGTGTCTCCCATCTCAGCCAATGAAGCTTGTAACTCCTCCAGAGTTGTCATAGGTCTCTTGGTGGCTTCCCTCACTCGTCCCCTCCTTGCACAGTCACTCAGTTTTTGAGGATGGGCTGCTCTAGGCAGATTTACAGCTGTGCCACATTCATTCCGTTTCTTGAACTGTACTCCAAGGAGTATTCAGTCACGTGGAAACTTTCTTGTATCCATCCCCTGATTTGTGCTTTCCAATAACCATTTTGCAGAGTTGGTTGGAGTGTTCTTATCTCTTCATGATGTAGCTTTTACCAGGATATGGACTCACCAGCAGTTGGAACTTCCAGGTATAGGTGCATTTTTACTACAATTGAAACACTTTGACTGCACACAGGTCTCCAAAAACAGATCTCTATTTAACTAATTATGTGACTTCTAAAACATAGGTAGGAAAAGGGAGGAGGTCCTGAAAACAGGCAACAGGGAGGTAGGAAGGAAGTTGAGAAGCAGGACTGCAAAGGTAGTAATCTCAGGATTACTGCCTGTGCCACGCGACAGTGAGCATAGGAATAAAGTGAGGTGGAGGATGAATGTGTGGCTGGGGGATTGGAGCAGGGGGCAGGGATTCAGATTTATGGATCATTGGGACCTCCTTTGTAGCAGGTGTGACCTGTACAAAAGGGACGGGATGCACTTGAATCCAAGGTGGGCCAATATCCTGGCAGAGAGGTTTGCTAAGGCTATTGGGGAGAGTTTAAATTAGAATGGGGGGGTGGGAACCGAACTGAAGAGATGGGGGAATGGGCTTTTGGCTCACAAATAGAGAAAGCTTGGAGGCAGTGCGAGAGGGAGGATAGGCAGGTGATAGAGAAGGGATGCATTCAGACTGATAGCTTGAGATGTGTTTATTTTAATGCAAGAAGCATCATGAACAAAGTGAATGAGCTTAGAGCGTGAATCAGTACTTGGAGCAATGATGTTGTGGCCAATACAGAGACTTGGATGGCTCAGGGGCAGGAATGGCTACTTAGAGTGCCAGGCTTTAGATGTTTCAGAAAGGACAGGGAGGGAGACAAAGAGGTGCGGGTGTGGTACTGTTGATCTGAGATAGTGTCACGGCAGCAGAAAAGGAGGAAGTCATGGAGGGATTGTCTCTGTGGGTGGAAGTTAGAAACAGGAAGGGGTCAATAACTCTACTGGGTGTTTTTTATAGACCACCCAATAGTAACAGGGACATCGAGGAGGAGATAGGGAGACAGATTCTGGAAAGGTGTAATAATAACAGGGTTGCTGTGGTGGGAGATTTTAATTTCCCAAATATTGATTGGCATCTCCCTAGAGCAAGGGGATTAGTTGGGGTGGAGTTTGTTAGGTGTGTTCAGGAAGGTTTCTTAGCACAATATGTAGATAAGCCTGCAGGAAGAGAGGCTGTACTTGATCTAGGATTGGGAAATGAACCTGGCCAGGTGTCAGATCTCTCAGTGAGAGAGCATTTTGGAGATAGTGATCACAGTTCTGTCTCCTTTATCATAGCATTGGAGAGGAATAGGAACAGACAAGTTATGAAAGTGTTTAATTGGAGTAAGGAGAAATGTGAAACTATCAGGCAGGAACTTGGAAGCATAAACTGCGAACAGATGTTCTCAAGGAACTGTACGGCAGAAATGTGGCAAATGTCCGGGGGATATTTGCGTGGAGTTCTGCATAGGTACGTTCCAATGAGACAGGGAAAGGATGGTAGGGTACAGGAACCGTGGTGTACAAAGGCTGTTGAAAATCTAGTTAAGAAGAAAAGAAAAACTTACAGAAGGTTCAAAAAACTAGGTAATGATAGAGATCTAGAAGATTATAAGGCTGGCAGGAAGGATCTTAAGACTGAAATTAGGAGAGCCAGAAGGGGCCATGAGAAGGCCTTGGCGAGCAGGATTAAGGAAAACCCCAAGGCATTCTACAAGTACGTGAAGAGCAAGAGGATAAGACGTGGGAGAATAGGACCAATCAAGTGTGACAGTGGAAAAGTGTGTATGGAACTGGAGGAGATAGCAGAGATACTTAATGAATACTTTGCTTCAGTATTCACTGATCTTGGCGATTGTAAGGATGACTTACAGTGGACTGAAAATCTTGATCATATATGCATTAAGAAAGATGAAGTGCTGGAGCTTTTGGAAAGCATCAAGTTGGATACGTCACTGGGACCGAACGAGATATATCCCAGGCTACTGTGGGAGGCGAGGGAGGAGATTGCTGAGCCTCTGGTGATGATCAATGCATCATCAATGGGGATGGGAGAGGTTCTACAGGATTGGAGGGTTGCAGATGTTGTTCCCTTATTCAAGAAAGGGAGTAAAGATAGCCCAGGAAATTATAGACTAGTGAGTCTTACTTCAGTGGTTGGTAACTTGATAGAGAAAATCCTGAGAGGCAGGATTTATGAACATTTGGAGAAGCACAATATAATTAGGAATAGTCAGCATGGCTTTGGCAAAGGCAGGTCATGTCTTACGAGCCTGATTGAATTTTTTGAGGATGTAACTAAATACATTGATGAAGGTAGAGCAGTAGATGTAGTGTATATGGACTTCAGCAAGTCACTTGATAAGGTACCCCATGCAAGGCTTATTGAGAAAGTAAGGAGGCATGGGATCCAATGGGACCTTGCTTTGTGGATCCAGAATTGACTTGCTCACAGAAGGCAAAGAGTGGTTGTAGACAGGTCATATTCTGCATGGAGGTTGGTGATCAGTGGTGTGCCTCAGGAATCTGTTCTGGGACCCCTACTCTTCATGATTTTTATAAATGACCTGGATGAGGAAGTGGAGAGATGGGTTAGTAAATTTGCTGATGACACAAAGGTTGGGGGTGGTGTGGATGGTGTGGAGGGGTGTTAGAGGTTACAGCGGAGCATTGATGGGATGCAAAACTGGGCTGAGAAGTGGCAGATGGAGTTCAACCCAGATAAGTATGAGGTGGTTCATTTTGGTAGCTCAAATGTAATGGCAGAATATAGTACTAATGGTAAGACTCTTGGTAGTGTGGACTATCAGAGGGATCTTGGGGTCCGAGTCCATAGGACACTCAAAGCTGCTGAGCAGATTGACTCTGTGGTTAAGAAGGCATATGGTGCATTGGCCTTCATCAACCGTGGGATTGAGTTTAGGAGCCGAGAGGTAATGTTGCAGCTATATAAGACCCTGGTCAGACCCAACTTGGAGTACTGTGCTCAGTTCTGGTTACCTCACTACAGGAAGGATGTGGAAACCATAGAAAGGGTGCGGAAACCATAGAAAGGGTGCAGAGCGGATTTACAAGGATGTTGCCTGCATTGGGGAGCATGCCTTGTGAGAATAGGTTGAGTGAACTCGGCCTTTTCTGCTTGGAAAAATGGAGGATGAAATGTGACCTGATAGAGGTGTCTGAGATGATGAGAGGCATTGATGGTGTGGATAGTCAGAGGCTTTTTCTCAGGGCTGAAATTGCTAGCACGAGAGGTCACAGTTTTAAGGTGCTTGGAAGCAGGTACAGAGGAGATGTCAGGGGTAAGTTTTTTATGCAGAGAGTGGTGAGTGTGTGGAATGGGCTGCCGGCAACGGTGGTGGAGGCAGATACAATAGGGTCTTTTAAGAGACTCCTGGATAGGTACATGGAGCTCAGGGTTGTCAGGGAGGGGTAGCACCTCTGGTGGGGGAACATGTCGCATCCTTTTCAAGGCAGTTAGTCCACCTTTGGTCCCCACCTGGCACTCAGCTCTCACCTGTGGCTCCCCGTAGCTGTTTGCATGCAACAGCGGCCACACCCCGGGCAACGGCTTCGACAAGCCGGCTAAACCAGGTGAGGGTAGCCGACGGGTCTCAAACCCTCGGTGAGATAAGGAGTTGTCTATCCCAGCATGTGAAGGCAGACTCTGGCGGATTGAGCATTCGATAACAATGGAAGGTCCAACGGTCAAGAAGGCGGTCTCTGCAAGCGTTGTGGAACGTGTAGAGCAGGACAAGACACAGAAGACATCCACTGTGCCTAGTCCCATCTCCAGCTGTCTTGACTCTGTCTTGCCACTGGATCCAGATTGGAATTGGGAAGAGAGAGTGAGGCTGACGCTGCGCAACTCTCCCTCACTTAAATCCAAATCACGCGCTAGTCTCGACACCATTATAATGGTGTCAAGGTCCTCATCGACGTCGACGATGGACAAACACACATGGAGATCAGAAAAATAGAACTTTAGGTTGTTTCTAAAGTAAGAACATGTTCGGCACAGCATTGTGGGCTGAAGGGCCTGTATTGTGCTGTAGGTTTTCTATGTTTCTAAAACCAATTGGCTTCACCAGTGATGATTTGGTGCAACATATTATAGGGGGTGAATACTTATGCAATTAATTATTTTGTGCTTTATATTTGTAATTAATTTGATCACTTTATAGAGAGCTGTTTTCACTTTGAAACAGAAGAGTCTTTTTCTGTTGATCAGTGTCAAATAAACAAATTAAATCCACTGTGATTCAATGTTGTAAAACAATAAAACATGAAAACTTCTAAGGAGGGTGAATACTTTTCATCGGCAATGAATATACGCTCTTATGCATTTATATCATTTGTGTTATTATTATTATTATTATTATTATTGTGGACTTCATTTTTTGTACTGCTTCAGATCAGAGGAAGAATTATTTCACTTGAGGAACATTTATTTCACTCTCCTTACACTTGTTTACAGGAAATGATATTGAACAATCTTGAACTTGATCTGGATGTGTTTATGGAGGTGTGGTTTTCCTATTCAGAGAAGTGTACCTGTTGAACTAATGTTTGAACCAGACTGTTTCTCCCCTGGGCACTCACGTACCCTACTTGGTGTACCCCACCAGGCACCGATCCGTTCGAATGTGCTCACAGGTATGTGACCCCTGACTTTCAGAAAGATGGGTGCTGTTGAGCTGGCTCTAGGTTTCCTGCCCTCTGCTGCCTCACCTCCAGCAATGAATCACAGCAAGACAGCACACCTGAGTCTCCACTTCCTCAAAGGATCAAGAAAATACCCCATTGACCCTGACCAATTTTTATAGATGTACAGTATGACAGAAAGCATCCATGTGGATGCATCATGGCCTGGTACAGCAACTGTGACCACAAGAAACTGTGGAGAGTTGTGGACACAGCTCAGCACATCACAGAAATCAGCCTCTCCTCCGTGTACTCTGTCCACACTTCTCTCGGCTTTGGGAAAGTAGCAACATAATTAAGGAATCCTCCCACCCTGGTCACTCTCTCCCTCCACCTCGCATTGGGCAGGAGATACAAAAGTTTGGAAATATTCACCGCTAAGCTCTAGGACAGCTTCTTTCCAGCTGTTACAAGGACCTCTTCTCTGATAACAATGAACTTGATTTCTCAACCCATCTTGTTGTGGCCTGCACCTTATTGTCTGCCTGCACTACACTTTCCCCGTGACAGTGTGTTCTGCATTCCGATACTGTTTTCCCTTTGTATTAAGACCATAAGACCATAAGACAAAGGAGCAGAAGTAGACCATTCGGCCCATCGTGTCTGCTCTGCCATTTTATCATGAGCTGATCCATTCTCCTATTTAGTCCCACTCCCCCGCCTTCTCACCATAACCTTTGATGCCCTGGCTACTCAGATACCTATCAATCTCTGCCTTAAATACACCCAATGAGTTGGTCTCTATGCTGCCCGTGGCGACAAATTCCATAAATTCACCACCCTCTGACTAAAAAATTTTCTTTGCATTTCTGTTCTGAATGGGCGCCCTTCAATCCTTAAGTCATGCCCTCTCGTACTAGACTCCCCCATCATGGGAAACAACTTTGCCACATCCACTCTGTCCATGCCTTTCAACATTCCAAATGTTTCTATGAGGTCTCCCCTCATTCTTCTAAACTCCAAGGAATACAGTCCAGAGCGGACAAATGTTCCTCATATGTTAACCCTCTCATTCCTGGAATCATTCTAGTAAATCTTCTCTGTACCCTCTCCAATGTCAGCACATCCTTTCTTAAATAAGGAGACCAAAACTGCCCACAGTACTCCAAGTGGGGTCTCACCAGTGCCTTATAGAGCCTCAACATCACATCCCTGCTCCTATACTCTATTCCTCTAGAAATGAATGCCAACATTGTATTCGTCTTCTTCACTACTGACTCAACCTGGAGGTTAACTTTAAGGGTATCCTGTACGGGGACTCCCAAATCCTGTTGCATCTCAGAACTTTGAATTCTTTCCCCATTTAAATAATAGTCTGCCCGTTTATTTTTTCTGCCAAAGTGCATAACCATACACTTTCCAACATTGTACTTCATTTGCCACTTCTCTGCCCATTCTTCCAATCTATCCAAGTCTCTCTGCATGCTCTCCGTTTCCTCTGCACTACCGGCCCCTCCACCTATCTTCGTAACGTCAGCAAACTTAGCCACAAAGCCATCTATTCCATAAGCCAAATCGTTGATGTACAATGTAAAAAGAAGCGGCCCCAACACTGATCCCTGTGGAACACCACTGGTAACCGGCAGCCAACCAGAATAGGATCCCTTTATTCCCAGTCTCTGTTTCCTGCCAATCAGCCAACGCTCTATCCACGTATGTAACTTTCCCGTAATTCCATGGGCTCTTATCTTGTTAAGTAGCCTCATGTGTGGCACCTAGTCAAAGGCCTTCTGAAAATCCAAATATACAACATCCACTGCATCTCCCTTGTCTAGCCTACCTGTAATTTCCTCAAAAAATTGTAATAGGTTTGTCAGGCAGGATTTTCCTTTAAGGAATCCATGCTGAGTTCTGCCTATCTTGTCATATGCCTCCAGGTACTCTGTAACCTCATCCTTTTCAATCGACTCCAAAAACTTCCCAACCACCGATGTCAAGCTAACAGGTCTATAATTTCCTTTTTGCTTCTTTGCCCCCTTCTTAAATAGCAAAGTGACATTTGCAATCTTCCAGTCTTCCGGAACCATGCCAGAATCTATCGACTTTTGAAAGATCATCGCTAATGCCTCTGCAATCTCCACAGCTACTTCCTTCAGAACATGAGGGTGCATCCCATCTGATCCAGGAGATTTATCTACCTTTAGACTATTCAGCTTCCTGAGTACTTTCTCTGTCATAATTGTGACTGCGCACACTTCTCTTCCCTGTCACCCTTGCATGTCCGGTATACTGCTGATGTCTTCCTCAGTGAAGACTGATGCAAAATACTCGTTCAGTTCCTCTGCCATCTCCTTATCTCCCATTACAATTTCTCCAGCATCATTTTCTATTAGTCCTATATCTATTCTCACCTGTCTTTTACTCTTTATATACTTAAAAAAGCTTTTAGTATCCTCTTTGATATTATTTGCTAGCTTCCTTTCATAGTTAATCTTTTCTCTCTCAGTTCTTGGTTTCCTTTTGTAAGGTTTTAAAAACTTCCCAATCCTCTGTCTTCCCACTAATTTTTGCTTCCTTGTATGCCCTCTCCTTTGCTTTAACTTTGGCTTTGACTTCTCTTGTCAACCACGGTTGCATCCTTTTTCCACTCGAAAATTTCTTCTTTTTTGGAATATACCTGTCTTGCACCTTCCTCATTTCTCGCATAAACTCCAGCCACTGCTGCTCTGCCGTCTTTCCCGCCAGTGTCTCTTTCTAGTCAACTTTGGCCAGTTCCTCTCTCATGCCACTGTAATTTCCTTTACTCCACTGAAACACCAACACATCAGATTTCGGCTTCTCTTTTTCTAATTTCACAGTGAACTCAATCATGTTATGATCACTGTCTCCTAAGGGTTCCTTCACCTCAATCTCTCCAATCACCTCCGGTTCATTGCACAATACCCAATCCAGTACAGCCGATCCCCTAGTGGGCTCAACAGCAAGCTGTTCTAAAAAGCCATCTCGCAGGCATTCTACAAATTCTCTCTCTTGAGATCCAGTGCCGACCTGATTTTCCCAATCCACTCGCATGTTAAAATCCCCCACAATTATCATAACACTGCCCTTCTGACAAGCCTTTTCTATTTCCAGTTGTAATTTGTAGTCCACATCCCTGCAGCTGTTTGGAGGCCTATAAATAACTGCCATCAGGGTCCTTTTACCCCTGCGATTTCTTAGCTCAACCCATAAAGATTCTGCACCTTCCGATCCTATATCATCTCTTTCTAATGATTTCTTACCAGTAAAGCCATGTCTCCCCCTCTGCCTACCTTCCTATCCTTCCGATACACCATGTATCCTTGGACGTTCAGCTCCCAGAGACATGCATCCTTTAGCCATGTCTCAGTGATGGCCACAATATCATACCTGCCAATCTGTAGCTGTACAACAAGATCATCCACCTTATTTCTTATGCTGCGTGCATTTAAGTACAACACCTTAAGACCAGTATTTGATATTTTTTGCTTTGATTTCACTGCAACTTTATTGCACTGCAACTCATCCCAATGGCTACAAATTTGCCCCATCACCTACCTGTCTTTCCTGACATTTTTACTGCTCACTATCTTAGATTTATTTCTGTTTTCCCCTTCCTCCGTTCTATCATTCCGGTTCCCATCCCCCTGCCAAATTAGTTTAAACCCTCCCTAACAGCTCTATTAAACTTTCGCGCCAGGATATTGGTCCCCTTTGGGTTCAGGTGTAACCTGTCCATTTTGAACAGGTCATACTTCCCCCAGAAGAGATCCCAATGATCCAAGAATCTGAAGCCCTGCCCCCTTACACCAGTCTCTCAGCCTTGCATTCATCTGCCTGATCCTACTATTCTTTCCCTCGCTAGCACGTGGCACAGGTAGCAATCCCGAGATTACTACCCTGGAGGTCCTGCTTCTCAGCTTCCTTCCTAACTCCTGGAAATCTCTCTTCAGGACCTCCTCCTTTGTCCTATCTATGTCATTGATACCAACATGTACCAAGACAACTGGCTGCTCACCCTCCTCCTTTAGAATATTCAGGACCCGATCTGAGACATCCCGTACCCTGGCACCTGGGAGGCAACACACCATGCGGGTATCTCTGTCAGGCTCACAGAATCTCCTGTCTGTTCCCCTGACTATGGAATCTCCTACGACTACCACATTCCTCTTCTCCCTCCTTCTCTCCTGCACAACAACGCCAGGCTCAGTGCCAGAGACCCGGTCACCGTGGGCGTCCCCCGTCAGGTCATCCCCCTCAACAGCATCCAGAACAAGATATTTGTTGCTGAGGGGGACAGCCACAGGGGTGCTCTCCACTATCCGGGCATCTCCCTTCCCTCTCTTGACAGTGACCCAGTGTTCTGACTCCTGTAGCCTAGGGATGACTACTGACCCCTGTAGCCTAGGGATGACTACCTCCCTGTAGCTCCTGTCTATCACCTCTGAGACTCACGTTGCGGGTTGAGGGTCCTGTACTGGCTGTAATGTACTGACGTTTGGAAGAACCTCAATGGATGGCTTGCAAAGCAAAGCTGTTCACTCTACTTCAATACAAGTGACAACAATAAACCCATTGCCAATTGCCTGTGAGGGCCAGGCGACCCTAGGTTATTATGGTCCCATGTCCTGAGCTCTGATGAAGCTGTTCCTCTCTGACATGGGCTACACCTTGGTGCATGCAGCCATTGCCTGGTACCGGCAGCACTGGACCCGTTTCTGGATGGACTGCACAAATCCCAGTCTCCATCTCACACCCTGTTCTGCCAACGCCTCCCACCTCTCATTTTGCTGCTGAGGCTCATGGCTCATTGCCCACCACAGGCTGGGGACACAGGAGGATGTGGAGGCAATCTGCAGTCCCCAGACCTGGCTGGCCTCACCACTCCAGAAGCACTGTGGGGGTGGGGGCAGCAGTCTAACACTGTGGGGGGTGGGGACGGTCTAACACTGTGGGGGTGGGGGCAGCAGTCTAACATTATGGGGGTGGGGACAGTCTAACAGTGTGGGGGGTGGGGCAGTCTAACACTGTGGGGGGTGGGGACAGTCTATCATTGTGGGGGTGGGGGCAGCAGTCTAACACTGTGGGGTGGGGGCAGTAGTCTAACAGTGTGGGGGGTGCACAGTCTAACAGTGTGGGGGTGGGGACAGTCGTCTAACACTGTGGGGGGTGGGGACAGTCTAACAGTGTGGGGGTGGGGGCAGCAGTCTAACAGTGTGGGGGGTGGGCAGTCTAACACGGGGTGGGGCAGTCTAACACTGGAATGAAGTCAGAACAGGTCTGAGTCTCAGGGGGACGACAAGTTGGCTTGATACACATCAGGTGAAAGATGGCTTGGGCTTGTCTGACCAGGTTCATGGACGATGGGGAGGAGCTGAGAGGCTGGATGGTGTTGCAGAGGGGCATAGGAAGGGTCTGAGCAACAGAGAGCTGGAGGTTGTATTCCGATGCAGTGGTTCAGACTATCACCTGTCTCACTCACAGACCTGGCCTTTCTGCAGGATTGTATACTTGGTCCTGTATAAATAGTGCATTTCCTTTTTAAGAATACTGTACCTGGATGTATTTTCTCCTGAAGACGGTGTTTTTCTGAGCATGCCCAGTAGCTTGGGTGTGGTAATAAAGAAAGCACTTGTCTCTGCTCCATGCAACAGTAAGATTGACTAATTAAACACATGCATCAATGGTTTGCAGCTGCAGACTGCTGAGGCAGGTGAGCAAGGTGGCATGTGGCTGCTCCCATTTTGAGTGTGAGAGCAACCCAGAATGCAACTCTGCAGCTTTGATCTATTTCTACAGGATCCCTGTGCTGTGTCTCTGTAACTGGATCAGCCAGTCAGTTAACTGTGCAGCTGCCAAGGACTGAGAATTCTAACACCTCATTTAATTAGGCAGTTTCTGTGCCATCCTGCAAATAAAAGGCATGTTTGAATCAACTCACACTCAGGGTGTTGAGCCCAACTGGTGATGGCCATGTCTGACCACATGTCACCCAGTGCTACCTCAGCCATCCTTGGGTCTGTCCCACTGTGGAAAGTGGCCTAACAGGTTTAAAGGGGCAATGTCAGCTCCTCGTACACCATGGTGAAGAGCCACAGCTCAGTGGTGACACATTCTCACCTGCAGCTTCTAATTTTATAGCAGCAAAAGTGATGCTGCATATTCCCCTCTACGTCAGAGCGACAGGGCAAGAAGCACACATGATAAATGAGCACACCGGTCTGAGGAGGCCGATCGGAAATGTAAATGTCCTGGTTGTGAGTTTGAGCTGAATGCACAGGGCACTGGACTTACATATCAAAGGAACTTCAACAAGAAGGATATCAGAAAAGAGAGAAAGAATGAGAAAATGGAGGGCTATGTGGGAGGGAAGGGTTAGATTGATCTTAGAGTAGGTAAAAAGATCAGTAAAACATTGTGTTCTACATTTGCAATGTCTGAGCTGCTTGAGGTCGTAAGTTCATTAACACCTTCAGGGCACAGAGCGGGAGAGGCGCACAGGAAAGAAAGAAACTGGAGCAAGGGAAGCCCATCTGCCACCTGGAACATGGCCCCACAGCATTGAAACAGGCTCTGCTGGAGTTGTGGGCCCCACAGTGTGGAAACAGACTCTGCTGGAGTTGTGGGGCTCACAGTGTGGAAACAGGCTCTGCTGGAGTTGTGGGCCCTACAGTGTGGAAACAGGCTCTGCTGGAGTTGTGGGGCTCACATCATGGAAAAAGGCTCTGCTGGAGATGTGGAACCTATAGACTGGACACAGGCTCTGCTAGAGATGTGGATCCTATAGACTGGACACAGGCTCTGCAGCCCAAGGTATTTGTGTCAACCATCAACAATCCAGTTAAACTCTTCCCATTTTATTTTCCTTGATTCCACCCTTCACCCACACGCTGTGCAATTTACAATGGCCAATTTTCGCAGAGCAGATTCGATGACGGAATGGCAGAGCAGATGCCAATTTATGGCTTATGAGTTTTAATGAAATCTATTCTCATTCTCCTAAACTTGTCAGGTCTGGAGAAGTTGCACTGCACTCCCTCTATCTTTTGTTAGATAAGAAGACCGAACTGTACATGGTATTGTGAGCATGGTCTCACTACGGAGAATAACGTCTCATTACTGTTGTATTCAAATTTTCTCTTTATGACTTCAGAACACTTGCCCTCCTATTTGCTGCCAATACCTGCTCATTGGCCTTTAGTGACTTACATACAAGGACACGCAGGGCCCTTTGAACATCCGCACCATGCAATCTCTCACCTTTGATCAAAACATTTTCTGTTCAGAAGAGATATGATGTGTTGACCTTCATTCGTTGGTGGACTTAGTCCAAGAGCCGCGAGGCAACGCTCCGTAAAACTCTGGGTCGACCACACCTGAAATAGTGTGTTCAGGTCAGTTATGGGAAAGATGCGGAATCTTTAGGGAGAGAAGAGATTTACCAGAATGCTACCTGGACTGGAGAACACGTCTTAGGAAAGATTGAGCAAGCTAGGGCTTTTCCCTTTGGAGCAAAGGAGGATGAAAGATAATTTGATAGAGATGCAGAACATAATAAGAGGCATTGATAGAGGGAGAGACTTTTCCCCAGGGAAGGAATGGCTAATTTGAGGGGGCATAATTTTAAAGTGATTGGAGTAAGTATAGGTGGGATGTCAGATTTTTACGCAGAGTGTGGAATCTGTTGCCAGGATTAGAGGTGAAGGCAGATGCATTAAGGACATTTAAGGAATTCTTAGAGAGGCACATAAATAATAGAAAATTGGAGGGCTATGTAGGGGGAGGATTGTTAGATTGATTTTAGAGTAGGTTATAAGGTGGGCTGAAGGGTCTGTACTGTTCTGTGTTCTATTATTCTCACCAAAGTGGACAATGTTTTTCTGCACCACATTACATATGCTAAGTCCTAATGCACTCACTCATATTCCCTTTGAGCCCCTTACACTCTCCTCTCTGCTCACAATCCCACCATTTCAATATCACCGATAAACTTGGAAATGTGATATTTGCTGCACTCAGCCAAGCTGTTGGCCAACATCCAGGCCCAGGCACCAATCCTGCAATAACCCATCCTGAGGAGGGTCCTGTTATTCTGATCCTTTACTTTCTATCCAATAACCAATTCTCTATCTATGTCAACCCATTATTGTTTGTTCCATGTGCTCAAACCTTGTCGAATAGCTACCTTTGCAGAAATTTATCGGGTGCCGTCCAGATATCCAAATATACCACACTCCTTATGTGTTCTCAGCAGATCAGGCAGCGTTTGTGGAGGGGAATAAACAGTTGACACTTTGAGCCAAGACCCATCACCAGGACTGCAAAATGAAATGTTGACTGTTTATTTATATGCTGTCTGACCTGCTGAGTTCCTGCAACGTTTTGTGTCTGATGCTCTAGATTTCCAGCATCTACAGAATCTCTTGTCCTTATCTGTTTTGTAATCTGGTGCCAAAGAACTCCAGCAGGTGAATCAAGCACAACGTGCCTTTTATAAATTCCTGCTGGCCCTGCTCAACCTGACTGCGGTACTCAGGGTATCCTTTATTACAGATTCCAGTTTCGTTTGCACCACTGACCTAAGGTCAACAGTCTAGTCATACCCTTTCTTTGTCCCTTCATTTCAGAACTAGTTTGTTACTTTCCAACCCAGAGCAATGGACTGCGGAAGACAACATTCACAGCAACCACTAGCTCGAAAGCAAATGTGAAATTTGGGATTCAACAACTTTCCAGGTGTAGTCATGCTATGAGAAGTTCGGGGATCCTGCACTGTCACTGTAAAGTGTGAGAGGGCGGTGAATCTGTGGTGTTCATTGCCACAGACATCTCTGGAGTCATTTAAAGAGGAGGTTGATAAGTTCTTGATTAGTCAGGGCATCAAAGGCAGGAAATAGTGTTGAGAGGGAAAACCAATCAGCCATGGTGGAATGGCAGAGCAGATTGGATGGTCCGAATGGTTTAAATCAGCTCCAATGTCTTCTGGTCTTTCTTCATTTTGTTTCTTCAACTTTATTCAAAGAGCTGGTGATGTGTCCTTTTAACTTACATTTAGGCAGTATATATTTACCTTCACAATTGCAACAGTCTTTGCGTAGCTTTTTAAAATGATGTTCTGTTTCCTTAAGAACAGTATGTTTTGCTGTTAGTCCCCTGTGCATGCTGCTACTTGTAATAGCAGGTCTGATTTATAACTCCTGCACGTTCTTCACTTGGCACTTCCACTGCTTGGGCAATTTTCTGTGCATTCTTAAATGTTAGATTCACCTCTAATGTAAACCACTTGTGAATCCACGAATCATTGGTTGCACAAAGTAACCCTTCTGAAAGGTTACTCTTCTATAAACAGGGGTTCTCATGACTTTCTCAGTTCAACTACAGCGTCACCTACTATTTAATTTTGATTTCTTAACTGTGAATCAAACTTAAAACTTTGCACAAACTAGCAAGGCTTTAGATAAAAGTGGTATTCCAACAAATCCACCAATTGCTTAAACTTTTTTATTACTGAGCCCTTGTGTGGTTTCATGTACATTGACATGTGTCCATTCCAATATTGAACAGTGTCCTTGTGTGGTTTGACATCCATGGACATGAGAACGTTCCAACATCAGACTGTGTCCTCATGTGGTTTGATGTACATTAACATGAGTCAATCCCAATATCAGACTGTGTCTTTGAATGATTTGATGTAATTGACATGTGTCCATTCCAATATTGAACAGTGTCCTTGTGTGGTTTGACATCCATGGACATGAGAACGTTCCAACATCAGACTGTGCCATCATGTGGTTTGATGTACATTAACAGAGTCCATTCGAATACCAGAGTGTCTCCTCCTGTAGTTTGGTGTACATTATAAGTCCATTTCAATATTGAACTGGGTTCTGATCTGTTTTGATGTACATTAAAATAAGTCCATTCCAATACCAGGCTGTGTCCTGCTGTGGTTTGATGCATATTGACGTGAGTCCATTCCAATATTGGACTTTCTCCATGTGTGGTTTGATGTGCATTAACACGAATCCATTCCAGTATCAGACTGTGTCCTCGTGTGGTTTGACATACACGGATATGACAACATTTCAACATCAGCCTGTGTCCTCATGTGGTTTGATGTTCTTTGGTATGAATCCATTCCAAAATCAGACTGTTATCCTCATGTGGTTTGAAGTATATTAACATGAAACCTTTTCAATATTGAACTGTGCCCTCATGTGGTTTGATCTATATTGACACGAGTCCATTCCAATATTGTTCTGTATCATTGTGTGGTTTGATGTACATTGACTGATGTGTCCATTCCAGTACTGAACTGTGTCCTCATCTGATTTGATGTACATGGATGTGAATTCATTCCAATATTGCATTGTGTCTGCATGAGGTTCGAATTACTTTGACATGAATGCATTCCAATATTGAACTGAGTTCTCTTGAGGTTTGATGTACATTGACATGAGTTGTCTACAATAGCACACTGTGTCCTCATGTGGTTTGATATAGATTGAGATGAGTCCATTCCTACATCGGACTGTATCCTCATGTGGTTTGATGTATATTGACATGAGTCCATTTCAATATCAGACTGTGCCTTCGTGTGGTTTTATGCACATTAACCTGAATCCATTCCAATATTGAACTGTGTTCTTGTACGATTTGATGTGCATTGACATCAAACCAGTATAGGAATCATACATAGGCCTCCAAATAGTAATCAGGATGTGGGGTTGAGATTGCAAAGGGATTTGAAAAAGATATGTAATAAAGGGAATGACACAATTGTAAAAGAGGACTTCAATATGCAAGTGGATTGGGAAAATCAGGCTGGTGTCGGATCGCAAGAGAGGGAATTTGTTGAATGCCTGTGAGATGGCATTTTAGAGCAGTTTGTGCTTGAACCTATTCACAAAGGCTATTCACATTCTGTTGTGTAATAACCCAGATCTTATTAGGGAGCTTAACAAAGGAACCCTTAGGAGTCAGTGATCATAATATGATTGAATTTATACTGCAATTTAAGAGGGAGAAGCATAACTCACATGTATCAGTATTGCAATGGAATAAAGGGAATTACAGAGGAATAAGAAAGGAGCTTGCCGAGTGGCTGGGATGACGGCAGAGCAGAGATGGCTGAAGTTTATGGGAATAGGTCACAAGGCGCAGGATAGATATGTCCCACAGAAGTTCTCAAATGGCGGGGTAGACAACTGTGGCTGACAAGGGAATTTAAAGACTGCATAAAAGCCAAGGAAAAGGCATATAAGATAGCAAAAGTGAGTGGGAAGTTGGATGATTGGGAAGCTTTTAAAATCCATCAAAAGACAACTAAAAAAGCTATAAGAATGGAAGAGATGAAATATGAGGGCAAACTAGCCAGTAATATAAAGCAGAATACTAAATATTTTTTCAATTATATAAAGAGTAACATTATATAAAGAGTAAAAGAGAGGTGAGAGATGATATTGAACCACTGAAAAGTGATGCTGGTGAGGAAGTAATGGGGAACAAAGAAATGGCAGATGAGCTTAATGGGTATTTTGCATCAGCCTTCACTGTGGAAGACACCAGCAGTGTGCCAGAAGTCCATGAATGTCAGGACGCTGGAGTGAAAGCCATTGCTTTTACACAGGGAAAAGTCCCAGACGAACTGAAAGGTCTTAAGGTGGATAAGTCACCTGGACCAGATGGACTACACATCCCAGAGTCCTGAGAGAGGTTGCTAATGGATGCATTGGTAATGAACTTTCAAGAATACCCAATTTCCCTCAGGATCAATAAAGTACATCTATCTATCTATCTATCCATGAACGGTCCTGGAGGACTGGAACATAGCAAATGTCACTCCACTGTTTAAGAAGGGAGGAAAACAAAAAAAAAAAGAAATTATTTGGCCAGTTAGCCTGACCTCAGTGGTTGGGCAAGTGTTGGAGTCTATTGTTCAGGATGATAAAATAAGTCAAAGACAGCATGTTTCTGTAAACGGAAATCTTGCCTGACAAATCTGTTAGAGCTCTCCGAGGAAGTAACAAGAAGGGTGGACAAAGGAGAGGCAGTGGATGTCATCCACTTAAATTTTCAGAAGGCATTTGGTAAGATGCCATACATGAGGCTGCTGAACAAGATAAAATCCTATGGCGTTACAGGAAAGATACCGGCATCGATAGCGGAATGGCTGACAGGCAGGAGGCAGTGGGTGGGAATAAAGGGGCCTTTTCTGGTTGGCTGAGTGGTGTTCCTCAGGGACCTTCCTGACGAAGGGTCTCGGCCTGAAACGTCGACTGTACCTCTTCCTAGAGATGCTGCCTGGCCTGCTGCGTTCACCAGCAACTTTGATGTGTGTTGCTTGAATTTTCAGCATCTGCAGAATTCCTGTTGTTTAGATAATGAAGTTGATGGCTTTGTGGCAAAGTTTGCGAATGATACGAAGACAGTTGGAGGGGTAGGTAGTGCTGAGGAAGCAATGGGATTGCAGCAGGACTTAGACAAATTGGAAGAATGGGCAAATAAGTGGCAGGTGGAATACAGTGTTGGGTAAATGTATGATAATGCATTTTGGTAAAAGGAACAATAGTGTGGACTATTATCTAAATGGGGAGAAGGTTCAAATATCAGAGGTGCAGAGGGACTTAGGAGTCCTTGTGCAAGACTCCGAGAATGATAATTTACAGGTTGAATCTGTGGTAAAGAAGGCAAATGCAGTGTTGGCATTTATTTCAAGGGGAATAGATTATAAACCATAAATGCTGCCTGGGCAGGGTGAAAAGCATTATCAGGGATGCATCTCACCCTAACCATGGACTTTTTAACTCTGCTCCCATCCGGTAGGTGCTATAGGAGCCTCCGCTCCCGCACCCCAGCAGGCACAGGAAGAGCTTCTTCCCTGAGGCTGTGACACTGCTGAACTTCTCATCACAGCACAAAGCAGTATTGCACCCATATTGTACTGCCTCAGTACTTTTATATCTGTGTGCTGTAGCACTTTTTTTATTTGCAGTTATTTTGTAAATAACACTATTGTTTGCATTTCTGGTCAGATGCTAAATGCATTTCATTGGCTTTGTATCTGTACTCGACACAATGACAATAAAGTTGAATCTAATCTAATCTAATCTAAAAGCAAGGAAGTAATGCTGAGCCTTTATAACGCACTAGTCAGGCCACACGGAGTATTATCAAAAGTTTTGGGCCACTTGTCTCAGAAAGGATGTGTTGTCATTGGAACACATGACAGAGGAAGTTCATGAGGATGATTCCAGGAAATGAAGAGGTTAACAAATGAGGAGAGTTTGGCAGCTTTAGACCTGTACTGACTGGAATTTAGAAGAAGTGGTGTTGGTGGCGGGGGGCGGGGGGTGGGTAGAATCTCATTGAAACCTACCGAATGTTGAAAGGACTAGATAGGAAGGATGTGGAGAGGATCTTTCCTATGGTGGGGGTATCCAGAACTAGGGGGCACAGTCTTAAAATTAAGGGGCAACCCTTTAGAACAGATGGCTTTTTTTTTAGCCATTGAGTAGTGAATCTGTGGAACGCTCTGCCACAGACTGCGGTGGAGGCCAAGTCCATGGGTATATTTAAGGCAGAAGTTCATAATTTCCTGATCGGTCAGGGCATCAAATGATATAGTGAGAAGGCAGGTGTGTGGGGTTGAGTGGGATCCAGGCTCAGCCATGGTGGAATGATAGAGCAAACTTGATGGGCTGAATGGCCTAATTCTGCTCCTCTGTCTTATGGTCTCATACAAATCTTAAAAGAACTCCATGAACCTCCAAATCACTATGCATTTTTTCTGACTCCTTCAGTAGCTGAAATCACCTGGAACAGAGAGTGCATTCATGTAGAAAGAAACATTTCTGAGAATGTAAAGTTAATGCTGAAAATGAAAACATTTTTCTGTTTCAATCACTTGGTGAATTGGTTCTGCGAAGGAATGTGGCCTATTTCCTGCAGTTACTGGAGTCTCACAGATCAGCAGCCAAAAGGAAAGTAATGAATGAATGAATGGAGTCATTTTTTCACAAGGTGTTTTGCTTTCTGCGGCAATAGACCAAAATAATCCACAGCTGTCTGAGCATACTGCAGCTGAATCACAGACATTGTGAGCTCTGTCCGATCACATATCCTCGAAATGGGAGACTGAATATAACAGCAAAGTATTAGAGATCGCTCGTGGAATATTGCCCTTTTATTGCAGGGGATATGGAGAACAAGAGTAGTGGTTCTTCATCAACTTTACAGGGTGTCAGGGAGACTGCACTCCAGTGTAAATAGCTTTGCTCTTGGTAAATGAGGAGTGAGGAGCTTGTATTGGGACAGAGCAGAGAACTTCACTGGGTTAACTCCTGGGAGGAAGGGTTTATGTATGAATAAAAAAATCAAGAAAACTGGAGCTTTACTCACTGGAGTTTCAAAGAATGAGTGGAAATCTTATTGAAACATAAAATTCTCAATGCTTCAGAGATGTAGAGGTGGAATCTTTCAATTATTTAAAGTGGGGATCGACATCTTCCTTTGTGTGAGGCATGATTCCACGAGGAAGACTTTCTCTCTGCTTCACAGTAACTACAGCGTAACCAGGCTTTCTTGATGACACACTCAACTGGAGCAGGAATAGTGGTGAGTCTGTGGAAGTCATTGCCACAGTTGGCTGTGGAGGGCAAGTCACTGGGGATGTTTAAAGAGACTGGTAGATTCAGACGTTATGGGGAGAAGGCAGGAGAATGGGGTTGAGAGGGATAATAAATCAGCCATGATGGAATGGTAGAGCATTCTCGATGGGCCGAATGGCCCAACTCTGCTCCAATGTCTTATGGAATCTTACGATCTTACCCTAATACGTGGTAAAGTTTTGTGTAGTGAGTACAGGTGAGGTTGGTTGCATTGATCATAAAACTATGAATTAAGCCATTCTGCCCATTGAATCTGCTCTGCCATTCAATCATGGTTTTTTTTTAACCTCATTGTCCTGCCTTCTCCCTGTAATGCTTAACTCTCTTATCAATCTCGGCCTTAAGTACACACAATGACTTGGTCTCCACAAACACCTGAAGCAATGAATTCCCAGATTCACTACCCTCTGGCTGAAGAAATTCCTCCTCATTTCAGTTTTAAAATGGTATCTCTTTGTTCTGAGGCTGTGCCCTTGGATCCTGGACTCTCCTACTAATTCTATGTCCACTCTGTCCAAGTCTTTCAGTATCCTGTAGATTTCAATGAGATCCAGCCCTCATCCTTCTGAATTCCACTGAGTACAGATATTGGCATCAAGTGCCCCTCAGAAGTTCTGCCTTTCATTTCTAGGATTGTTCTTGTGAACCTCCTGTGGACCCGCTCCAGGGCCCTTAGATATATCGTTCCTTCGATAAGGGGCCCAGGCTTGCTCACAGCATTGCAAATGCATCTGACCAATGCCTTATACTGCCTTAGCACTATATCCTTGTTTATATATTCTAGTCTTCTCCAAATAAATGCTAATGTTGAGGCAGCTACCCCTCTAGAGGCATCCACCACTGAAATTCAGCACAAAATTGTGTCCCAGGTTGATGAAGCCTTTTATAATATTTCTTTGTGGCTATTGTGTAAATTATCACCAACTGCTGAAATCTCCTCTGGGTAGCAAAACTTGTCACAGAATTCAGGCTGTGAGTCAAGCATCCTGAGCAAGACTGGCTCCGATCTAGAACACCGCGGATTTCACTTTCTCACCCTGACGACTGTGGTTGAAACTCACTTCCCGACTTCCTCAGAATCCATCTCAGACTCCTCCAAAAACCTTTTAAATTCTCAGGCCCCTTCCCAACAAGTATGTAAACCCAAAAAACATACCCATGATGAAAAAAATGATTGCTCCGGGAAAATTTGGAAATTAGAGAATAGTTTCCTGTATTGATATACAATAAATAATCAGATGAACTGGAACACAAAGAGTTTGAAAGCTCTTTGTCGAAAGACATGACGAGGATTTACAAACAAGGAGATTGCATTAATTATCAACTTAATGAGCCCCTTGGTGTTCCTGAGTCTCGAATCCAATCGGCAGGACACCAGTGCTTTACATGTCTGCAGAGGTAGGCCGCATTGTCGGGCGGGGGGTGGGGTGGGGTGGGGGTCTGACTTCCTCTTGAAACAACAAAACTAATAGTCAATCCCTATTGGGTGGCACACTGGTACCACGGAGCCACTCTACCTCAGAGCTCCGGTGACCCCGGTTCAATCCTGACCTCAGTTGCTGTCTGTGTGGAGTTTGCACGTTCTCCCCATGACTTTGAGTTCCCTCAGATGTTCCGGTTTCATAAAATATCATGGGTAAAGCACTCCCACCGCTGAGCACATCTACATGAGTGCTGTTGCAGGAAAGCTGCATCTATCATCAGGGACCCCCACCACCCAGGTCATGCTCCCTTCTCACTGCTGACATGAGGGAAAAAGAAGATTCAGGAGCATCAGGACGCACACCACCAGGTTCAGGAACGGTTATTACCCCTCAACCATCAGACTCTTGAACCAGAGGGGATAACTTCACTCAACTTCACTTGTCCCATCACTGAACTGTTCCCACAACCAATGGACTCACTTTCAAGGACTCTTCATCTCATGTTCTCAATGTTTATTGCTTATTTATTTATAATTATTATTTTTTCTTTCCTTCTTTCTGAATTTGTACCGTTTGTAGTCTTTTGCACACCGGTTGTCAGCCCTGTTGGTGCAATCTTTCATTGATTCTATCATAGAAACATAGAAAACCTACAGCACAATACAGTCCCTTTGGCCCAGAAAGCTGTGCCAAACCTATCCTTATCTTAGAAATCACCTAACCTTACCCATAGCCCTCTATTTTTCTGAGCTCCATGTACCTGTCCAGGAGTCTCTTAAAAGACCCTGCTGCCTCCACCACCATTGCCGGCAGCCCATTCCACGCACTCACCACTCCCTGCATAAAAAACTTACCCTGATAGCTCCTCTGTACCTACTTCCAAGCACCTTAAAATTGTGCTCTCTCATGTTAGCCATTTCAGCCCTGGGAAAAAACTCAAATCCCTAAACTCAATCCCATGATTGATGAAGGCCAATGCACCGTATGCTTTCTTAACCACAGAGTCAACCTGCTCAGCAGCCTTGAGTGTCCTGTGGACTCAGACCCCAAGATCCCTCTGATCCTCCACACTGCCAAGAGTCTTACCATTAATTCTATATTCTGTCATCCTATTTGACCTACAAAAATGAACCACCTCACACTTATCTGGGTTGAACTCCATCTGCCACTTCTCAGCCCAGTTTTGCATCCTATCAATGTCCCGCTGTAACCTCTGACAGCCCTCCACACTATCCACAACACCCCCAACCTTTGTGTTATCAGCAGGTTTACTAACCCATCCCTCCACTTCTTCATCCGGGTCATTTATAAAAATCACAAAAAGTAAGGGTCCCAGAACAGATCCCTGAGGCACACCACTGGTGACCGACCTCCATGCAGAATATGACCTGTCTGCAACCACTCTTTACCTTCTGTGGGCAAGCCAGTTCTGGATCCACAAAGCAATGTCCCCTTGGATCCCATGTCTCCTTACTTTCTCAATAAGCCTTACATGGGGTACCTTATCAAATGCCTTGCTGAAATCCATATGCACTACATCTACTCCTCTTCCTTCATCAATGTGTTTAGTCACATCCTCAAAAAATTCAATCAGGCTCATAAGGCACAACTTGCCTTTGACAAAGCCATGCTGACTATTCCTAATTATATTATGCCTCTCCAAATGTTCATAAATCTTGCCTCTCAGGTTCTTCTCCATCAACTTACCAACCACTGAAGTAAGACTCACTGGTCTATAATTTCCTGGGCTATCCCTCCTCCCTTTCTTGAATAAGGGAACAACATCCGCAACCCTCCAATCCTCCGGAGCCTCTCCCATCCCCATTGATGTTGCAAAGATCATTGCCAGAGGCTCAGCAATCTCCTCCCTTACCTCCCACGGTAGCCTAGGATACATCTCATCTGGTCCCAGTTACTTGATGCTTTCCAAAAGCTCCAGCACATCATCTTTCTTAATATCTACATTCTCAAGCTTTCAGTCCGCTGTAAGTCACCCCTACAATCGCCAAGATCCTGTTCCGTAGTGAATACTGAAGCAAAGTATTCATTAAGTACCTCTGCTATTTCCTCGGGTTTATACACACTTTTCCACTGTCACAATTGATTGGTCCTATTCTCTCATGTCTTATCCTCTTGCTCTTCACATACTTGTAGAATGCCTTGAGGGTTTTCCTTAATCCTCCCACCAAGGCCTTCTGGCTCTCCTAATTTCTTTATTAAACTCCTTCCTGTTGGCCTTATAATCTTCTAGATCTCTATCATTACCTAGTTTTTTTGAACATTTTACAAGCTCTTCCTTTCTTCTTGACTAGATTTACAACAGCCTTTGTACACCACGATTCCTGTACCCTACCATTCTTTCCCTGTCTCATTGGAACATACCAAAACAGAACCCCACACAAATATCCCCTAAACATTTGCCACGTTTCTTCTGTACATTTCCCTGAGCATCTGTTCCCAATTTATGCTTCCAAGTTCCTGCCTGATAGCCTCCTATTTCCCCTTACTCCAATTAAACACTTTCCAAACTTATCTGTCTCTATCCCCCTCCAACGCTATGGTAAAGGAGATAGAACTGTGATCACTATTGCCAAAATGCTCTCCCACTGAGAGATCTGACACTTGACCAGGTTCATTTCCCAATACCAGATCAAGTGTTGAGTTTAAGAACCGAGAGGTAATGTTGCAGCTATATAGGACCCTGGTCAGACCCCACTTGGAGTATTGTGCTCAGTTCTGGTTGCCTCACTACAGGAAGGATGTGGAAACCATAGAAATGTTGCAGAGGAGATTTACAAGGATGTTGCCTGGGTTGGGGAGCATAGGTTGAGTGAACTCGGCCTTTTTTCCTTGGAGCAACAGAGGATGAAAGGTGACCTGACAGAGATGTATAAGATGATAAGAGGCATTGATTGTGTGGATAGTCCACAGGTCTGAAATGGCTAGCACAAGAGGGCATAGTTTTAAGGTGCTTGGAAGTAGGTACAGAGGAGATGTCGGGGTAAGTTTTTTACGCCGAGAGTGGTGAGTGCGTGGAATGAGCTGCCGGTGGCAGTGGTGGAGGCGGAAACGATAGGGTCTTTTAAGAGACTCTTGGATGGCTACATGGAGCTTAGAAAAATAGAGGGCTATGGGTAAAGCCTAAGTAATTCTAAGGTGGGGACATGTTTGGCACAGCTTTGTGGGCCGAAGGGCCTGTATTGTGCTGTAGGTTTTCTATGTTTCTATGTTTCTAAGTTTAGTCTCTCCTCTTGTAGGTTTATCTACATATTGTGTCAAGAAACCTTCCTGAACACATCGAACAAACTCCACTCAGTCTGAATCCCTCGCTCTAGGGACATGCCAATCGATATTTGGGAAATTATAATCTTCCACCATGAAAATCCTGTTATTATCAGAGCTTTCCAGAATCTGTCTCCCTATCTGCTCCTCGATGTCCGTGTCACTATTGGGTGGTCAACACCCAGTAGGGTTATTGACATCTTCCTGTTCCTAACTTCCACCCACAGAGACTCAGTAGATAATCCCTCCATTACTTCCTCCTTTTCTGCAGCCGTGACACTATCTCTGATCAACAGTACCATGCCCCCACCTCTTTTGCCTCCCTCCCTGTCCTTTCTGAAACATCTAAAGCCTGGCACTCTTAAGTGACCATTCCTGCACCTGAGCCAACCAAGTCTCTGTAATGGCCACAACATCATAGCTCCAAGTACTGATTCACACTCTAGGCTCATCTGCTTTGCTCATAATACTCATTGCGTTAAAATAGACACATCTCAAACCATCGGTCTGAGCGTGTTCCTTCTCTATCACCTGCCTATCCTCCCTTTCACACTGTCTCCAAGCTTTCTCTATTTGTGAGCCAACCGCCTCTTCTTCTGTCTCTTCAGTTTGGTTCCCACGCCCCAGCAATCCTAGTTTAAACTTTCCCCAACAGATTTAGCAAACCTCCCCGCCAGGATATTGGTCCCCCTGGGATTCAAGTGCAACCTATCCTTTTTGTACAGGTCACACCTGCCCCAAAAAAGAAATCTGAATCCCTGCCCCCGCTCCAATCCCTCAGCCATGCATTTACCCTCCACCTCACTCTATTCCTATACTCACTGTCGTGTGGCACAGGCAGTGATCCCGAGATTACTACCTTTGTGGTCCTGCTTCTCAACTTCCTTCCTAACTCCCTGTATTCTGCTTTCAGAACCTCCTCCCTTTTCCTGCCTATGTCATTGGTACCAATATGTACCACGACCTCTGGCTGTTCTCCTTCGCATTTCAGGATATCGTGGACGCAATCAGAAACATCCCGGACCCTGGCACCTGGGAGGTAAACTACCATCTGTATTATGGTTAATGGATTTAACGAGTATGTCAGGGTTGTTTGAAGGTGACATAGTATATATGTACTTTGATAACAAATTTACTACGAACTTTGAAAATATAGAACATTACATCACAGTACAGGCCTTCAGCTCACAATGTTGTGCCGACCTTTTGACCTACTCAAAGATCAACCTAACCCTTCCCTCCCATATAGACTTCCATTTTCCTTTCATTCATGTGCCAATTTAAGAGTTTCTTAAATGCCCCTAATGACCTGTCTCAACAACCACTCTGGCAGGATCTTCCATGTACATACCCATCTCTGTGTAAAAACCTTACTTCTGACATCCCCCCATGTGTTCATCCAGTCACCTCATATTAGCCATTTCCACCCCAGGAAAACGTTTCTGGTGATCCACTCAATCCAAGCTTCTTTCATCTTGTACACCTCTACCAGGTCACCTCATCCTCCTTCACTCACACAACCTTTCCTCATAAGACATGCTTTCCAACCCAGATGGCATAGTGGTTAACCTGTTCTGCACCCTCTCAAAGCTTCAGCATCCCAAAGACATGCAGTTTGGTACGGTAACTGAACCAGAATCAGAATCAGGTTTATTATCACTGGTTCACTTGACGTGACATTTGTCATTTTGTAGCAGCAGTACAGTACAAATGGCCCCAGCAGTAACTGTGCCAAGTGGTAGAGTCTCTGGGAAGCTGAGGGGACGTGGAAAATAAATTGTAGGGAAAGTAGTGGGGAGTGAGATTGCTCTGTGAGCTCAGGGCCAAAAGACACAGGGTTAAATATAGAAACATAGAAATCTACAGCACATTACAGGCCCTTCAGCCCACAATGTTGTGCTCATCAGGTAACTACTCTAGAAACTGCCAAGATTTTCCCTACTGCATAGCCCTCTATTTTTCTAAGCGCCATGTACCTATCTAAGAATCTCGTAAAGACCCTATTGTATCCGCCTCCACCACTGTCACTGGCAGCCCAGTCCGCACACTCACCACTCGCTGTGTGAAAAACTTACCCCTGACATCCCCCTTGTGTCAGCCATTTTAGTCCTGGGAAAATGCCTCTCATCATCTTGTAAACCTAAATATGGAAATAATTCAACATGATTGAATAAGTGAAGTACTCGGCCGAGGTAGAGGCCGTGTTCCTAAAGGTTTGTTCAACAGCTATGATGTTACACCGAGTGACTACACCCACAGTGAGCATCTTACTCTCACCCACCGTGGTCCTGATGAATCCAGCTGCAACTCCTCAAACAATGAAAATCGACAAAAATGCAGATGCTGGAAATTTGAAACAAAAGCAGAAAACATTGGAAACTCTTGGCAGGCCATGCAGCATCTGTGGAAGGAGAAACAGACCTAGTGTTTCGTGATGAAGACCCAAAAAAAAGTTGGAGTGTTTTCAGCACTTTCTGCTTCTAAAGACAGCACCTCCATCTAGTGGCAGAGAAGAGGACAGTGATTTAAAATAAAAATGTAATATATCAGGAATATATCAGCTTACCACCTTAAATATACCCATGGACTTGGCTTCCACCGCAGACCATTCCACAGATTCACCACTCTTTGGTTTAAAAAAAACAACTCCTCCTTACTTCTGTTCTAAAAGGTCGCTCCTCAATTTTGAGGCTGTGTCCTCTAATTCTGGATACTCCCACCACAGGAAACATCTTCTCCACATACACCCTATCAAGTCCTTTCAACATTTGGTGGGTTTCAATGAAATCCCCCTGAATTCTTCTAAATTCTAGTAAGTACAGGCCCAAAGCTGTCAAACACTCCTCATATGTTAACCCCTTCATTCCTGGAATCATCCTTGTGAACCTCCTCTGGACTCTCTCCAATGACAACACATCCTTTCTGAGATATGGAGCCCAAAACTGTTGACAATACTCCAGGTGCAGCCTGACTAGTGCCTTATAAAGGCTCAGTATTATCTCCTTGTTTTTATATTCTATTAAAACTGCCAACATTGTGTTTGCCTTCTTTACCACAGACTCAACCTGTAAATTAACTTTCTGGGAGACTTGAATGAGGATTCCCAAATCCCTCTATACCTCTGATGTTTAAATTGTCTACCCATTTAGATAGAAACATCGAAAATCTACAGCACAATACAGGCCCTTCGGCCCACAAAGCTGTGCCAAACATATCTTTACCTTAGAAATTACCTAACCTTACCTATAGCCCTCTATTTTTCTGAGCTCCATGTACCTATCCAGGAGTCTCTTAAAAGGCCCTATCATATCCGCCTCCACCACCGTTGCTGGCAGCCCATTCCACACACTCAACACTCTCTAAGTAAAAAAACTTACCTCTGACATCTCCTCTGTACCTACTTCCAAGCACCTCAAAACTGTGCCCTCTCATGCTAGTCATTTCAGCCCTGGGAAAAAGCCTCTGATTATCCACATGATCAATGCCTCTCATTACCTTATACACCTCTATCAGGTCACCTCTCATCCATGGTTGCTCCAAGGAGAAAAGGCCGAGTTCATTCAACCTATTCTCATAAGGCATGCTCCCCAATCCAGGCAACATCCTTGTAAATCTTGTAGATAATTGTCCATAATATTATTCCTTTTACCAAAATGCATTATCATACATTTCCCAACACTGTATTCCATCTGCCAGTTTTTTGCCCATTCTTCCAATTTGTCCAAGTCCTTCTGCAATCCCATTGCTTCCTCAGCACTACATACGACTCCACCTACCTTCATATCATCCACAAACTTTGCAACAAAGCCATCAATTCCATTATCTAAATCATTGACAAACAATGTGAAAAGTCAGTGGTCCCAATACTGACCCCTGAGGAACACCATCAATCACTGGCAGACCCCCTTTATTCCCACTCACTGCCTCCTGCCTGTCAGCCATTCCTCTATCCATGCCAGTATCTTTCCTGTAATGCTATAGGATTTTACTTTGTTAAGCAGCCTCATGTAGCATCTTATCAAATGCCTTCTGAAAATCTAAGTAAATGTCACCACTGTCTCTCCTTTGTCCACCCTGCTTGTTACTTCCTCAAAGAACTCTAACAGATTTGTCAAGCAAGATTTCCCTTTACAGAAGCCATGCTGACTTTGACTTATTATTAGTCTACCTCAAAAGCTCGTCCTTAATAATAGACTCCAACACTTTCCCAACCAGTGAGGTTAGGCTAACTGGCCTTTCTTTTGCCTTCCTCCCTTCTTAAAGAGTGGAGTGATATTTGCAATTCTCCTGTCCTCTGGGACCATTCCAGAATCAAGCAATTCTTGAAAGATCATGACCAATGCATCCATTATCTCATCAGTAACATCTCTCAGGACTATGGGATGTAGTCCATCTGGTCCAGGTGACTTATCCACCTTAAGACCTTTGAGTTTGCCGCGCACTTTTTCCTTTGTAATAGCAGTGGTCTTGTTCCCTGACACTCACAGATCTCTGGCACACTGCTAATGTCTTCCACAGTGAAGACACAGTGTAAGGCAGAGAGCATGTACAAGATATCAGTAAAATATGATCACACTAAAAATATATGGTCTAAGACCCAGAGTCCACAGATGTTGCAACAGTCTGCAATCGAACACAATACAGCGTATATGGCGAATAAACTTCCATGGGCTTCCAGCTGGATACAGGTATTGGCTTTAATTGACGTTTCTATGACAAATTCTGCTGGCTTCATTGGCGATGATGCCTGGGTATATCTAGTCTGGTGTTATTCACACCCTCGTCAGCCATTCCTCCTGATTGGTTAGCCCTCGTCCAATCAGGTTTCCACATCGATGATCAGTGCTCCGCTGGGAGCTAAGGAGCCTTGAAGAAGCCCGTGGCACGAGGCCGAGTCCCTGCTATGACCGAGGCCATGCAGCTTCCTCGCCGTCCGCCTATAAATCAGTAAGTAGGACGTTGCATTCCTATTAACAATAGACAATAGGGTCTTGCGTCTGCGCACTGCCATGGATTAACACTGCAGTCACCGGGACAGAGAATGTGTGGATGCAGGCTAGTGTTGGAAATGGGCTGGTGGGTATCTCCTGCAACATCATGATGGAAGAATGTTAAAGCAGACATGGTCTTCCCCATAGTAAATCACAAAATGATCCTTCCCATTGAATCCATGAACCCAGTGCATGTACTCTCTAAAGCATAGACCCCTAACATTAACTGAGGGCTCTGTAGACCCTAGGTTGGGAACTCCTGCTCTAAACTGTGACACAAACACACCAGGCCATCTACTAGATACAGCCACATGGTCATCCTAATTCAACAACTTCAGGTCTGTATTCCAAGGTTGTTAAAGCCTGAGGTCCACACTGACCAAGAAGATAGAGAGTGAAATAGAGTCGAACAACAACAAAATGACAAAGAATATGCTGGTTGTTAATCCAAGTGAGAACGAAGGTGACAACAGAACCTCACTAGGAAAATTCAGAAAGAAAATTTTTAAAAACAGTTAAAGTAATGGAAAAGATGGCAGCAAACATGAAAGGAAACCCAAAAATAACTTATCAGGGTTCAAGGGTTGGGGGTCCAAGGTCAGGCCTAGGGTCTGAGGGTTTGAAGGTGGAGTGCTCAAGTCTGGATTCATGGACTGGGGTTTTTCAGCCATCTCTCTTCCCACCATCACAGACATTTACACCATACACTGCATCCACAAAGCTAACAGCATTATGAAGGACCCCACGCACCCCTCATACAAACTCTTCTCCCTCCTGCCATCTGGAAAAAGGCACCGAAGCATTCGGGCTCTCATGACCAGACTATGGAACAGTTTCTTCCCCCAAGCCATCAGACTCCTCAATACCCAGAGCCTGGACTGACACCAACCTACTGCCCCCTACTGTGCCTATTGTCTTGTTTATTATTTATTGTAGTGCCTGATCTGTTTTGTGTACTTTATGCAGTCCTGGATAGGTCTGTAGTCTAGTGTATTTTTTGTGTTGTTTTACGTAGTTCAGTGTAGTTTTTGTATTGTTTCTGTAGCACCATGGTCCTGAAAAACATTGCCTTGTTTTTACTGTGTACTGTACCAGCAGTTATGGTTGAAATGACAATAAACAGTGACGACTTGACTTGAAGTCTGGTTGGGAATCAGGAGGTTTCAAGATTGTCAAAGATTTAGGGATTCAGATCTAGGTCTAGGATTTGGGGGTTAGAGGAGTGGGGTTCCAGGGTTTGGGCTATTGGGCTGCAACGAGTCAATGAGAGGGAGCGTGTAAGTAAAGCTACCTTTTCAATCAGGTCTGCAACCCAGGCTTAAAAGGCAGAGCTTCGCAGCAGCTTCTCGGAGTTGGGCTGCACCAATCAGCGAGAGAGTTTCATTAGAAAGAGTGAATAAAAATAACGCAAGAGCAAGCAGCCAGTCTTTTGAGTGTGCCAGTGTTCCGAGTGGCTTCAGTTCATCAGGTGTAGGCCAGATCAGGCTTGGGCAAGGTAAAGTATCTGGTAAGTTTCCACCTGTTGTTCTTATTTATTTATTCCTTGTCTGTTTGGGCACCATAGTGCACTGAGAAAACATATTAAGGAATTGGAACTAAAGCTCGATGACTATGACTCATACGGGAGAATGAAGAAATGATAGGGAGGTAGTCAGCCCTAGGTTGCTGGAGACAGGTAACTGGGTGACTGTTGAAAGAAAGAGAAATGCACAGACAGTGCAGTGTACCCCTGTGGCCATTCCCCTCAGTAGTATACAGCTTTAGAAACTGTTAGGGAGGACGACCTACTGGTGTCATACGGAGGTGGCTGGGAACAGACCCAAGTGCAAGACACAGACACTGAAGTACTAGGGACAGGACTAGGATACAGGGTGAGGGCAAGGACATAGACACGAAAACCGGGGAACAGGACTGGACAAGAGAGCTAGGAGCCCGGGCTTGGACTCCAAGCCAGAGACTGGACATGGACCCAGTACCTGGGTCTTGCCTCTGGCTCGGACCCCAGAACTAGGCAAGGATGAGGCTTGGCTGGCAGGCGGGGCGAGACTGGAGTCTTCAGGCTTGAGGATAGGTACTAGAGACTTGGCGAGGCAGGAGGCTGGAGTCTTCAGGCTAGAGGCTAGGGACTTGGCTTGGCAAGAGGCTGGAGGCCAGAGACTTGAGGCGAGGTGAGGCTGGAGGCTGGAGACTTGAGGTGAGGCTTGGCAGGCTCCTCCTGGGCAGGGTGCGTTACTCCTGGGCAGGGCGCGGTACTCCACCCGACAGAGGCAAGGGACAGGAAGGGACAGAACCAACTGTAGGTAACAGCAAGACGGCCTGGTTTACCTGGGTGGAGGCAAGGGACTGGAAGGGAGCTAGGTACAGGGTGACTCCAGGACAAGACTGCAGGCGAGGCGAGGTGAGAGTTACCAGCAAGACAAGGCAAGGCTTCAGGCAATGCAAAGTGAGATGAGAACTTCAGATGAGGTGCAAGTTATCGGCAAAACAAGGCAAGGCTTCTGGCAAAGCAAGGCGAGACGAGAACTTCAGGAGAGGTGAGAGTTACCGGCAAGACAAGGCAGGGCTTCAGGCGAGGAAACAGAAGGCAGAGGAAAGCAAACAAGGAGTAAGGACAAGAACAATCCAGCAGCCATGCCCTGGTCTCTGAAGGTATTTATGCAGCCAGCCCCAATGAGCATCAGCTGACTCAATTAGAGCTCAACAAGAACAGAAACAGGGTAGAACAGGAAAACCTGGAGCAAGGGTCGCTGGACCAGACCGTGAACCGGAATACGGTCTTCACGGACCGGACCATGACAGTACCCCCCCACGGGAGTCCCCTGGCGACCAAACAGGGTATCCAGACTATGGACGACCCGGGCGAGTGGGAGGGTATTTAACAGAAAGGAACCCCGGGTGGCAAGAGGAGAACAACAGTATCTGTGTCTCTGGGTCCATGGTTGGCTGGATCGTTCTGTCATAAGGTGGTGGCTGGGAATGGACCCAAGTGCAAGACACAGACACTGAAGGACTAGGGACAGGACTAGGATACAGGGTGAGGGCAAGGACATGGACATGAAAACTGGGAACCTGGAACAGGACTGGACAAGAGAGCTAGGAGCCCGGGCTTGGACTCCAAGCCAGAGACTGGACAAGGACCCAGTACCTGGGTCTTGCCTCTGGCTCGGACCCCAGAACTAGGCAAGGGTGAGGCTTGGTTGGCAGGCAGGACGAGGCTTGAGGCTAGAGACTAGAGACTTGGCTTGGCAGGAGGCAGGAGGCTGGAGTCTTCAGGCTTGAGGCTAGAGACTTGGCTTGGCAGGAGGCTGGAGGCTTGAGGTGAGGCTTGGCAGGCTCCTCCTGGGCAGGGCGCGGTACTCCACCCAACGGAGGTAAGGGACAGGGAGGGACAGAACCAACCACAGGGTAACGGCAATACAGCCTGGCTTACCCGACAGAGGCAAGGGACAGGAAGGGACAGAACCAACCGCAGGTAATGGCAAGACAGCCTGGCTTACCCGACGGAGGCAAGGGACAGGAAGGGAGCTAGGTACAGGGTGGCTCCAGGACAAGACTGCAGGCAAGACAAGGCAAGGCTTCAGGCAATGCAAGGCGAGATGAGAACTTCAGGTGAGGCGAGAGTTACCGGCAAGACAAGGCAAGGCTTCTGGCAAAGCAAGGTGAGACGAGAACTTCAGGCGAGGTGAGAGTTACCGGCAAGACAAGGCAGGGCTTCAGGTGAGGAAACAGAAAGCAGAGGAAGGCAAACAAGGAGTAAGGACAAGAACAATCCAGCAGCCATGCCCTGGTCTCTGAAGGTATTTATGCAGCCAGCCCCAACGAGCATCAGCTGGCTCAATTAGAGCTCAACAAGAACAGAAACAGGGTAGAACAGGAAAACCTGGAGCAAGGGTCGATGGACTGGACCGTGAACCGGAATACGGACTTCACGGACCGGACCATGACAACTGGGCGAAGTGACAGTGACAGGGTCTTAAGCACTGTGGCTCAGAGGAGCAGAGAGGTGAAAATGACTGCAGTGTTGATAGGTAATTCCACAGTCAATGGGAGCAGAGAGAAGATTCTGTGGGCATGACACAGACACCAGGATGGCATGTTGTCTCCCAGGTGCCAGGGTCAGGGATGTCCTGCATTGGGTCCACTGCATCCTGAAGGGGGAGGGTAAGCAGACAGTAGTCTTGCTGCATATTGGCACCAGTGACATAGGTAGACATGATAAGAAAGTCCTGAAGAGAGATTTTAGGAAGCTAGGTAGGAAGCTGAAAAACAGGACCTCCAGGATAGTAATCTCTGGAGTAGAGCATAAGACCATAAGACGTAGGAGCAGAATTAGGCCAGAACACTGCAGAAGTACTTCTGCAGCCTATGTTTCCTCAACACTACCTGCCCCTCCACCAATCTTTGTATCATATGCAAACTTGGCAACAAAGCCATCTATTCCATCATCTAAATCATTTTTATACAGCATAAAAAGAAGTGGTCCTGACACAGACCCCTGTGGAAAACCACTAGTCACTGGCAGCCAACCAGACAAGGATCCTTTTATTCCCACTTCTACCAGTCAGCCAATGCTCTAACCATGTTAGTAACTTTCCTGTAATACCATGGGCTCTTAAATTGGTAAGCAGCCTCCCAGAAACTCAGCCATTGCTGCTCTGCTGCCATCCATGGCAGCAGCTCCTTCCAATTTACTTTGCCCAGCTCCTCTCTCAATTCCCTTTACTCCACTGAGATACCGTGACATCAGACTTTACTTTCTCCCTATCAAATTTCAAGTTGAACACAATCATATTGTGTGGAACGAGCTTCCAGCGGAAGTGGTTGAGGCAGGTTCGATGTTGTCGTTTAAAGTTAAACTGGACAGCTACATGGACAGGAAAGGAATGGAGGGTTATGGGCTGAGTGCAGGTCAGTGGGACTGGGTGAGAGTAAGAGTTCGGCATGAACTAGAAGGGCCGAGATGGCCTGTCTCCATGCTGTAATTGTTATATGGTTATATATTCTGATCACTGCCTTCTAAGGGTTCTTTTACCTTAAATTCCCTAATCACCTGTGGTTCATTACATAACACCCAATCCAGTATAGCTGATCCCCCAGTAGGCTCAATGACAAACTGCTCTAAAAAGCCAACTCCTAGGCATCCAACAAACTCACTCTCTTGGGATTTTGCATGGTGAAATCTCCCATGACTATCATAACATTGCCCTTTTGATATGCCTTTTCTAATTCCTGTTGAAATCTATGATCCACATCCCAGCTACTGTTGAGAGACCTGTGTATAACTGTCATCAGGGTCCTTTTACCCTTGTAGTTTTTTAACTCAATCCACAAGGATTCAACATCTTCTGATCCTATGTCACATCTTTCCACTGATTTGATGCCATTCTTTACCAGCGCAACCACATCATCTCCTCTGCTGACAGTCCTATCCCTCCAATACACCATGGACATTCAGATTCCAATTCCAACAACAACCATCCTTCAGCCCCGACTCAGTGATGACCACAACAACATAGAACATAGATGGCTACAGCACATTACAAGCCACAGTGTTGTGCCGACCAGGTAACCTACTCTAGAAACTGGCATAGAATTTCCCTACTGCATAGCCCTCTATTTTTTAAGCTCCATGTACCTATCTGATAATAAAGGCATCCGTTAGTCTTGCGAGACCATGGATCCGTGCCTGGAAAGTCTTCACTCTCCAGGGCGCAGGCCTGGGCAAGGTTGTATGGAAGACTGGTAGTTGCCCATGCTGCAAGTCCCCCCACTCCATGACACCGATGTTGTCCAAGGGAAGGGCAAGGGCCGATACAGCTTGGCACCAGTGTTGTCGCAGAGCACTGTGTGGTTAAGTGCCTTGCTCAAGGACAAAATATGCTGCCTCGGATGGGGCTCGAACTCACGACCTTCAGATCGCTAGTCCAAATACCTTAACCACTTGGCCACATGCCCACGTAAAAGACCCTATTGTATCGCCTCCACCACCATCGCTAGCAGTGCATTCCACACACCCACTATATGTGAAAAACCTGACATCCCTTCTGTACTTGCTTCCCAGCACCTTAAAGCTATGCCCCTCATGTTAGCCATTTCAGCCCTGGGAAAAAGCTTCTGACTATCCACATGATCAATGCCTCTCATCATCTTATACACCTCTAATCCTCTATCGCTCCAATGGCCAAGTTTTCTCAACCAATTTTCATAAGGCATGCTCTCCAACCCAGACAACGTTCTTGTAAATCTCCTCTACACTCTTTCAAAAGTATCCACATCCTTCCTGTAGTGAGGTGACCAGAACTGAGCACGGTACTCCAAGTGGGGTCTGACCAAGGTTTTATATAACTGTAACATTACCTCTCGGCTCCTGCACTCTATCCCATGGTTGATGAATGCCAACATACCATATGCCTTCTTAACAACACTGTCACCCTGCATAACAGCTTTAAGTGTCCTATGGACACGGACCCCAAGATCTCTCTGATCCTCTACACTGTCAAATCTTACTACTACTAATACTATATTCTACCTTCAAATTTGACTTTCCAAAATGAACCACTTCACACTTATCTGGGTTGAACTCCATCTGCCACTTCTCAGCCCAGTTCTGCATCCGATCGTTGTCCAGCTGACAGCCCTCCAGACTATCCACAACACCCCCAACCTTTTGTGCATCAGGAAACTTACTAACCTACCCTTCTACTTCCTCATCCAGGTCATTTATTAAAATCACAAAGAATAGGGGTCCCAGAAAACTAACCACTAGTCACTGATCTCCATGGAGAGTAAGAACCATCTACGACCACCCTTTGCCTTCTGTGGGCAAGCCAATTCTGGATCCACAAAGCAATGACCCCTTGGATCCCATGCCTCCTTACTTTCTGAATGAGCCTTTCATGGAGAACCTTATCAAATGTCTTACTGAATTCCATATACACTACATCAACTGCTCTACCTTCATCAATGCATTTTGTTACATCCTCAAAAAAATTCAATCAGGCTCATAAGGCATGACCTTCTTTTGACAAAGCCATGCTGACTATCCCTAATCAGATTATGTCTCTCCAAATGCTCATAGATCCTGCTCCCAGGATCTTCAACAACAACTCGCCCACCACTGAAGTAAGACTCACTGGTCTATAATTTCCTGGGTTATCTCTAATCCCTTTCTTGAACAAGGAACAACACTTGCAACTCTCCAATCCTCGGGTACTTCTCCCATCCCTATTGATGATGCAAAGATCATCGCCAGAGGCTCAGCAATCTCCTCTCTCATTTCCCACCGACTTGTCTAACTTAATGCTTTTCAAAAGCTCTGGCACATCCTCTTTCTTAATGTCTAACGCTTTAGCGTTTCAGTCTGCTGTAAGTCATCCCCACAAACACCAAGGTCCTTTTCCCTGATGAATATTAAAGCGTGGGTTATGGTTAGAGATAACAGGTGCTCTGGAATGTGAGCTGTCCAATGAAGGGAGTGTGTTTTTGTGTTCTGTACCTGACACCAGTGTGAGCTGGGTCTCTGGTTCGGCAGGAGATGAAGGGAGAGGACACCAGAGAGAAGAGGTCATAGGGCTTGACCCAGAGCTGGGCCATGATTCAATGAACTGTGAGCTCCAACTTGTGCACATTAGATTGTTTCATTAAAATGGGCCCTTTTCTTTTTTTGCTTTTTCTTTACTAAACCTTCAGTCAAATGAAGAATTATAAAGCTAAATCGTTTAATGTCCGTTATTTCGTGGTACTTATTTGTAACAGGTAACGAATCACACAGCAGCCACACAAACAGGGGGTTCTGGTGGGCTGGTGCTTCAATCTCCCACGTTTGGCAGGGTCGAAGATTGTCTTCCCTAGGCTTCCGCAGCCAACGGAACCGGACCATTTCAAAAACCAACAAAAGGCAACTAATGACTTCTTAATGACTTGTATTTTTTGAGGAATAGAAAGCACGTCTGTAGGGTTAGTACTTTGCTCTGGGTGTCAGATGTAGGAATCCTGGGATTCTTCCAATCTCCCAGGTGGCCACATCTGCGCCAGGTGCACCGAGATGCAGCTCCTCAGAGACCGTGTTAGGGATCTGGAGCAGCGGCTTGATGACCTACTGCTTATCAGGGAAAGTGAACAGGAGATGGATAGGAGCTACAGGGAGTTAGTCACCCTGAGGCTGCAGGAGTTAGATAGGTAGGAGACTGTCAGAGAAGGGATGGGAAGAGCTCAGATAGTAGAGAGCACCCTTCTGGCCACCTCACTCAGTAATCGCTATCTCGTTTTGGATCTGTTGAGGGGGGTGACCTGACAGAGGATGGGTCTCTGGCACTGAGACTGGTTCCGTGGTGCAGAAGGGAAAGAGGAAGATGAGGAATGCGGTAGTCATAGGGGAAGAGACAGGAGGTCCTGTCAGCCTGATAGAGATACCCGCATGGTGTTTTGCCTCCCAGGTGCCAGGATACAGGATGTCTTGCATCAGGTGCAGAGTATTCTGAAGGGAGAGGGTAAACAGCCAGAAGTCTTGGTACATGTTGGTACCAATGACAAAGGTAAAAAAAGGAAGGAGGTCCTGAAGAGAGAATTCAAGGAGTTAGGTAGGAAGCTGAAAAGCAGGACCTCCAGGGTAGTAATCTCTGGATTGCTGCCTGTGCCACATGCAAATACGCATGATCAGGCATATTAATGTGTGGCTGAGAGACTAGTGTAAGGGGCAGGGCTTCAGATTTCTGTATCATTGGGGCCCCTTCTGGGGGAGGTATGACCTGTACAAAAAGATTGGGTTACACCTGAACCCAAATGGATCCAATATCCTAGCAGACAGGTTTAAGAGGGCTGTTAGGGAGGGTTTAAACTAATTTGGCCGGGGGGTGGGAACCAGAGTGATAGGGCTGAGGAAGGGGAAAAAACAGAAATAAATCAAAGATAGTGTGCAGTGGAGATGATAGAAAGGACAGGCAGGAGATGAGGTATAAGCACAGCCAGTGGAATGAGTTACAGGGCATAGAGGTGTGATGCAGTTAAAACAGAAAGCAATAAATACTGGACTGAAAGTGTTATATTTGAATACACGCAGCATAAGGAATAAAATGGACAATCTTGAAATTCAGCTACAGATTGGCAAGTATGACATTGTGTCCATCTCTGAAACTTGGCTAAAGAATGGTTGCCATTGGGAGCTGAACGTCCAAGAATATATAGTGTGTCGAAAAGATAGGTTTGTAGGCAGAGGGGATGGTGTGGCCCTGTGTATAAGAAATAATATTAAATCATTAGAAAGGGTTGACATAGGATCGGAAGATGTAGAGTCTCTATGGGTTGAGTTAAGAAATGGCAAGGGTAAAAGGACCCTAATGGCAGTTTTATACAGGCTTCCAAACAGCAGCTGGGATGTGGATTAATTACAACAGGAGATAGAAAAGGTATGTCAGAAAGGCAATGTGATAATTGCTGGGGATTTTAACATGAAAGTGGATTGGGAAAACTAGGTCAGTACTGGACCTCGAGAGAGAATTTGTAGAATGTCTAAGGGATGGATTTTTAGAACAGCTTGTTGTTGAGCCTACTAGGGGATTGGCTGTGCTGGATTGGGTGTGTGCAATGATCCACAGGTGATAAGACAGCTTAAGGTTAAGGAACCCTGAGGGAACAGTGATCACAATATGATCGAGTTCACATTTCCTGAAAGGAAGATCCTGCCTGACAAACCTACTGCAATTTTTTGAGTAAGTTACAAGCAGGGGGACAAATATTCTTGCAGGTAGGTTTGCTAGAGAGGCTCCGGTGGATTTAAACTAGATACGAGGGGGGAGGGGAACCAGAGTGTAGGAACAGATGTAGGGAAGAAGCAGGCAAAAGAAAATAGTAAAGTTGTTTGCACTGTTAGTGATAAACAGAGAGTAAGAGGTGGAAAATTTTTTAAATGCATTTATTTTAATGCTAGGAGCGTTACAAGAAAGGTGGAGGAGCTTAAAGCATGGATTGATACCTGGAAGTATGATGTGGTAGCTATTAGTGAAACATGGTTACAGGAGGGGTGTGATTGGCAACTAAATATTCCTGGATTTAGTTGCTTCAGGTGTGATAGAATTGGAGGGACAACAGGAGGAGGTGTTGCATTGCTTGTCAGAGAAAATATTACAGCGGTGCTCTGGCAGGATAGATTAGAGGGCACGTCTAAGGAGGCTATTTGGGTGGAATTGAGGAATGGGAAAGGTGTAGTAACTCTTATGGGGGTGTATTATAGACCACTAAATGGGGAGCGAGAATTGGAGGAGCAAATTTGTAAAGAGATAGCAGATATTTGTAGTAAGCACAAGGTTGTGATTGTGGGAGATTTTAAGTTTCCACACATAGACTGGGAAGCCCATACTGTAAAAGGCTGGATGGTTTGGAGTTTGTAAAATGTGTGCAGGATAGTTTTTTTGCAGCAATACACAGAGGTACCAACTAGAGAAGGGGCAGTGTTGGATCTCCTGTTAGGGAATGAGATAGGTCAGGTAACGGAGATTTGTGTTGGGAAGCACTTCGGGTCCAGTGATCACAATGCTATTAGTTTCAATATGATTATGGAGAAGGAAAGGTCTGGACCCAGGGTTGAGATTTTTGATTGGAGAAAGGCTAACTTTGAGGAGATGCGAAAGGATTTAGAAGGAGTGGGTTGGGACAATTTGTTTTATGGGAAGAATGTAATAGAAAAATGGAGGTCATTTAAAGGTGAAATTTTGAGAGTACAGAATCTTTATGTAACACTCACAACACGCTGGAGGAACTCAGCAGGTCGGGCAGCAACCATGGAAAAGATCAGTCGACACTTCGGGCCGGAACCCTTCGTCAGGACACAAACGTCGACTGATCTTTTCCATGGATGCTGCCCGACCTGCTGAGTTCCTCCAGCGTGTTGTGAGTTTTGCTTTGACCCCAGCATCTGCAGATTATTTTGTGTTTAAGGATCTTTATGTTCCTGTTAGGTTGAAAGGAAAGGTTAAACGTTTGAGAGAGCCATGGTTTTCAAGGGATATTGGAAACTTGGTTTGGAAAAAGAGAGATATCTACAAAAAATATAGGCAGCATGGAGAATATGAGGTGCTCGAGGAATATAAAGAATGTAGAAAGAATCTTAAGAAAGAAATTAGAAAAGCTAAAAGAAGATATAAGGTTGTTTTGGCAAGTAAGGTGAAAATAAATCCCCAGGGTTTCTACCGTTATATTAATAACAAAAGGACAGTGAGGGATAAAATTGGTCCTGTAGAGAATCACAGTGGATAGGTATGTGCGGAGCCAAAAGAGATGGGCAAGATTCTGAACAATTTCTTTTCTTCGGTATTCACTAAAGAGAAGGCTATTGTATTGTGCAAGGTAAGGGAAACAGGTAGGGAAGTTATGGAAACTATGATGATTAAAGAAGGGGAAGTATTGGTGCTTTTAATGAATATAAAAGTGGATAAGTCTCCAGGTCCTGACAGGATATTCCCTTGAGGGAAGTTAGTGTAGAAATAGCAGGGGCTCTGACAGAAATATTTCAAATGTCATTAGAAACGGGGATGATGCCGGAGGATTGGCATATTGCTCATGTTGTTCCATTGTTTAAAAAGGGTTCTAAGAGTAAACCTGGCAATTATCGGCCTGTGAGTTTGACGTCAATGGTGGGTAAATTGATGGAAAGTATTCTTAGAGATGGTATATATAATTATCTGGAAAGACAGTCTGATTAGGAACAGTCAACATGAATTTGTGCGTGGAAGGTCATGTTTGACAAATCTTATTAAATTTTTTGAAGAGGTTACTAGGAAAGTTGATGAGGGTAAAGCGGTGGATGTTGTCTATATGGACTTCAGTAAGGCCTTTGACAAGGTCCCAAACGGAAGGTTGGTTAGGAATGTTAAATTGTTAGGTATTAATATTGAAGTGGCAAAATAGATTCAGCAAACAACAGGAATTCTGCTGATGCTGGAAATTCAAGCAACACACATCAAAGTTGCTGGTGAACGCAGCAGGCCAGGCAGCATCTGTAGGAAGAGGTGCAGTCGACGTTTCAGGCCGAGACCCTTTGTCAGGACTAACGAGATGGTCTCGGCCTGAAACGTCGACTGCACCTTTTCCTACAGATGCTGCCTGGCCTGCTGCGTTCACCAGCAACTTTGATGAAATAGATTCAGCAGTGGCTGGATGGGAGATGCCAGAGAGTAGCAGTGGAAAACTGTTTGTCAGATTGGAGGCCGGTGACTAGTGGTGTGCCTCAGGGATCTGTACTGGGTCCAATATTGTTTGTCATATATATTAATGATCTGGGTGATGGGGTGGTAAATTGGATGAGTAAGTATGCAGATGAGACTAAGATACGTGGCATTGTGGATAATGAAGTAGGTTTTCAAAGCTTGCAGAGAGATTTAGGCCAGTTAGAAGAGTGGGCTGAAAGATGGCAGATGGAGTTTAATGCTGATAAATGTGAGGTGCTACATTTTGGTAGGACTAATCAAAATAGGACACACATGGTAAATGGTAGGGCATTGAAGAATGCAGTGGAACAGAGGAATCCAGGAATAATGGTGCATAGTTCCCTGAAGGTGGAATCTCATGTGGATAGGGTGGTGAAGAAAGCTTTTGCTATGCTGGCCTTTATAAATCAGAGCATTGAGTATAGGAGTTGGGATGCAACGTTGAAATTGTACAAGGCATTGGTGGGGTCAAATTTGGAGTATTGTGTACAGTTCTGGTCACCGAATTATAGGAAAGATGTCAATAAAATAGAGAGAGTACAGAGAAGATTTACTAGAATGTTACCTGGGTTTCATCACCTAAGTTACAGAGAAAGGTCGAACAAGTTGGGCCTTTATTCTTTGGAATGTAAAAGGTTGAGGGGGGACTTGATAGAGGTATTTAAAATTATGAGGGGGATAGAGTTGATGTGGATAGGCTTTTTCCATTGAAAGAGGGGGAGATTAAAACAAGAGGACATGAGTTGAGAGTTAAAGGGCAAAAGTTTAGGAGTAACATGAGGGGGAACTTCTTTACTCGGAGTGGTAGCTGTGTGGAACGAGCTTCCAGTAGAAGTGGTTGAGGCAGGTTAGATGTTGTCGTTTAAAGTTAAATTGGACAGCTATATGGACAGGAAAGGAATGGAGGGTTATGGGCTGAGTGCAGGTCAGTGGGACTAGGTGAGAGTAAGAATTCAGCACAGACTAGAAGGCCGAGATGGCCTGTTTCCGTGCTGTAATTGTTATATGGTGGACAAAGGAGATGTAGTCGATGTGGTGTACTTAGATTTTCAGAAGGCCTTTGACAAGATGCCACATATGAGGCTGCTTAGCAAGATAAGAGCTAATGGAATTACAGGAAAGTTAATAGCATGGGTGAAGCATTGGCTGATCGGCAGAAAACAGAGAGTGGGAATAAAGGGATCCTATTTTTTCCGGCTGTCGGTTACCAGAGAAGTTCCACAGCAGTCGGTGTTGGGACCGCAGCTTTTTACGATGTATGTCAATGATTTGTACTATGGGGATTAATAGACTTCTGGCTAAATTTGCTGATGATACAAAGATAGGTGGAGCAGCAGGTAGGGTTGAGGAAACAGAGAGCCTGCAGAGAGACTTAGATAGTTTAGGGGAATGGGCAAAGTAGTGGCAAATGAAATACTACGTTGGAAAATGTATGGTCATGCACTTTGGTAGAAGAAATAAATGGGCAGACTATCATTTAGATGGGGAGAGAATTCAAAATGCAGAAATGCAAAGGGACTTGGGAGTCCTTGTGAAGGATGCCCTAAATGTTAACCTCCAGTTTGAGTTAGTGGTGAAGAAGGTGAATGCAATGTTGGCATTCATTTCTAGAAGTGTAAGATATAGGAGTAGGGATGTGATGTTGAGGCTCTATAAGACACTCGTGAGACCACAGTTGGAGTATTGTGTGCAGCTTTGGGCTCCTTATTTTAGAAAGGATATACTGACACTGGAAAGGGTTTAGAGAAGATTCACGAGAATGTTTCTGGGAATGAAAGGGCTACTGTATGAGGAACACCTGGCAGCTCCTGGGCTGTATTCCCTGGAGTTCAGGAGAATGAGGGGGGATCTCATGGAAACGTTCCAAATGTTAAAATGCCTGAACAGATTAGGTATGGCAAAGTTATTTCCCATGGTAGCGGAGTCCAGGACAAGAGGGCATGACTTCAGAATAGAAGGACGCCCATTTAGCACAGAGATGCAGAGAAATTACTTCAGTCAGAGGCTGGTAAATCTATGGAATTTGTTACTATGAGTGGCTGTGGAGGCCAAGTCATTGGGCGTATTTAAGGCAGAGATAGATAGGTTCTTGATTAGCCAGGGCATCAAAAGGGTATGGGGAGAAGGCAGGGGAGTGGGGATGATTGGAAGAATTGGATCAGCCCATGATTGAATGGCGGAGCAGACTCAATGGGCTGAATGACCTACCTCTGCTCCTATATCTTATGGTCTAAATAAGAAATTAAGCTGGCTGATAATATTAGAGAGAATACCAGAAGTTTGTTCAGATATATAAAGTGTAAAAAAGAGGTGAGGGTTGATAACAGACCACTGGAAAACGATGCTGGAGAGGTAGTGTGGCATCCTGGTTAAGATTCTTACTGCTATGCTGTACGTATTTCATTTTAGCAGTTTTGTAAGAGCAGTCTGTTCTACTTTCAGCATGTTTGGGTTTGAGCTAAAGATAAGGGATTGTGATGTTCATGCTTAGGAATGTAGTGTCATTCAATCAGGATGGTGGAATTGGGAGGATGTTCAAGAGAATGCTGGGCGAAGTGGTTTTTGTGACAGACAGTGGTTGGGTTGAGGTCTTTTTGGCAGGAACTGAAAGTAGACAGGAGGGAAGATGGCTGACGATGCTGCCTCTGTTGCACAAAGTGCTTTGTGCAGACGAATGGCTTCAAGGAGGAAGGACCAATACTCCCATGGGGAGCCCATTTGTTGGAAGAGGACTTGGAACGACATTCGGAAGGGGGTTTGTGCTTTCACATGGACTGTAGGTCCACCACGTGAGTTAAAGACAAGATAAGCTCCAAGTTATGTGCACATTTGGACTAGGTTAACTGTTATGAGCCCTTTTTATTTTTTTCCTTTACTTTTTCCTGATAACTGACTGCAAAGCTGACATTTGTAAATATAATTTCTTTATAACTGTATGCAGTGTATGGTCTGTTATTATTATCTGGGCCTGTAATCCACTAGAATTCAGAAGAATGAGGGGTGATCTAATTGAAACCTAGGGAATGGTTAAAGGCTTTGATAGACTGGAGGGGATGTTTCCTGTGGTGTGGGAGAGCCTAAGACCAGTGGACACAGCCTCAGGATAGAGGGTCATTCTTTTAGAATGGAGATGAGGGATTTCTTTAGACAAAGAGTGATGAATTTGTAGAATTTGTTGGCACAGGAAGGCCAAGTCTTGACATATACTTAAGGCAGAGGTTGATAGATTTGGATTGGTCAGGGTACGAAGGGATATGGGGGAAAGCTAGAACATAGAACAGTAAAGCTCAGGAACAGGCCATTCGGCCCATAATGTTGTGCCAAAGCTGCTAAAAAGCAAATTTAAAACTCCAAAACATAAATCCCTCCTATCTACACCATGTCCATATCCCTCCATCTTCCTTACATCCATGTGCCTATCCAATTGTCTCTTAAAAGCCTCTAATGTATTTGCCTCTACCATCATATCAGGCAGCACATTCCAGGCATCCACCACTGTCTGAGTAAAAAAACTTGACCCTCACATCCTCCTTGAACCTACCCCCTCTTACCTTCAATGCATGCCCTCTGATATGAAAGATTTCAACCCTGGGAAACAGATACTCTCTGCCCATTCTATCTGTGCCTCTCATAATCTTATAAACCTCTATCAGATCTCCCCTGTCTCCGACGCTTCAGAGAAAACACCCCAAATTTGTTCAACCTCTCGTGATAGCACATGCCCTCCTGATGAACCCCCTCTGCACCCTCTCCAAAGCCTCACATCCTTTGTACAGCGAGGCAACCAGAACCATATGTATCACTCCATTAATGGCCTAACTAGAGTTTTATAAAGTTGCGACATAACCTGGACACTTTTGAATTCAGTGCCTCGACAACTAAAAGCAAGCATTCCATAAGCCTTCTTAACTAACTTATCAACCTGTGTAGCCACTTTCAAAGAGCTATGAACTTGGATCCCAAGATCTCTTTGCTCAGCAACACTGTTAAGGATCTTGCCTTTAACAGTGTACTGTCTCCTTGCATTGGCCCTACCGAGATGCAACACCTCACATTTATCTGGGTTAAACTCCACCTGCCATTTCTCAGCTCATACCTGCAACTGATCGTGCTGTATTCTTTGCCAGTCTTCTACGCTATCCAGAACTCCACCAATCTTGGTATCATCCACAAATTTACTAACCCACCCATATACATTTTCATTCAATCACAAACAAGAGAAAATCTGCAGAGACTGGAAATCCAAGCAACACACACAAAATGCTGGAGGATCTCAGCTGAGTCCTGCTGAAGGGTCTCAGCCCGAAACATCAACTGTAATCTTCTCCATAGATGCTGCCTGCCTGGCCTGCTGAGTTCCCTCAACATATTGTGTGCCTTATATTTTCAAGCAGATCATTTATATACATCACAAACAGCAGAGGTTCCAGCACAAATCCCTGTGAAACTCCATTAATTACAGACCACTACCCACACTGGACCCCCTACAATTCACTTACTGTGTTACGTAACCGGCAACAATGAATATCAATCAAGACAGGTTATATAACAACAACCAAACATTTATTAAACACGGATAAATGATAAGGAAAAAAAACAAACAAAAACTTTAACCGGAAGTTAACCGTTATGCAGCCGTTCAACAAATCGTCACTCGGCACTGGTTCTTAAAGTGTTAAATGCGAAAACAGTTCTTAAAGCGATACAGTCAGATATAGTTCTTAAAATGGTAAATTCAAAAGTCCAACAGATTCATACGTTCAATTGGGAGAGACTTTTCTGGAGAAGGATTTCTTCACAGACACAACTTTCCTGCTGGTCCTGTCCACAGGATTCATGTGGCAGTAAATAAACAGTTTAAACCAACTGACCTTAAATTCTTTCAGAGAGAGCAAACCTTTGCTCTTTTTGGCAAGAGTTATCTCGATGCAGGTCGCTACTCCTTCAACGAAGACTCAATAATGTCGATCCTTTGTTAAACTGTGAAACGATGCCAACTCCTTCTAATCCTTCAAGTCCTGTACCTCAATAAAGTCTTCACTCCCCCTACTACTGCTGGAATAGGGTAAATCAGCACATCTAGCAAAAATGTCCAGTCCAATAATATTGTATCTTGCAAGAGAACGCAACACTCCGTTTTAAAAATGAAACTGCGTCACAAAAACAAACATGCAACAGAAAAGGAGACACAGCACGTTCTTAGTCATAGTCATAGTCATACTTTATTGATCCTGGGGGAAATTGGTTTTCTTTACAGTTGCACCATAAATAATAAATAGTAATAGAACCATAAATAATTAAATAGTAATATGTAAATTATGCCAGTCAATTATGAAATAAGTCCATGACCAGCCTATTGGCTCAGGGTGTCTGACCCTCCAAGGGAGGAGTTGTAAAGTTTGATGGCCACAGGCAGGAATGACTTCCTATGACGTTCTGTGCTGCATCTCGGTGGAATGAGTCTCTGGCTGAATGTACTCCTGTGCCCAACCAGTACATTATTTAGTGGATGGGAGACATTGACCAAGATGGCATGCAACTTAAACAGCATCCTCCTTTCAGACACCACTGTGAGAGAGACCAGTTCCATCCCCACAAAATCACTGGCCTTACGAATAAGTTTGTTGATTCTGTTGGTGTCTGCTACCCTCAGCCTGCTGCCCCAGCACACAACAGCAAACATGATAGCACTGGCCACCACAGACTCGTAGAACATCCTCAGCAACGTCCGGCAGATGTTAAAGGACCTCAGTCTCCTCAGGAAATAGAGACGGCTCTGACCCTTCTTGTAGACAGCCTCAGTGTTCTTTGACCAGTCCAGTTTATTGTTAATACGTATCCCCAGGTATTTGTAATCCTCCACCATGTCCACACTGACCCCCTGGAAGGAAACAGGGGTCACCGGTACCTTAGATCTCCTCAGGTCTACCACCAGCTCCTTAGTCTTTTCCACATTAAACTGCAGATAATTCTGCTCACACCATGTGACAAAGTTTCCCACCGTAGCCCTGTACTCGACCTCATCTCCCTTGCTGATGCATCCAACTATGGCAGAGTCATCCGAAAACTTCTGAAGATGACAAGACTCTGTGCAGTAGTTGAAGTCTGAGGTGTAAATGGTGAAGAGAAAGGGAGACAAGACAGTCCCCTGTGGAGCCCCAGTGCTGCTGATCACTCTGTCTACCTGGAAATCTACAAACTAAAAACTAACTGCGTCATCTGGGGTCGACCCTTATATACCCACGGTGCGCATGTCATCACGTGACCTCACATCGGTGGGAAAATCACATCAGGTGACCTCCAAAAGACCATTACATCATCCTCACAAAAAAAAACACAGGTCTCCTTGAGCATGTAACAACTGACACAACCAATCGACAGATAACACAAAAGCCACAGCTCTACACACCGTCCCTACACACCCAGAGAAGAGGGACGCTTATGGGAGAATGCTGTTCTTGGACTACAGTTCAGCATTCAACACGATAATTCCCTCCATGCTTGACAAGAAGTTCAGAGACCTTGACTTTCACCCAGCCTTGGGCAGCTGGATCCTGGACTTCTTGTCAGATCGCCGGCAGGTAGTAAGAGTGGGCTCCCTCACCTCCAACCCTCTGACCCTCAACACAGGTGCCCCTCAGGGCTGTGTACTAAGCTCCCTCCTTTACTCTCTGTATACCCATGACTGTGTTGCCACCCACAGCTCTAATCTGCTAATTAAATTTTTATTTATCATTGATGATACAACATTGATCGTTATCAAATAATAACGAGGCAGCCTACAGAGAAGAAGTCATCATCCTGACACAGTAGTGTCAAGAAAACAACCTCTCTCTCAATGTCGCAAAAACAAAGGAGCTGGTTGTGAACTACAGAAGGAATGGAGACAGGCTAATCCCTATTGACATCAATGGATCTGGGGTTGAGAGGGTGAACAGCTTTAAATTCCTTGGCATACACATCACCGGAGGATCTCACATGGTGTGTACACACCGGCTGTGTGGTGAAAAAACACAACAGTTTGGTTGAAAAAGTTTGGCATGAGTCCCCAAATCGCAAGGACTTTGTACAGGGGCACAATTGAGAGCATCGTGACTGGCTGCAGCATTGCCTGGTATGGGAACTGTACTTCCCTCAATCGCAGGACTCTGTAGAGAGTGGTGCAGACAGCCCAGCACATCTGTAGATGTGAACGTCCCACTATTCAGGACAGTTACAGAGACAGGTGTGTTAAAAAGGCCCAAAGGATCATTGGGGACCCAAGTCACTCCAACCACAAACTGTTCCTGCTGCTACCACCTGGGAAATGGTACTGCAGCATTAAAGCCAGGACCTACAGGCTCTGGGACAACTTCTTCCACCAGGCCATCAGACTGATTAATTCACGCTGATATAACTGTATTTCTATGTTATATTGACTGACCTATTGTACTATTTATTGCAAATTACTATAATTTGCACATTGCACATTCAGACAGAGAGATAAAGAGTTTTACTCCTCATGTGTGAAGGATGCAAGAAATAAAGTCAATTCAATTCAATTCTGTCTTCTATGTGCAAGCCAGTTGTGAATTCAAACAGCCATGGACCTCATACATCTTACTCTTCTGGATTAGCCTCCCATGAGGGACTTTGTCAAATGCCTTACTAAAATCCATGTAGAACATACCCTCACCAATCTCACGTTACCTTGTCAAAAAAACTCAATCAAGTTGTAAAGGAACTACCTGCGTCCACAAAGCCATGCGGGCTTTCCCGAATTAGGCCATAGGTTTGCAAGTGCTCATATAGCCTATCCCTAAGAATTTTCTCCAGCAATTTCCCTATAACTGACATGAGACTCACCGGTCTACAGTTCCCAGGATTTTCCCTTAAATCCGGGTATAACAAAGAGGTACGATAGTGGGGCCAAGCAAAACTGGGTCTGCTATGATGAAATGGCAAAGCAACTTGATGGGACAAATGACTTAATTCTGCTGCTATATCTTATGTTCTTATGGTTTGGTTTGGGTTGTTCAAAGGTCTGGGACGATTTGCTGGAGCTCAAGTTTTGGAAACCAAGGTCAGGACTGGATCTTGAGCTTCAGAGTCTGATGACCAGCTTGGCTCAAGATTTGGGGATGGGGAGGGAGGTCAAGGTTACGGTTCAAGGTGTGGGATACCGGGTCTGGGAGCTGACAACTGAGCCAAAGGTTTAGGACATAGGATTTTGTCTTGAAGACCAGGGTTTGGGATTGAGGGACAGAAGTTTGGGGCTGGCAGTTCAGGATTTGGCGTTTCAGGTTAAAGATTGGGTGTTCAAGGCTAGGGAATGGGAGTCAGAATTTGGGATCAGGCGCCAGGAGTTCAGGGTTTGGGTTTGCGGCTGGGAGTTCAGGGTTTGGCGTTTCAGGTTAAAGACTGGGTGTTCAAGGCTAGGGAATGGGAGTCAGGATTTGGGATTACAGCTGGGTGTTCAGGATTTGAGATCGGGGACCAGGAGTTCAGGGTTTGGGTTTGGGGCAGGGAGTTCAAGGTTTCAGATCAGGAGCCGGGAGTTCAGGGTTTGGGATCAGGGGCCTGGAGTTCAGGGTTTCGGATCAGGAGCTGGGAAGTTTGGGTTTGGGGTCGGGAGTTCATGATATCGGTTTGAGGTGCTGGGAGTTCAGAGTTTGAGATCGGGGTGGGAATAAGGATTTGGATAGGGGTCTGGAGTTCAGGGTTTGGGAGTGGGGTGCAAGTCAGGGTTTGGGATGGGGGTCGGGAGTTCAGGGTTTGGTATCGGGGACTGGGAGTTCATGATATCGGGTCGAGGGGCTGGGAGTTCAGGGTATCGGTCAAGGTGCCAGGAGTTCAGGGTTTGGGATCGGGGCCAAGAGTTCAGGGTTTGGGATAGATCAGGGCCGGGAGTTCAGGGTTTGGGAACGATCGGGGGTCGGGAGTTCAGGGTTTGGGATTGGGGCCGGGAGTTCAGGGTATCGGGTCGAGGTGCTGGGAGTTCAGGGTTTGGGGTTGGGGCCGGGAGTTCAGGATATCGGGTCGAGGTGCCGGGAGTTCAGGGTTTGGGGTTGGGGCCGGGAGTTCACGGTTTGGAATTGGGGCCGGGAGTTCAGGGTATCGGGTCGAAGTGCCGGGAGTTCAGGGTTTGGGATTGGAGCCGTGAGTTCAGGGTTTGGGGTTGGGGCCGGGAGTTCAGGGTATTGGGTCGAGGTGCCGGGAGTTCAGGGTTTGGGATCGTGGCTGGGAGTTCAGGGTTTGGGGCTGGGGCCGGGAGTTCAGGGTATCAGGTCGAGGTGCCGGGAGTTCAGGGTTTGGGATTGGGGCCAGGAGTTCAGGGTTTGGGATTGGGGCCCAGCAGTTCAGGGTTTGGGATTGGGGCCAGGGGTCAGGGTTTGGGATCGTGGCCGGGAGTTCAGGGTTTGGTGTTGGGACCGAGAGCTCAAGGTTTGGAATCGGGGCCGGGAGTTCAGGGTTTGGGAATGGGGCCGGGAAGGCAGAGTATCAGGTCGAGGTGCCGGGAGATCAGGGTTTGGGATTTGGGCCGGGAGTTCAGGGTATCGGGTCGAGGTGACGGGAGTTCAGGGTTTGGGATCGTGGCTGGGAGTTCAGGGTTTGGGGTTGGGGCTGGGAGTTCAGGGTATCAGGTCGAGGTGCCGGGAGTTCAGGGTTTGGGATTGGGGCCCAGCAGTTCAGGGTTTGGGATTGGGGCCAGGGGTCAGGTTTTGGGATCGTGGCCGGGAGTTCAGGGGTTGGTGTTGGGACCGAGAGCTCAAGGTTTGGGATCGGGGTCGGGAGTTCAGGGTTTGGGAATGGGGCCGGGAAGGCAGAGTATCAGGTCGAGGTGCCGGGAGATCAGGGTTTGGGGTTTGGGCCGGGAGATCAGGGTTTGGGTCTGGGTTCAGGGCCTGGAGTTCAGGGTTTGGGATCGGGGCCCAGGAGTTCAGGGTTTGGGATCGGGGCCGGGGGTCAGGGTTTGGGATTGGGGCCGGGAGTCAGGGTTTGGGATCGGGGCCAGGAGTTAAGGCTTTGAGATTGGGGCCAGGAGTTCAGGGTATCGGATCGAGGTGCCGGGAGTTCAGGGTTTGGGATTGGGGCTGGGAGTCAGGGTGTGGGATCGTGGCTGGGAGTTCAGGGTTTGGGATCGGGGCCGGTAGTTCAGGATTTGGGGTTGGGGCTGGCAGTTCAGGGTTTGGGATTGGGGCCGGGAGTTCAGGGTATCGGGTCGAGGTGCTGGGAGTTCAGGGTTTGGGGTTGGGGCCGGGAGTTCAGGGTTTGGGGTTGGGGCCGGGAGTTCAGGGTATTGGGTCGAGGTGCCGGAAGTTCAGGGTTTAGGCTTGGGTTCACTGCCTGGAGTTCAGGGTTTGGGATCGGGGCCCAGGAGTTCAGGGTTTGGGTTCGGGGCCGGGGCTCAGGGTTTGCGATCAGGTCCGGTAGTCAGGGTTTGGGATTGGGGCTGGGAGTTCAGGGTTTGGGGTTGGGGCCGGGACTTCAGGGTATCGGGTCGAGGTGCCGGGAGATCAGGGTTTGGGGTTGGGGCCGGGTGTTCACGGTTTGGAATTGGGGCCGGGAGTTCAGGGTATTGGGTCGAGATGCCGGGAGTTCAGGGTTTGGGATTGGGGCCGTGAGTTCAGGGGTTGGGGTTGGGGCCGGGTGTTCAAGGTTTGGGGTTGGGGCCGCGAGTTCAGGGTTTGGGATTGGGGCCGGGAGTTCAGGGTATCAGGTCGAGGTGCCGGGAGTTCAGGGTATCGGGTCGAGGTGCCGGGAGTTCCCGGTTTGGGATTGGGGCCGGGAGTTCAGGGTTTCTGATCGTGGCCGGGAGTTCAGGGTTTGGGGTTGGACCGGGAGCACAGGGATTGGGACCATGGCCGGGAGTTCAGAGTTTGGGATTGGGGCCGGGAGTTCAGGGTTTGGGATCGGGGCCGGGAGTTCAGAGTTTGCGGTTGGGGCCGGGAGTTCAGGGTTTGGGATTGGTGCAGGGAGTTCAGGGTATCGGGTCGAGGTGCTGGGAGTTCAGGGTTTGGGATTGGGGCCCAGGAGTTCAGGGTTTGGGATCGGGGCCGGGAGTTCAGGGTTTGGGATTGGGGCCGGGAGTTCAGGGTATCGGGTCGAGGTGCCGGGAGTTCAGGGTTTGGGATCGGGGCCCAGGAGTTCAGGGTTTGGGATCGGGGCCCAGGAGTTCAGGGTTTGGGATCGGGGCCGGGGGTCAGGGTTTGGGATCAGGGCCGGGAGTTCAGGGTTTGGGATTGGGGCTGGGAGTCAGGGTGTGGGATCGTGGCTGGGAGTTCAGGGTTTGGGATCAGGGCCGGGAGTTCAGGATTTGGGGTTGGGGCTGGGAGTTCAGGGTTTGGGATTGGGGCCGGGAGTTCAGGGTATCGGGTCGAGGTGCTGGGAGTTCAGGGTTTGGGGTTGGGGCCGGGAGTTCAGGATATCGGGTCGAGGTGCCGGGAGTTCAGGGTTTGGGGTTGGGGCCGTGAGTTCAGGGTTTCGGGTTGGGGCCGGGAGTTCAGGGTATTGGGTCGAGGTGCCGGGAGTTCAGGGTTTAGGCTTGGGTTCAGTGCCTGGAGTTCAGGGTTTGGGATCGGGGCCCAGGAGTTCAGGGTTTGGGATCGTGGCTGGGAGTTCAGGGTTTGGGATCGTGGCTGGGGGTCAGGGTTTGGGATCGGGGCCAGGAGTTAAGGCTTTGAGATTGGGGCCAGGAGTTCAGGGTTTGGGGTTGGGGCCGGCAGTTCAGGGTATTGGGTCGAGGTGCCGGGAGTTCAGGGTTTGGGATCGTGGCTGGGAGTTCAGGGTTTGGGGTTTGGGCCAGGAGTTCAGGGTTTGGGATCGGGGCCGGGGGTCAGGGTTTGGGATCGGGGCCGGGAGTCAGGGTTTGGGATCGGGGCCAGGAGTTAAGGCTTTGAGATTGGGGCCAGGAGTTCAGGGCATCGGATCGAGGTGCCGGGGGTTCAGGGTTTGGGATTGGGGCTGGGAGTCAGGGTGTGGGATCGTGGCTGGGAGTTCAGGGTTTGGGATCGGGGCCGGGAGTTCAGGATTTGGGGTTGGGGCTGGGAGTTCAGGGTTTGGGATTGGGGCCGGGAGTTCAGGGTATCGGGTCGAGGTGCTGGGAGTTCAGGGTTTGGGGTTGGGGCCGGGAGTTCAGGATATCGGGTCGAGGTGCCGGGAGTTCAGGGTTTGGGGTTGGGGCCGTGAGTTCAGGGTTTTGGGTTGGGGCCGGGAGTTCAGGGTATTGGGTCGAGGTACCGGGAGTTCAGGGTTTCGGCTTGGGTGCAGTGCCTGGAGTTCAGAGTTTGGGATCGGGGCCGGGGCTCAGGGTTTGGGATCAGGTCCGGGAGTCAGGGTTTGGGATTGGGGCTGGGAGTTCAGGGTTTGGGGTTGGGGCCGGGAGTTCAGGGTATCGGGTCAAGGTGCCGGGAGATCAGGGTTTGGGGTTGGGGCCGGGAGTTCACGGTTTGGAATTGGGGCCGGGAGTTCAAGGTTTGGGGTTGGGGCCGCGAGTTCAGGGTTTGCGTTTGGGGCCAGGAGTTCAGGGTATCAGGTCGAGGTGCCGGGAGTTCAGGGTTTGGGGTTGGTGCCGGGAGTTCAGGGTTTGGGATTGGGGCCTGGAGTTCAGGGTTTGGGATCGGGGCCCAGGAGTTCAGGGTTTGGGATTGGGGCCAGGGGTCAGGGTTTGGGATCGTGGCTGGGAGTTGAGGGTTTGGTGTTGGGACCAGGAGTTCAAGGTTTGGGGTTGGGGCCGGGAGTTCAGGGTATTGGGTCGAGGTGCCAGGAGTTCAGGGTTTAGGCTTGGGTTCAGCGCCTGGATTTCAGGGTTTGGGATCGGGGCTGGGAGTCAGGGTGTGGGATCGTGGCTGGGAGTTCAGGGTTTGGGATCGTGGCTGGGAGTTGAGGGTTTGGTGTTGGGACCAGGAGTTCAAGGTTTGGGGTTGGGGCCGGGAGTTCAGGGTATCGGGTCGAGGTGCCGGGAGTTCAGGGTTTGGGATCGGGGCCCAGGAGTTCAGGGTTTGGGATCGGGGCCGGGGGTCAGGGTTTGGGATCAGGGCCGGGAGTTCAGGGTTTGGGATTGGGGCTGGGAGTCAGGGTGTGGGATCGTGGCTGGGAGTTCAGGGTTTGGGATCAGGGCCGGGAGTTCAGGATTTGGGGTTGGGGCTGGGAGTTCAGGGTTTGGGATTGGGGCCGGGAGTTCAGGGTATCGGGTCGAGGTGCTGGGAGTTCAGGGTTTGGGGTTGGGGCCGGGAGTTCAGGATATCGGGTCGAGGTGCCGGGAGTTCAGGGTTTGGGGTTGGGGCCGTGAGTTCAGGGTTTCGGGTTGGGGCCGGGAGTTCAGGGTATTGGGTCGAGGTGCCGGGAGTTCAGGGTTTAGGCTTGGGTTCAGTGCCTGGAGTTCAGGGTTTGGGATCGGGGCCCAGGAGTTCAGGGTTTGGGATCGTGGCTGGGAGTTCAGGGTTTGGGATCGTGGCTGGGGGTCAGGGTTTGGGATCGGGGCCAGGAGTTAAGGCTTTGAGATTGGGGCCAGGAGTTCAGGGTTTGGGGTTGGGGCCGGCAGTTCAGGGTATTGGGTCGAGGTGCCGGGAGTTCAGGGTTTGGGATCGTGGCTGGGAGTTCAGGGTTTGGGGTTTGGGCCAGGAGTTCAGGGTTTGGGATCGGGGCCGGGGGTCAGGGTTTGGGATCGGGGCCGGGAGTCAGGGTTTGGGATCGGGGCCAGGAGTTAAGGCTTTGAGATTGGGGCCAGGAGTTCAGGGCATCGGATCGAGGTGCCGGGGGTTCAGGGTTTGGGATTGGGGCTGGGAGTCAGGGTGTGGGATCGTGGCTGGGAGTTCAGGGTTTGGGATCGGGGCCGGGAGTTCAGGATTTGGGGTTGGGGCTGGAAGTTCAGGGTTTGGGATTGGGGCCGGGAGTTCAGGGTATCGGGTCGAGGTGCTGGGAGTTCAGGGTTTGGGGTTGGGGCCGGGAGTTCAGGATATCGGGTCGAGGTGCCGGGAGTTCAGGGTTTGGGGTTGGGGCCGTGAGTTCAGGGTTTTGGGTTGGGGCCGGGAGTTCAGGGTATTGGGTCGAGGTACCGGGAGTTCAGGGTTTCGGCTTGGGTGCAGTGCCTGGAGTTCAGAGTTTGGGATCGGGGCCGGGGCTCAGGGTTTGGGATCAGGTCCGGGAGTCAGGGTTTGGGATTGGGGCTGGGAGTTCAGGGTTTGGGGTTGGGGCCGGGAGTTCAGGGTATCGGGTCAAGGTGCCGGGAGATCAGGGTTTGGGGTTGGGGCCGGGAGTTCACGGTTTGGAATTGGGGCTGGGAGTTCAGGGTTTGCGTTTGGGGCCAGGAGTTCAGGGTATCAGGTCGAGGTGCCGGGAGTTCAGGGTTTGGGGTTGGTGCCGGGAGTTCAGGGTTTGGGATTGGGGCCTGGAGTTCAGGGTTTGGGATCGGGGCCCAGGAGTTCAGGGTTTGGGATTGGGGCCAGGGGTCAGGGTTTGGGATCGTGGCTGGGAGTTGAGGGTTTGGTGTTGGGACCAGGAGTTCAAGGTTTGGGGTTGGGGCCGGGAGTTCAGGGTATTGGGTCGAGGTGCCAGGAGTTCAGGGTTTAGGCTTGGGTTCAGCGCCTGGAGTTCAGGGTTTGGGATCGGGGCTGGGAGTCAGGGTGTGGGATCGTGGCTGGGAGTTCAGGGTTTGGGATCGGGGCCGGGAGTTCAGGATTTGGGATTGGGGCCGGGAGTTCAGGATTTGGGATCGGGGCCGGGAGTTCAGAGTTTGGGATCGGGGCCGGGGCTCAGGGTTTGGGATCAGGACCGGGAGTCAGGGTTTGGGATTGGGGCTGGGAGTTCAGGGTTTGGGGTTGGGGCCGGGAGTTCAGGGTATCAGGTCGAGGTGCCGGGAGTTCAGGGTTTGGGATCGTGGCCGGGAGTTCAGGGTTTGGGATTGGGGCCGGGAGTTCAGGATATCAGGTCAAGGTGCCGGGAGTTCAGGGTTTGGGGTTGGGGCCGGGAGTTCAGGGTTTGGGGTTGGGGCCGGGAGTTCAGGGTATTGGGTCGAGGTGCCGGGAGTTCAGGGTTTGGGATCGTGGCTGGGAGTTCAGGGTTTGGGGTTTGGGCCGGGAGTTCAGGGTTTGGGTTTGGGTTCAGGGCCTGGAGTTCAGGGTTTGGGATCGGGGCCCAGGAGTTCAGGGTTTGGGATTGGGGCAGGGAGTTCAGGGTATCGGGTCGAGGTGCTGGGAGTTCAGGGTTTGGGATTGGGGCCCAGGAGTTCAGGGTTTGGGATCGGGGCCGGGAGTTCAGGGTTTGGGATTGGGGCCGGGAGTTCAGGGTATCGGGTCGAGGTGCCGGGAGTTCAGGGTTTGGGATCGGGGCCCAGGAGTTCAGGGTTTGGGATCGGGGCCGGGGGTCAGGGTTTGGGATCAGGGCCGGGAGTTCAGGGTTTGGGATTGGGGCTGGGAGTCAGGGTGTGGGATCGTGGCTGGGAGTTCAGGGTTTGGGATCAGGGCCGGGAGTTCAGGATTTGGGGTTGGGGCTGGGAGTTCAGGGTTTGGGATTGGGGCCGGGAGTTCAGGGTATCGGGTCGAGGTGCTGGGAGTTCAGGGTTTGGGGTTGGGGCCGGGAGTTCAGGATATCGGGTCGAGGTGCCGGGAGTTCAGGGTTTGGGGTTGGGGCCGGGAGTTCACGGTTTGGAATTGGGGCCGGGAGTTCAGGGTATCGGGTCGAAGTGCCGGGAGTTCAGGGTTTGGGATTGGAGCCGTGAGTTCAGGGTTTGGGGTTGGGGCCGGGAGTTCAGGGTATTGGGTCGATGTGCCGGGAGTTCAGGGTTTGGGATCGTGGCTGGGAGTTCAGGGTTTGGGGTTGGGGCCGGGAGTTCAGGGTATCAGGTCGAGGTGCCGGGAGTTCAGGGTTTGGGATTGGGGCCAGGAGTTCAGGGTTTGGGATTGGGGCCCAGCAGTTCAGGGTTTGGGATTGGGGCCAGGGGTCAGGGTTTGGGATCGTGGCCGGGAGTTCAGGGTTTGGTGTTGGGACCGAGAGCTCAAGGTTTGGAATCGGGGCCGGGAGTTCAGGGTTTGGGAATGGGGCCGGGAAGGCAGAGTATCAGGTCGAGGTGCCGGGAGATCAGGGTTTGGGATTTGGGCCGGGAGTTCAGGGTATCGGGTCGAGGTGACGGGAGTTCAGGGTTTGGGATCGTGGCTGGGAGTTCAGGGTTTGGGGTTGGACTGGGAGTTCAGGGTATCAGGTCGAGGTGCCGGGAGTTCAGGGTTTGGGATTGGGGCCAGGAGTTCAGGGTTTGGGATTGGGGCCCAGCAGTTCAGGGTTTGGGATTGGGGCCAGGGGTCAGGTTTTGGGATCGTGGCCGGGAGTTCAGGGGTTGGTGTTGGGACCGAGAGCTCAAGGTTTGTGATCGGGGTCGGGAGTTCAGGGTTTGGGAATGGGGCCGGGAAGGCAGAGTATCAGGTCGAGGTGCCGGGAGATCAGGGTTTGGGGTTTGGGCCGGGAGATCAGGGTTTGGGTTTGGGTTCAGGGCCTGGAGTTCAGGGTTTGGGATCGGGGCCCAGGAGTTCAGGGTTTGGGATCGGGGCCGGGGGTCAGGGTTTGGGATCGGGGCCGGGAGTCAGGGTTTGGGCTCGGGGCCAGGAGTTAAGGCTTTGAGATTGGGGCCAGGAGTTCAGGGTATCGGATCGAGGTGCCGGGAGTTCAGGGTTTGGGATTGGGGCTGGGAGTCAGGGTGTGGGATCGTGGCTGGGAGTTCAGGGTTTGGGATCGGGGCCGGTAGTTCAGGATTTGGGGTTGGGGCCGGGAGTTCAGGGTTTGGGGTTGGGGCCGGGAGTTCAGGGTATTGGGTCGAGGTGCCGGAAGTTCAGGGTTTAGGCTTGGGTTCACTGCCTGGAGTTCAGGGTTTGGGATCGGGGCCCAGGAGTTCAGGGTTTGGGTTCGGGGCCGGGGCTCAGGGTTTGGGATCAGGTCCGGTAGTCAGGGTTTGGGATTGGGGCTGGGAGTTCAGGGTTTGGGGTTGGGGCCGGGACTTCAGGGTATCGGGTCGAGGTGCCGGGAGATCAGGGTTTGGGGTTGGGGCCGGGTGTTCACGGTTTGGAATTGGGGCCGGGAGTTCAGGGTATTGGGTCGAGATGCCGGGAGTTCAGGGTTTGGGATTGGGGCCGTGAGTTCAGGGGTTGGGGTTGGGGCCGGGTGTTCAAGGTTTGGGGTTGGGGCCGCGAGTTCAGGGTTTGGGATTGGGGCCGGGAGTTCAGGGTATCAGGTCGAGGTGCCGGGAGTTCAGGGTATCGGGTCGAGGTGCCGGGAGTTCACGGTTTGGGATTGGGGCCGGGAGTTCAGGGTTTCTGATCGTGGCCGGGAGTTCAGGGTTTGGGGTTGGACCGGGAGCACAGGGATTGGGTTCAGGGCCTGGAGTTCAGGGTTTGGGATCGGGGCCCAGGAGGTCAGGGTTTGGGACCATGGCCGGGAGTTCAGGGTTTGGGATTGGGGCCGGGTGTTCAGGGTTTGGGATCGGGGCCGGGAGTTCAGGGTTTGGGATCGGGGCCGGGAGTTCAGGGTTTGGGATTGGGGCCGGGAGTTCAGGGTATCGGGTCGAGGTGCCGGGAGTTCAGGGTTTGGGATCGGGGCCCAGGAGTTCAGGGTTTGGGATCGGGGCCGGGGGTCAGGGTTTGGGATCAGGGCCGGGAGTTCAGGGTTTGGGATTGGGGCTGGGAGTCAGGGTGTGGGATCGTGGCTGGGAGTTCAGGGTTTGGGATCAGGGCCGGGAGTTCAGGATTTGGGGTTGGGGCTGGGAGTTCAGGGTTTGGGATTGGGGCCGGGAGTTCAGGGTATCGGGTCGAGGTGCTGGGAGTTCAGGGTTTGGGGTTGGGGCCGGGAGTTCAGGATATCGGGTCGAGGTGCCGGGAGTTCAGGGTTTGGGGTTGGGGCCGTGAGTTCAGGGTTTCGGGTTGGGGCCGGGAGTTCAGGGTATTGGGTCGAGGTGCCGGGAGTTCAGGGTTTAGGCTTGGGTTCAGTGCCTGGAGTTCAGGGTTTGGGATCGGGGCCCAGGAGTTCAGGGTTTGGGATCGTGGCTGGGAGTTCAGGGTTTGGGATCGTGGCTGGGGGTCAGGGTTTGGGATCGGGGCCAGGAGTTAAGGCTTTGAGATTGGGGCCAGGAGTTCAGGGTTTGGGGTTGGGGCCGGCAGTTCAGGGTATTGGGTCGAGGTGCCGGGAGTTCCGGGTTTGGGATCGTGGCTGGGAGTTCAGGGTTTGGGGTTTGGGCCAGGAGTTCAGGGTTTGGGATCGGGGCCGGGGGTCAGGGTTTGGGATCGGGGCCGGGAGTCAGGGTTTGGGATCGGGGCCAGGAGTTAAGGCTTTGAGATTGGGGCCAGGAGTTCAGGGCATCGGATCGAGGTGCCGGGGGTTCAGGGTTTGGGATTGGGGCTGGGAGTCAGGGTGTGGGATCGTGGCTGGGAGTTCAGGGTTTGGGATCGGGGCCGGGAGTTCAGGATTTGGGGTTGGGGCTGGGAGTTCAGGGTTTGGGATTGGGGCCGGGAGTTCAGGGTATCGGGTCGAGGTGCTGGGAGTTCAGGGTTTGGGGTTGGGGCCGGGAGTTCAGGATATCGGGTCGAGGTGCCGGGAGTTCAGGGTTTGGGGTTGGGGCCGTGAGTTCAGGGTTTTGGGTTGGGGCCGGGAGTTCAGGGTATTGGGTCGAGGTACCGGGAGTTCAGGGTTTCGGCTTGGGTGCAGTGCCTGGAGTTCAGAGTTTGGGATCGGGGCCGGGGCTCAGGGTTTGGGATCAGGTCCGGGAGTCAGGGTTTGGGATTGGGGCTGGGAGTTCAGGGTTTGGGGTTGGGGCCGGGAGTTCAGGGTATCGGGTCAAGGTGCCGGGAGATCAGGGTTTGGGGTTGGGGCCGGGAGTTCACGGTTTGGAATTGGGGCCGGGAGTTCAAGGTTTGGGGTTGGGGCCGCGAGTTCAGGGTTTGCGTTTGGGGCCAGGAGTTCAGGGTATCAGGTCGAGGTGCCGGGAGTTCAGGGTTTGGGGTTGGTGCCGGGAGTTCAGGGTTTGGGATTGTGGCCTGGAGTTCAGGGTTTGGGATCGGGGCCCAGGAGTTCAGGGTTTGGGATTGGGGCCAGGGGTCAGGGTTTGGGATCGTGGCTGGGAGTTGAGGGTTTGGTGTTGGGACCAGGAGTTCAAGGTTTGGGGTTGGGGCCGGGAGTTCAGGGTATTGGGTCGAGGTGCCAGGAGTTCAGGGTTTAGGCTTGGGTTCAGCGCCTGGATTTCAGGGTTTGGGATCGGGGCTGGGAGTCAGGGTGTGGGATCGTGGCTGGGAGTTCAGGGTTTGGGATCGGGGCCGGGAGTTCAGGATTTGGGATTGGGGCCGGGAGTTCAGGATTTGGGATCGGGGCCGGGAGTTCAGAGTTTGGGATCGGGGCCGGGGCTCAGGGTTTGGGATCAGGACCGGGAGTCAGGGTTTGGGATTGGGGCTGGGAGTTCAGGGTTTGGGGTTGGGGCCGGGAGTTCAGGGTATCAGGTCGAGGTGCCGGGAGTTCAGGGTTTGGGATCGTGGCCGGGAGTTCAGGGTTTGGGATTGGGGCCGGGAGTTCAGGATATCAGGTCAAGGTGCCGGGAGTTCAGGGTTTGGGGTTGGGGCCGGGAGTTCAGGGTTTGGGGTTGGGGCCGGGAGTTCAGGGTATTGGGTCGAGGTGCCGGGAGTTCAGGGTTTGGGATCGTGGCTGGGAGTTCAGGGTTTGGGGTTTGGGCCGGGAGTTCAGGGTTTGGGTTTGGGTTCAGGGCCTGGAGTTCAGGGTTTGGGATCGGGGCCCAGGAGTTCAGGGTTTGGGATTGGGGCAGGGAGTTCAGGGTATCGGGTCGAGGTGCTGGGAGTTCAGGGTTTGGGTTTGGGGCCCAGGAGTTCAGGGTTTGGGATCGGGGCCGGGAGTTCAGGGTTTGGGATTGGGGCTGGGAGTTCAGGGTATCAGGTCGAGGTGCCGGGAGTTCAGGGTTTGGGATTCGGGCCCAGGAGTTCAGGGTTTGGGATCGGGGCCGGGGGTCAGGGTTTGGGATCAGGGCCGGGAGTTCAGGGTTTGGGATTGGGGCTGGGAGTCAGGGTGTGGGATCGTGGCTGGGAGTTCAGGGTTTGGGATCAGGGCCGGGAGTTCAGGATTTGGGGTTGGGGCTGGGAGTTCAGGGTTTGGGATTGGGGCCGGGAGTTCAGGGTATCGGGTCGAGGTGCTGGGAGTTCAGGGTTTGGGGTTGGGGCCGGGAGTTCAGGATATCGGGTCGAGGTGCCGGGAGTTCAGGGTTTGGGGTTGGGGCCGTGAGTTCAGGGTTTCGGGTTGGGGCCGGGAGTTCAGGGTATTGGGTCGAGGTGCCGGGAGTTCAGGGTTTAGGCTTGGGTTCAGTGCCTGGAGTTCAGGGTTTGGGATCGGGGCCCAGGAGTTCAGGGTTTGGGATCGTGGCTGGGAGTTCAGGGTTTGGGATCCTGGCTGGGGGTCAGGGTTTGGGATCGGGGCCAGGAGTTAAGGCTTTGAGATTGGGGCCAGGAGTTCAGGGTTTGGGGTTGGGGCCGGGAGTTCAGGGTATTGGGTCGAGGTGCCGGGAGTTCAGGGTTTGGGATCGTGGCTGGGAGTTCAGGGTTTGGGGTTTGGGCCGGGAGTTCAGGGTTTGGGTTTGGGTTCAGGGCCTGGAGTTCAGGGTTTGGGATCGGGGCCCAGGAGTTCAGGGTTTGGGATCGGGGCCGGGGGTCAGGGTTTGGGATCGGGGCCAGGAGTTAAGGCTTTGAGATTGGGGCCAGGAGTTCAGGGTATCGGATCGAGGTGCCGGGAGTTCAGGGTTTGGGGTTGGGGCCGGGAGTTCAGGGTATCGGGTCGAGGTGCCGGGAGTTCAGGGTTTGGGATTGGGGCCGTGAGTTCAGGGTTTGGGGTTGGGGCCGGGAGTTCAGGGTATTGGGTCGAGGTGCCGGGAGTTCAGGGTTTGGGATCGTGGCTGGGAGTTCAGGGTTTGGGGTTTGGGCCGGGAGTTCAGGGTTTGGGTTTGGGTTCAGGGCCTGGAGTTCAGGGTTTGGGATCGGGGCCCAGGAGTTCAGGGTTTGGGATCGGGGCCGGGGGTCAGGTTTTGGCATCGGGGCCGGGAGTCAGGGTTTGGGATCGGGGCCGGGAGTTCAAGGTTTGGGGTTGGGGCCGTGAGTTCAGGGTTTGCGGTTGGGGCCGGAAGTTCAGGGTATCGGGTCGAGGTGCTGGGAGTTCACGGTTTAGGATCGGGGCCCAGGAGTTCAGGGTTTGGGATCGGGGCCGGGGGTCAGGGTTTGGGATCGGGGCCGGGAGTCAGGGTTTGGGATCGGGGCCAGGAGTTAAGGCTTTGAGATTGGGGCCAGGAGTTCAGGGCATCGGATCGAGGTGCCGGGGGTTCAGGGTTTGGGATTGGGGCTGGGAGTCAGGGTGTGGGATCGTGGCTGGGAGTTCAGGGTTTGGGATCGGGGCCGGGAGTTCAGGATTTGGGGTTGGGGCTGGGAGTTCAGGGTTTGGGATTGGGGCCGGGAGTTCAGGGTATCGGGTCGAGGTGCTGGGAGTTCAGGGTTTGGGGTTGGGGCAGGGAGTTCAGGATATCGGGTCGAGGTGCCGGGAGTTCAGGGTTTGGGGTTGGGGCCGTGAGTTCAGGGTTTTGGGTTGGGGCCGGGAGTTCAGGGTATTGGGTCAAGGTACCGGGAGTTCAGGGTTTCGGCTTGGGTGCAGTGCCTGGAGTTCAGAGTTTGGGATCGGGGCCGGGGCTCAGGGTTTGGGATCAGGTCCGGGAGTCAGGGTTTGGGATTGGGGCTGGGAGTTCAGGGTTTGGGGTTGGGGCCGGGAGTTCAGGGTATCGGGTCAAGGTGCCGGGAGATCAGGGTTTGGGGTTGGGGCCGGGAGTTCACGGTTTGGAATTGGGGCCGGGAGTTCAAGGTTTGGGGTTGGGGCCGCGAGTTCAGGGTTTGCGTTTGGGGCCAGGAGTTCAGGGTATCAGGTCGAGGTGCCGGGAGTTCAGGGTTTGGGGTTGGTGCCGGGAGTTCAGGGTTTGGGATTGGGGCCTGGAGTTCAGGGTTTGGGATCGGGGCCCAGGAGTTCAGGGTTTGGGATTGGGGCCAGGGGTCAGGGTTTGGGATCGTGGCTGGGAGTTGAGGGTTTGGGATCGGGGCCGGGGGTCAGGGTTTGGGATCGGGGCCAGGAGTTAAGGCTTTGAGATTGGGGCCAGGAGTTCAGGGTATCGGATCGAGGTGCCGGGAGTTCAGGGTTTGGGGTTGGGGCCGGGAGTTCAGGGTATTGGGTCGAGGTGCCAGGAGTTCAGGGTTTAGGCTTGGGTTCAGCGCCTGGATTTCAGGGTTTGGGATCGGGGCTGGGAGTCAGGGTGTGGGATCGTGGCTGGGAGTTCAGGGTTTGGGATCGGGGCCGGGAGTTCAGGATTTGGGATTGGGGCCGGGAGTTCAGGATTTGGGATCGGGGCCGGGAGTTCAGAGTTTGGGATCGGGGCCGGGGCTCAGGGTTTGGGATCAGGACCGGGAGTCAGGGTTTGGGATTGGGGCTGGGAATTCAGGGTTTGGGGTTGGGGCCGGGAGTTCAGGGTATCAGGTCGAGGTGCCGGGAGTTCAGGGTTTGGGATCGTGGCCGGGAGTTCAGGGTTTGGGACTGGGGCCGGGAGTTCAGGATATCAGGTCAAGGTGCCGGGAGTTCAGGGTTTGGGGTTGGGGCCGGGAGTTCAGGGTATTGGGTCGAGGTGCCGGGAGTTCAGGGTTTGGGATCGTGGCTGGGAGTTCAGGGTTTGGGGTTTGGGCCGGGAGTTCAGGGTTTGGGTTTGGGTTCAGGGCCTGGAGTTCAGGGTTTGGGATCGGGGCCCAGGAGTTCAGGGTTTGGGATTGGGGCAGGGAGTTCAGGGTATCGGGTCGAGGTGCTGGGAGTTCAGGGTTTGGGATTGGGGCCCAGGAGTTCAGGGTTTGGGATCGGGGCCGGGAGTTCAGGGTTTGGGATTGGGGCCGGGAGTTCAGGGTATCGGGTCGAGGTGCCGGGAGTTCAGGGTTTGGGATCGGGGCCGGGGGTCAGGGTTTGGGATCAGGGCCGGGAGTTCAGGGTTTGGGATTGGGGCTGGGAGTCAGGGTGTGGGATCGTGGCTGGGAGTTCAGGGTTTGGGATCAGGGCCGGGAGTTCAGGATTTGGGGTTGGGGCTGGGAGTTCAGGGTTTGGGATTGGGGCCGGGAGTTCAGGATATCGGGTCGAGGTGCCGGGAGTTCAGGGTTTGGGGTTGGGGCCGTGAGTTCAGGGTTTCGGGTTGGGGCCGGGAGTTCAGGGTATTGGGTCGAGGTGCCGGGAGTTCAGGGTTTAGGCTTGGGTTCAGTGCCTGGAGTTCAGGGTTTGGGATCGGGGCCCAGGAGTTCAGGGTTTGAGATCATGGCTGGGAGTTCAGGGTTTGGGATCCTGGCTGGGGGTCAGGGTTTGGGATCGGGGCCAGGAGTTAAGGCTTTGAGATTGGGGCCAGGAGTTCAGGGTTTGGGGTTGGGGCCGGGAGTTCAGGGTATTGGGTCGAGGTGCCGGGAGTTCAGGGTTTGGGATCGTGGCTGGGAGTTCAGGGTTTGGGGTTTGGGCCGGGAGTTCAGGGTTTGGGTTTGGGTTCAGGGCCTGGAGTTCAGGGTTTGGGATCGGGGCCCAGGAGTTCTGGGTTTGGGATCAGGGCCGGGGGTCAGGGTTTGGGATCGGGGCCAGGAGTTAAGGCTTTGAGATTGGGGCCAGGAGTTCAGGGTATCGGATCGAGGTGCCGGGAGTTCAGGGTTTGGGGTTGGGGCCGGGAGTTCAGGGTATCGGGTCGAGGTGCCGGGAGTTCAGGGTTTGGGATTGGGGCCGTGAGTTCAGGGTTTGGGGTTGGGGCCGGGTGTTCAGGGTATTGGGTCGAGGTGCCGGGAGTTCAGGGTTTGGGATCGTGGCTGGGAGTTCAGGGTTTGGGGTTTGGGCCGGGAGTTCAGGGTTTGGGTTTGGGTTCAGGGCCTGGAGTTCAGGGTTTGGGATCGGGGCCCAGGAGTTCAGGGTTTGGGATCGGGGCCGGGGGTCAGGTTTTGGCATCGGGGCCGGGAGTCAGGGTTTGGGATCGGGGCCGGGAGTTCAAGGTTTGGGGTTGGGGCCGTGAGTTCAGGGTTTGCGGTTGGGGCCGGAAGTTCAGGGTATCGGGTCGAGGTGCTGGGAGTTCAGGGTTTAGGATCGGGGCCCAGGAGTTCAGGGTTTGGGAGCGGGGCCGGGGGTCAGGGTTTGGGATCGGGGCCGGGAGTCAGGGTTTGGGATCGGGGCCAGGAGTTAAGGCTTTGAGATTGGGGCCAGGAGTTCAGGGCATCGGATCGAGGTGCCGGGGGTTCAGGGTTTGGGATTGGGGCTGGGAGTCTGGGTGTGGGATCGTGGCTGGGAGTTCAGGGTTTGGGATCGGGGCCGGGAGTTCAGGATTTGGGGTTGGGGCTGGGAGTTCAGGGTTTGGGATTGGGGCCGGGAGTTCAGGGTATCGGGTCGAGGTGCTGGGAGTTCAGGGTTTGGGGTTGGGGCAGGGAGTTCAGGATATCGGGTCGAGGTGCCGGGAGTTCAGGGTTTGGGGTTGGGGCCGTGAGTTCAGGGTTTTGGGTTGGGGCCGGGAGTTCAGGGTATTGGGTCGAGGTACCGGGAGTTCAGGGTTTCGGCTTGGGTGCAGTGCCTGGAGTTCAGAGTTTGGGATCGGGGCCGGGGCTCAGGGTTTGGGATCAGGTCCGGGAGTCAGGGTTTGGGATTGGGGCTGGGAGTTCAGGGTTTGGGGTTGGGGCCGGGAGTTCAGGGTATCGGGTCAAGGTGCCGGGAGATCAGGGTTTGGGGTTGGGGCCGGGAGTTCACGGTTTGGAATTGGGGCCGGGAGTTCAAGGTTTGGGGTTGGGGCCGCGAGTTCAGGGTTTGCGTTTGGGGCCAGGAGTTCAGGGTATCAGGTCGAGGTGCCGGGAGTTCAGGGTTTGGGGTTGGTGCCGGGAGTTCAGGGTTTGGGATTGGGGCCTGGAGTTCAGGGTTTGGGATCGGGGCCCAGGAGTTCAGGGTTTGGGATTGGGGCCAGGGGTCAGGGTTTGGGATCGTGGCTGGGAGTTGAGGGTTTGGTGTTGGGACCAGGAGTTCAAGGTTTGGGGTTGGGGCCGGGAGTTCAGGGTATTGGGTCGAGGTGCCAGGAGTTCAGGGTTTAGGCTTGGGTTCAGCGCCTGGAGTTCAGGGTTTGGGATCGGGGCTGGGAGTCAGGGTGTGGGATCGTGGCTGGGAGTTCAGGGTTTGGGATCGGGGCCGGGAGTTCAGGATTTGGGATTGGGGCCGGGAGTTCAGGATTTGGGATCGGGGCCGGGAGCTCAGAGTTTGGGATCGGGGCCGGGGCTCAGGGTTTGGGATCAGGACCGGGAGTCAGGGTTTGGGATTGGGGCTGGGAGTTCAGGGTTTGGGGTTGGGGCCGGGAGTTCAGGGTATCAGGTCGAGGTGCCGGGAGTTCAGGGTTTGGGATCGTGGCCGGGAGTTCAGGGTTTGGGATTGGGGCCGGGAGTTCAGGATATCAGGTCAAGGTGCCGGGAGTTCAGGGTTTGGGGTTGGGGCCGGGAGTTCAGGGTTTGGGGTTGGGGCCGGGAGTTCAGGGTATTGGGTCGAGGTGCCGGGAGTTCAGGGTTTGGGATCGTGGCTGGGAGTTCAGGGTTTGGGGTTTGGGCCGGGAGTTCAGGGTTTGGGTTTGGGTTCAGGGCCTGGAGTTCAGGGTTTGGGATCGGGGCCCAGGAGTTCAGGGTTTGGGATTGGGGCAGGGAGTTCAGGGTATCGGGTCGAGGTGCTGGGAGTTCAGGGTTTGGGATTGGGGCCCAGGAGTTCAGGGTTTGGGATCGGGGCCGGGAGTTCAGGGTTTGGGATTGGAGCCGGGAGTTCAGGGTATCGGGTCGAGGTGCCGGGAATTCAGGGTTTGGGATCGGGGCCCAGGAGTTCAGGGTTTGGGATCGGGGCCGGGGGTCAGGGTTTGGGATCAGGGCCGGGAGTTCAGGGTTTGGGATCGTGGCTGGGAGTTCAGGGTTTGGGATCGTGGCTGGGGGTCAGGGTTTGGGATCGGGGCCAGGAGTTAAGGCTTTGAGATTGGGGCCAGGAGTTCAGGGTTTGGGGTTGGGGCCGGGAGTTCAGGGTATTGGGTCGAGGTGCCGGGAGTTCAGGGTTTGGGATCGTGGCTGGGAGTTCAGGGTTTGGGGTTTGGGCCGGGAGTTCAGGGTTTGGGTTTGGGTTCAGGGCCTGGAGTTCAGGGTTTGGGATCGGGGCCCAGGAGTTCAGGGTTTGGGATCGGGGCCGGCAGTCAGGGTTTGGGATCGGGGCCAGGAGTTAAGGCTTTGAGATTGGGGCCAGGAGTTCAGGGTATCGGATCGAGGTGCCGGGAGTTCAGGGTTTGGGGTTGGGGCCGGGAGTTCAGGGTATCGGGTCGAGGTGCCGGGAGTTCAGGGTTTGGGATTGGGGCCGTGAGTTCAGGGTTTGGGATTGGGGCCGTGAGTTCAGGGTTTGGGGTTGGGGCCGGGAGTTCAGGGTATTGGGTCGAGGTGCCGGGAGTTCAGGGTTTGGGATCGTGGCTGGGAGTTCAGGGTTTGGGGTTTGGGCCGGGAGTTCAGGGTTTGGGTTTGGGTTCAGGGCCTGGAGTTCAGGGTTTGGGATCGGGGCCCAGGAGTTCAGGGTTTGGGATCGGGGCCGGGGGTCAGGTTTTGGCATCGGGGCCGGGAGTCAGGGTTTGGGATCGGGGCCGGGAGTTCAAGGTTTGGGGTTGGGGCCGTGAGTTCAGGGTTTGCGGTTGAGGCCGGAAGTTCAGGGTATCGGGTCGAGGTGCTGGGAGTTCAGGGTTTAGGATCGGGGCCCAGGAGTTCAGGGTTTGGGATCGGGGCCCGGGGGTCAGGGTTTGGGATCGGGGCCGGGAGTCAGGGTTTGGGATCGGGGCCAGGAGTTAAGGCTTTGAGATTGGGGCCAGGAGTTCAGGGCATCGGATCGAGGTGCCGGGGGTTCAGGGTTTGGGATTGGGGCTGGGAGTCAGGGTGTGGGATCGTGGCTGGGAGTTCAGGGTTTGGGATCGGGGCCGGGAGTTCAGGATTTGGGGTTGGGGCTGGGAGTTCAGGGTTTGGGATTGGGGCCGGGAGTTCAGGGTATCGGGTCGAGGTGCTGGGAGTTCAGGGTTTGGGGTTGGGGCCGGGAGTTCAGGATATCGGGTCGAGGTGCCGGGAGTTCAGGGTTTGGGGTTGGGGCCGTGAGTTCAGGGTTTTGGGTTGGGGCCGGGAGTTCAGGGTATTGGGTCGAGGTACCGGGAGTTCAGGGTTTCGGCTTGGGTGCAGTGCCTGGAGTTCAGAGTTTGGGATCGGGGCCCAGGAGTTCAGGGTTTGGGATTGGGGCCAGGGGTCAGGGTTTGGGATCGTGGCTGGGAGTTGAGGGTTTGGTGTTGGGACCAGGAGTTCAAGGTTTGGGGTTGGGGCCGGGAGTTCAGGGTATTGGGTCGAGGTGCCAGGAGTTCAGGGTTTAGGCTTGGGTTCAGCGCCTGGATTTCAGGGTTTGGGATCGGGGCTGGGAGTCAGGGTGTGGGATCGTGGCTGGGAGTTCAGGGTTTGGGATCGGGGCCGGGAGTTCAGGATTTGGGATTGGGGCCGGGAGTTCAGGATTTGGGATCGGGGCCGGGAGTTCAGAGTTTGGGATCGGGGCCGGGGCTCAGGGTTTGGGATCAGGACCGGGAGTCAGGGTTTGGGATTGGGGCTGGGAATTCAGGGTTTGGGGTTGGGGCCGGGAGTTCAGGGTATCAGGTCGAGGTGCCGGGAGTTCAGGGTTTGGGATCGTGGCCGGGAGTTCAGGGTTTGGGATTGGGGCCGGGAGTTCAGGATATCAGGTCAAGGTGCCGGGAGTTCAGGGTTTGGGGTTGGGGCCGGGAGTTCAGGGTTTGGGGTTGGGGCCGGGAGTTCAGGGTATTGGGTCGAGGTGCCGGGAGTTCAGGGTTTGGGATCGTGGCTGGGAGTTCAGGGTTTGGGGTTTGGGCCGGGAGTTCAGGGTTTGGGTTTGGGTTCAGGGCCTGGAGTTCAGGGTTTGGGATCGGGGCCCAGGAGTTCAGGGTTTGGGATTGGGGCAGGGAGTTCAGGGTATCGGGTCGAGGTGCTGGGAGTTCAGGGTTTGGGATTGGGGCCCAGGAGTTCAGGGTTTGGGATCGGGGCTGGGAGTTCAGGGTTTGGGATTGGGGCCGGGAGTTCAGGATATCGGGTCGAGGTGCCGGGAGTTCAGGGTTTGGGGTTGGGGCCGTGAGTTCAGGGTTTCGGGTTGGGGCCGGGAGTTCAGGGTATTGGGTCGAGGTGCCGGGAGTTCAGGGTTTAGGCTTGGGTTCAGTGCCTGGAGTTCAGGGTTTGGGATCGGGGCCCAGGAGTTCAGGGTTTGAGATCGTGGCTGGGAGTTCAGGGTTTGGGATCCTGGCTGGGGGTCAGGGTTTGGGATCGGGGCCAGGAGTTAAGGCTTTGAGATTGGGGCCAGGAGTTCAGGGTTTGGGGTTGGGGCCGGGAGTTCGGGGTATTGCGTCGAGGTGCCGGGAGTTCAGGGTTTGGGATCGTGGCTGGGAGTTCAGGGTTTGGGGTTTGGGCCGGGAGTTCAGGGTTTGGGTTTGGGTTCAGGGCCTGGAGTTCAGGGTTTGGGATCGGGGCCCAGGAGTTCAGGGTTTGGGATTGGGGCAGGGAGTTCAGGGTATCGGGTCGAGGTGCTGGGAGTTCAGGGTTTGGGATTGGGGCCCAGGAGTTCAGGGTTTGGGATCGGGGCCGGGAGTTCAGGGTTTGGGGTTGGGGCCGGGAGTTCAGGATATCGGGTCGAGGTGCCGGGAGTTCAGGGTTTGGGGTTGGGGCCGTGAGTTCAGGGTTTCGGGTTGGGGCCGGGAGTTCAGGGTATTGGGTCGAGGTGCCGGGAGTTCAGGGTTTAGGCTTGGGTTCAGTGCCTGGAGTTCAGGGTTTGGGATCGGGGCCCAGGAGTTCAGGGTTTGGGATCGTGGCTGGGAGTTCAGGGTTTGGGATCGTGGCTGGGGGTCAGGGTTTGGGATCGGGGCCAGGAGTTAAGGCTTTGAGATTGGGGCCAGGAGTTCAGGGTTTGGGGTTGGGGTCGGGAGTTCAGGGTATTGGGTCGAGGTGCCGGGAGTTCAGGGTTTGGGATCGTGGCTGGGAGTTCAGGGTTTGGGGTTTGGGCCGGGAGTTCAGGGTTTGGGTTTGGGTTCAGGGCCTGGAGTTCAGGGTTTGGGATCGGGGCCCAGGAGTTCAGGGTTTGGGATCGGGGCCGGCAGTCAGGGTTTGGGATCGGGGCCAGGAGTTAAGGCTTTGAGATTGGGGCCAGGAGTTCAGGGTATCGGATCGAGGTGCCGGGAGTTCAGGGTTTGGGGTTGGGGCCGGGAGTTCAGGGTATCGGGTCGAGGTGCCGGGAGTTCAGGGTTTGGGATTGGGGCCGTGAGTTCAGGGTTTGGGATTGGGGCCGTGAGTTCAGGGTTTGGGGTTGGGGCCGGGAGTTCAGGGTATTGGGTCGAGGTGCCGGGAGTTCAGGGTTTGGGATCGTGGCTGGGAGTTCAGGGTTTGGGGTTTGGGCCGGGAATTCAGGGTTTGGGTTTGGGTTCAGGGCCTGGAGTTCAGGGTTTGGGATCGGGGCCCAGGAGTTCAGGGTTTGGGATCGGGGCCGGGGGTCAGGTTTTGGCATCGGGGCCGGGAGTCAGGGTTTGGGATCGGGGCCGGGAGTTCAAGGTTTGGGGTTGGGGCCGTGAGTTCAGGGTTTGCGGTTGGGGCCGGAAGTTCAGGGTATCGGGTCGAGGTGCTGGGAGTTCAGGGTTTAGGATCGGGGCCCAGGAGTTCAGGGTTTGGGATCGGGGCCCGGGGGTCAGGGTTTGGGATCGGGGCCGGGAGTCAGGGTTTGGGATCGGGGCCAGGAGTTAAGGCTTTGAGATTGGGGCCAGGAGTTCAGGGCATCGGATCGAGGTGCCGGGGGTTCAGGGTTTGGGATTGGGGCTGGGAGTCAGGGTGTGGGATCGTGGCTGGGAGTTCAGGGTTTGGGATCGGGGCCGGGAGTTCAGGATTTGGGGTTGGGGCTGGGAGTTCAGGGTTTGGGATTGGGGCCGGGAGTTCAGGGTATCGGGTCGAGGTGCTGGGAGTTCAGGGTTTGGGGTTGGGGCCGGGAGTTCAGGATATCGGGTCGAGGTGCCGGGAGTTCAGGGTTTGGGGTTGGGGCCGTGAGTTCAGGGTTTTGGGTTGGGGCCAGGAGTTCAGGGTATTGGGTCGAGGTACCGGGAGTTCAGGGTTTCGGCTTGGGTGCAGTGCCTGGAGTTCAGAGTTTGGGATCGGGGCCCAGGAGTTCAGGGTTTGGGATTGGGGCCAGGGGTCAGGGTTTGGGATCGTGGCTGGGAGTTGAGGGTTTGGTGTTGGGACCAGGAGTTCAAGGTTTGGGGTTGGGGCCGGGAGTTCAGGGTATTGGGTCGAGGTGCCAGGAGTTCAGGGTTTAGGCTTGGGTTCAGCGCCTGGATTTCAGGGTTTGGGATCGGGGCTGGGAGTCAGGGTGTGGGATCGTGGCTGGGAGTTCAGGGTTTGGGATCGGGGCCGGGAGTTCAGGATTTGGGATTGGGGCCGGGAGTTCAGGATTTGGGATCGGGGCCGGGAGTTCAGAGTTTGGGATCGGGGCCGGGGCTCAGGGTTTGGGATCAGGACCGGGAGTCAGGGTTTGGGATTGGGGCTGGGAATTCAGGGTTTGGGGTTGGGGCCGGGAGTTCAGGGTATCAGGTCGAGGTGCCGGGAGTTCAGGGTTTGGGATCGTGGCCGGGAGTTCAGGGTTTGGGATTGGGGCCGGGAGTTCAGGATATCAGGTCAAGGTGCCGGGAGTTCAGGGTTTGGGGTTGGGGCCGGGAGTTCAGGGTTTGGGGTTGGGGCCGGGAGTTCAGGGTATTGGGTCGAGGTGCCGGGAGTTCAGGGTTTGGGATCGTGGCTGGGAGTTCAGGGTTTGGGGTTTGGGCCGGGAGTTCAGGGTTTGGGTTTGGGTTCAGGGCCTGGAGTTCAGGGTTTGGGATCGGGGCCCAGGAGTTCAGGGTTTGGGATTGGGGCAGGGAGTTCAGGGTATCGGGTCGAGGTGCTGGGAGTTCAGGGTTTGGGATTGGGGCCCAGGAGTTCAGGGTTTGGGATCGGGGCCGGGAGTTCAGGGTTTGGGATTGGGGCCGGGAGTTCAGGGTATCGGGTCGAGGTGCCGGGAGTTCAGGGTTTGGGATCGGGGCCCAGGAGTTCAGGGTTTGGGATCGGGGCCGGGGGTCAGGGTTTGGGATCAGGGCCGGGAGTTCAGGGTTTGGGATTGGGGCTGGGAGTCAGGGTGTGGGATCGTGGCTGGGAGTTCAGGGTTTGGGATCAGGGCCGGGAGTTCAGGATTTGGGGTTGGGGCTGGGAGTTCAGGGTTTGGGATTGGGGCCGGGAGTTCAGGATATCGGGTCGAGGTGCCGGGAGTTCAGGGTTTGGGGTTGGGGCCGTGAGTTCAGGGTTTCGGGTTGGGGCCGGGAGTTCAGGGTATTGGGTCGAGGTGCCGGGAGTTCAGGGTTTAGGCTTGGGTTCAGTGCCTGGAGTTCAGGGTTTGGGATCGGGGCCCAGGAGTTCAGGGTTTGAGATCGTGGCTGGGAGTTCAGGGTTTGGGATCCTGGCTGGGGGTCAGGGTTTGGGATCGGGGCCAGGAGTTAAGGCTTTGAGATTGGGGCCAGGAGTTCAGGGTTTGGGGTTGGGGCCGGGAGTTCAGGGTATTGGGTCGAGGTGCCGGGAGTTCAGGGTTTGGGATCGTGGCTGGGAGTTCAGGGTTTGGGGTTTGGGCCGTGAGTTCAGGGTTTGGGTTTGGGTTCAGGGCCTGGAGTTCAGGGTTTGGGATCGGGGCCCAGGAGTTCAGGGTTTGGGATCGGGGCCGGGGGTCAGGGTTTGGGATCGGGGCCAGGAGTTAAGGCTTTGAGATTGGGGCCAGGAGTTCAGGGTATCGGATCGAGGTGCCGGGAGTTCAGGGTTTGGGGTTGGGGCCGGGAGTTCAGGGTATCGGGTCGAGGTGCCGGGAGTTCAGGGTTTGGGATTGGGGCCGTGAGTTCAGGGTTTGGGGTTGGGGCCGGGAGTTCAGGGTATTGGGTCGAGGTGCCGGGAGTTCAGGGTTTGGGATCGTGGCTGGGAGTTCAGGGTTTGGGGTTTGGGCCGGGAGTTCAGGGTTTGGGATCGGGGCCCAGGAGTTCAGGGTTTGGGATCGGGGCCGGCAGTCAGGGTTTGGGATCGGGGCCAGGAGTTAAGGCTTTGAGATTGGGGCCAGGAGTTCAGGGTATCGGATCGAGGTGCCGGGAGTTCAGGGTTTGGGGTTGGGGCCGGGAGTTCAGGGTATCGGGTCGAGGTGCCGGGAGTTCAGGGTTTGGGATTGGGGCCGTGAGTTCAGGGTTTGGGATTGGGGCCGTGAGTTCAGGGTTTGGGGTTGGGGCCGGGAGTTCAGGGTATTGGGTCGAGGTGCCGGGAGTTCAGGGTTTGGGATCGTGGCTGGGAGTTCAGGGTTTGGGGTTTGGGCCGGGAATTCAGGGTTTGGGTTTGGGTTCAGGGCCTGGAGTTCAGGGTTTGGGATCGGGGCCCAGGAGTTCAGGGTTTGGGATCGGGGCCGGGGGTCAGGTTTTGGCATCGGGGCCGGGAGTCAGGGTTTGGGATCGGGGCCGGGAGTTCAAGGTTTGGGGTTGGGGCCGTGAGTTCAGGGTTTGCGGTTGGGGCCGGAAGTTCAGGGTATCGGGTCGAGGTGCTGGGAGTTCAGGGTTTAGGATCGGGGCCCAGGAGTTCAGGGTTTGGGATCGGGGCCGGGGGTCAGGGTTTGGGATCGGGGCCGGGAGTCAGGGTTTGGGATCGGGGCCAGGAGTTAAGGCTTTGAGATTGGGGCCAGGAGTTCAGGGCATCGGATCGAGGTGCCGGGGGTTCAGGGTTTGGGATTGGGGCTGGGAGTCAGGGTGTGGGATCGTGGCTGGGAGTTCAGGGTTTGGGATCGGGGCCGGGAGTTCAGGATTTGGGGTTGGGGCTGGGAGTTCAGGGTTTGGGATTGGGGCCGGGAGTTCAGGGTATCGGGTCGAGGTGCTGGGAGTTCAGGGTTTGGGGTTGGGGCCGGGAGTTCAGGATATCGGGTCGAGGTGCCGGGAGTTCAGGGTTTGGGGTTGGGGCCGTGAGTTCAGGGTTTTGGGTTGGGGCCAGGAGTTCAGGGTATTGGGTCGAGGTACCGGGAGTTCAGGGTTTCGGCTTGGGTGCAGTGCCTGGAGTTCAGAGTTTGGGATCGGGGCCCAGGAGTTCAGGGTTTGGGATTGGGGCCAGGGGTCAGGGTTTGGGATCGTGGCTGGGAGTTGAGGGTTTGGTGTTGGGACCAGGAGTTCAAGGTTTGGGGTTGGGGCCGGGAGTTCAGGGTATTGGGTCGAGGTGCCAGGAGTTCAGGGTTTAGGCTTGGGTTCAGCGCCTGGATTTCAGGGTTTGGGATCGGGGCTGGGAGTCAGGGTGTGGGATCGTGGCTGGGAGTTCAGGGTTTGGGATCGGGGCCGGGAGTTCAGGATTTGGGATTGGGGCCGGGAGTTCAGGATTTGGGATCGGGGCCGGGAGTTCAGAGTTTGGGATCGGGGCCGGGGCTCAGGGTTTGGGATCAGGACCGGGAGTCAGGGTTTGGGATTGGGGCTGGGAATTCAGGGTTTGGGGTTGGGGCCGGGAGTTCAGGGTATCAGGTCGAGGTGCCGGGAGTTCAGGGTTTGGGATCGTGGCCGGGAGTTCAGGGTTTGGGATTGGGGCCGGGAGTTCAGGATATCAGGTCAAGGTGCCGGGAGTTCAGGGTTTGGGGTTGGGGCCGGGAGTTCAGGGTTTGGGGTTGGGGCCGGGAGTTCAGGGTATTGGGTCGAGGTGCCGGGAGTTCAGGGTTTGGGATCGTGGCTGGGAGTTCAGGGTTTGGGGTTTGGGCCGGGAGTTCAGGGTTTGGGTTTGGGTTCAGGGCCTGGAGTTCAGGGTTTGGGATCGGGGCCCAGGAGTTCAGGGTTTGGGATTGGGGCAGGGAGTTCAGGGTATCGGGTCGAGGTGCTGGGAGTTCAGGGTTTGGGATTGGGGCCCAGGAGTTCAGGGTTTGGGATCGGGGCCGGGAGTTCAGGGTTTGGGATTGGGGCCGGGAGTTCAGGGTATCGGGTCGAGGTGCCGGGAGTTCAGGGTTTGGGATCGGGGCCCAGGAGTTCAGGGTTTGGGATCGGGGCCGGGGGTCAGGGTTTGGGATCAGGGCCGGGAGTTCAGGGTTTGGGATTGGGGCTGGGAGTCAGGGTGTGGGATCGTGGCTGGGAGTTCAGGGTTTGGGATCAGGGCCGGGAGTTCAGGATTTGGGGTTGGGGCTGGGAGTTCAGGGTTTGGGATTGGGGCCGGGAGTTCAGGATATCGGGTCGAGGTGCCGGGAGTTCAGGGTTTGGGGTTGGGGCCGTGAGTTCAGGGTTTCGGGTTGGGGCCGGGAGTTCAGGGTATTGGGTCGAGGTGCCGGGAGTTCAGGGTTTAGGCTTGGGTTCAGTGCCTGGAGTTCAGGGTTTGGGATCGGGGCCCAGGAGTTCAGGGTTTGAGATCGTGGCTGGGAGTTCAGGGTTTGGGATCCTGGCTGGGGGTCAGGGTTTGGGATCGGGGCCAGGAGTTAAGGCTTTGAGATTGGGGCCAGGAGTTCAGGGTTTGGGGTTGGGGCCGGGAGTTCAGGGTATTGGGTCGAGGTGCCGGGAGTTCAGGGTTTGGGATCGTGGCTGGGAGTTCAGGGTTTGGGGTTTGGGCCGTGAGTTCAGGGTTTGGGTTTGGGTTCAGGGCCTGGAGTTCAGGGTTTGGGATCGGGGCCCAGGAGTTCAGGGTTTGGGATCGGGGCCGGGGGTCAGGGTTTGGGATCGGGGCCAGGAGTTAAGGCTTTGAGATTGGGGCCAGGAGTTCAGGGTATCGGATCGAGGTGCCGGGAGTTCAGGGTTTGGGGTTGGGGCCGGGAGTTCAGGGTATCGGGTCGAGGTGCCGGGAGTTCAGGGTTTGGGATTGGGGCCGTGAGTTCAGGGTTTGGGGTTGGGGCCGGGAGTTCAGGGTATTGGGTCGAGGTGCCGGGAGTTCAGGGTTTGGGATCGTGGCTGGGAGTTCAGGGTTTGGGGTTTGGGCCGGGAGTTCAGGGTTTGGGATCGGGGCCCAGGAGTTCAGGGTTTGGGATCGGGGCCGGGGGTTAGGTTTTGGCATCGGGGCTGGGAGTCAGGGTTTGGGATCGGGGCCGGGAGTTCAAGGTTTGGGGTTGGGGCCGTGAGTTCAGGGTTTGCGGTTGGGGCCGGAAGTTCAGGGTATCGGGTCGAGGTGCTGGGAGTTCAGGGTTTAGGATCGGGGCCCAGGAGTTCAGGGTTTGGGATCGGGGCCGGGGGTCAGGGTTTGGGATCGGGGCCGGGAGTCAGGGTTTGGGATCGGGGCCAGGAGTTAAGGCTTTGAGATTGGGGCCAGGAGTTCAGGGCATCGGATCGAGGTGCCGGGGGTTCAGGGTTTGGGATTGGGGCTGGGAGTCAGGGTGTGGGATCGTGGCTGGGAGTTCAGGGTTTGGGATCGGGGCCGGGAGTTCAGGATTTGGGGTTGGGGCTGGGAGTTCAGGGTTTGGGATTGGGGCCGGGAGTTCAGGGTATCGGGTCGAGGTGCTGGGAGTTCAGGGTTTGGGGTTGGGGCCGGGAGTTCAGGATATCGGGTCGAGGTGCCGGGAGTTCAGGGTTTGGGGTTGGGGCCGTGAGTTCAGGGTTTTGGGTTGGGGCCGGGAGTTCAGGGTATTGGGTCGAGGTACCGGGAGTTCAGGGTTTCGGCTTGGGTGCAGTGCCTGGAGTTCAGAGTTTGGGATCGGGGCCGGGGCTCAGGGTTTGGGATCAGGTCCGGGAGTCAGGGTTTGGGATTGGGGCTGGGAGTTCAGGGTTTGGGGTTGGGGCCGGGAGTTCAGGGTATCGGGTCAAGGTGCCGGGAGATCAGGGTTTGGGGTTGGGGCCGGGAGTTCACGGTTTGGAATTGGGGCCGGGAGTTCAAGGTTTGGGGTTGGGGCCGCGAGTTCAGGGTTTGCGTTTGGGGCCAGGAGTTCAGGGTATCAGGTCGAGGTGCCGGGAGTTCAGGGTTTGGGGTTGGTGCCGGGAGTTCAGGGTTTGGGATTGGGGCCTGGAGTTCAGGGTTTGGGATCGGGGCCCAGGAGTTCAGGGTTTGGGATTGGGGCCAGGGGTCAGGGTTTGGGATCGTGGCTGGGAGTTGAGGGTTTGGTGTTGGGACCAGGAGTTCAAGGTTTGGGGTTGGGGCCGGGAGTTCAGGGTATTGGGTCGAGGTGCCAGGAGTTCAGGGTTTAGGCTTGGGTTCAGCGCCTGGAGTTCAGGGTTTGGGATCGGGGCTGGGAGTCAGGGTGTGGGATCGTGGCTGGGAGTTCAGGGTTTGGGATCGGGGCCGGGAGTTCAGGATTTGGGATTGGGGCCGGGAGTTCAGGATTTGGGATCGGGGCCGGGAGTTCAGAGTTTGGGATCGGGGCCGGGGCTCAGGGTTTGGGATCAGGACCGGGAGTCAGGGTTTGGGATTGGGGCTGGGAGTTCAGGGTTTGGGGTTGGGGCCGGGAGTTCAGGGTATCAGGTCGAGGTGCCGGGAGTTCAGGGTTTGGGATCGTGGCCGGGAGTTCAGGGTTTGGGATTGGGGCCGGGAGTTCAGGATATCAGGTCAAGGTGCCGGGAGTTCAGGGTTTGGGGTTGGGGCCGGGAGTTCAGGGTTTGGGATTGGGGCTGGGAGTTCAGGGTTTGGGATTGGGGCCGGGAGTGCAGAGTCTCAGGTCGAGGTGCCGGGAGATCAGGGTTTGGGATTTGGGCCGGGAATTCAGGGTATTGGGTCGAGGTGATGGGAGTTCAGGGTTTGGGATTGGGGCCGGGAGTTCAGAGTTTGGGGTTGGGGCCGGGAGTTCAGGGTATTGGGTCGAGGTGCCGGGAGTTCAGGGTTTAGGCTTGGGTTCAGCGGCTGGAGTTCAGGGTTTGGGATTGGGGCTGGGAGTAAGGGTGTGGGATCGTGGCTGGGAGTTCAGGGTTTGGGATCAGGGCCGGGAGTTCAGGATTTGGGGTTGGGGCTGGGAGTTCAGGGTTTGGGATTGGTGCCGGGAGTTCAGAGTTTGGGATCGGGGCCGGGGCTCAGGGTTTGGGATCAGGACCGGGAGTCAGGGTTTGGGATTGGGGCTGGGAGTTCAGGGTTTGGGGTTGGGGCCGCGAGTTCAGGGTATCGTGTCGAGGTGCCGGGAGTTCAGGGTTTAGGCTTGGGTTCAGTGCCTGGAGTTCAGGGTTTGGGATCGGGGCCCAGGAGTTCAGGGTTTGGGATCGGGGCCGGGGCTCAGTGTTTGTGATCAGGTCCGGGAGTCAGGGTTTGGGTTTGGGGCCGGGAGTTCAGGGTATCGGGTCGAGGTGCCGGGAGATCAGGGTTTGGGGTTGGGGCCGGGAGTTCACGGTTTGGAATTGGGGCCGGGAGTTCAAGGTTTGGGGTTGGGGCCGCGAGTTCAGGGTTTGGGATCGGGGCCCAGGAGTTCAGGGTTTGGGATTGGGGCCAGGGGTCAGGGTTTGGGATCGTGGCTGGGAGTTGAGGGTTTGGTGTTGGGACCAGGAGTTCAAGGTTTGGGGTTGGGGCCGGGAGTTCAGGGTATTGGGTCGAGGTGCCAGGAGTTCAGGGTTTGGGATCGGGGCCCAGGAGTTCAGGGTTTGGGATCCGGGCCGGGGCTCAGGGTTTGGGATCAGGTCCGGGAGTCAGGGTTTGGGATTGGGGCTGAGAGTTCAGGGTTTGGGGTTGGGGCCGGGAGTTCAGGGTATCGGGTCGAGGTGCCGGGAGATCAGGGTTTGGGGTTGGGGCCGGGAGTTCACGGTTTGGAATTGGGGCCGGGAGTTCAAGGTTTGGGGTTGGGGCCGCGAGTTCAGGGTTTGCGGTTGGGGCCAGGAGTTCAGGGTATCAGGTCGAGGTGCCGGGAGTTCAGGGTATCGGGTCGAGGTGCCGGGAATTCACGGTTTGGGATTGGGGCCGGGAGTTCAGGGTTTCTGATTGTGGCCGGGAGTTCAGGGTTTGGGGTTGGACCGGGAGTTAAGGGTTTGGTATCGTGGCTGGGTGTTCAGGGTTTAGGGTTGGGGCTGAGAGTTCAGGGTTTGGGGTTGTGGCCAGGAGTTCAGGGTTTGGGATCGGGGCCCAGGAGGTCAGGGTTTGGGATCAGGACCGGGAGTCAGGGTTTGGGATTGGGGCTGGGAGTTCAGGGTTTGGGGTTGGGGCCGGGAGTTCAGGGTATCAGGTCGAGGTGCCGGGAGTTCAGGGTTTGGGATCGTGGCCGGGAGTTCAGGGTTTGGGATTGGGGCCGGGAGTTCAGGATATCAGGTCAAGGTGCCGGGAGTTCAGGGTTTGGGGTTGGGGCCGGGAGTTCAGGGTTTGGGATTGGGGCTGGGAGTTCAGGGTTTGGGATTGGGGCCGGGAGTGCAGAGTCTCAGGTCGAGGTGCCGGGAGATCAGGGTTTGGGATTTGGGCCGGGAATTCAGGGTATTGGGTCGAGGTGATGGGAGTTCAGGGTTTGGGATTGGGGCCGGGAGTTCAGAGTTTGGGGTTGGGGCCGGGAGTTCAGGGTATTGGGTCGAGGTGCCGGGAGTTCAGGGTTTAGGCTTGGGTTCAGCGGCTGGAGTTCAGGGTTTGGGATTGGGGCTGGGAGTAAGGGTGTGGGATCGTGGCTGGGAGTTCAGGGTTTGGGATCAGGGCCGGGAGTTCAGGATTTGGGGTTGGGGCTGGGAGTTCAGGGTTTGGGATTGGTGCCGGGAGTTCAGAGTTTGGGATCGGGGCCGGGGCTCAGGGTTTGGGATCAGGACCGGGAGTCAGGGTTTGGGATTGGGGCTGGGAGTTCAGGGTTTGGGGTTGGGGCCGCGAGTTCAGGGTATCGTGTCGAGGTGCCGGGAGTTCAGGGTTTAGGCTTGGGTTCAGTGCCTGGAGTTCAGGGTTTGGGATCGGGGCCCAGGAGTTCAGGGTTTGGGATCGGGGCCGGGGCTCAGTGTTTGTGATCAGGTCCGGGAGTCAGGGTTTGGGTTTGGGGCCGGGAGTTCAGGGTATCGGGTCGAGGTGCCGGGAGATCAGGGTTTGGGGTTGGGGCCGGGAGTTCACGGTTTGGAATTGGGGCCGGGAGTTCAAGGTTTGGGGTTGGGGCCGCGAGTTCAGGGTTTGGGATCGGGGCCCAGGAGTTCAGGGTTTGGGATTGGGGCCAGGGGTCAGGGTTTGGGATCGTGGCTGGGAGTTGAGGGTTTGGTGTTGGGACCAGGAGTTCAAGGTTTGGGGTTGGGGCCGGGAGTTCAGGGTATTGGGTCGAGGTGCCAGGAGTTCAGGGTTTGGGATCGGGGCCCAGGAGTTCAGGGTTTGGGATCCGGGCCGGGGCTCAGGGTTTGGGATCAGGTCCGGGAGTCAGGGTTTGGGATTGGGGCTGAGAGTTCAGGGTTTGGGGTTGGGGCCGGGAGTTCAGGGTATCGGGTCGAGGTGCCGGGAGATCAGGGTTTGGGGTTGGGGCCGGGAGTTCACGGTTTGGAATTGGGGCCGGGAGTTCAAGGTTTGGGGTTGGGGCCGCGAGTTCAGGGTTTGCGGTTGGGGCCAGGAGTTCAGGGTATCAGGTCGAGGTGCCGGGAGTTCAGGGTATCGGGTCGAGGTGCCGGGAATTCACGGTTTGGGATTGGGGCCGGGAGTTCAGGGTTTCTGATTGTGGCCGGGAGTTCAGGGTTTGGGGTTGGACCGGGAGTTAAGGGTTTGGTATCGTGGCTGGGTGTTCAGGGTTTAGGGTTGGGGCTGAGAGTTCAGGGTTTGGGGTTGTGGCCAGGAGTTCAGGGTTTGGGATCGGGGCCCAGGAGGTCAGGGTTTGGGATCAGGACCGGGAGTTAGGGTTTGGGATTGGGGCTGGGAGTTCAGGGTTTGGGATTGGGGCCGGGAGTGCAGAGTCTCAGGTCGAGGTGCCGGGAGATCAGGGTTTGGGATTTGGGCCGGGAATTCAGGGTATTGGGTCGAGGTGACGGGAGTTCAGGGTTTGGGATTGGGGCCGGGAGTTCAGAGTTTGGGGTTGGGGCCGGGAGTTCAGGGTATTGGGTCGAGGTGCCGGGAGTTCAGGGTTTAGGCTTGGGTTCAGCGGCTGGAGTTCAGGGTTTGGGATTGGGGCTGGGAGTAAGGGTGTGGGATCGTGGCTGGGAGTTCAGGGTTTGGGATCAGGGCCGGGAGTTCAGGATTTGGGGTTGGGGCTGGGAGTTCAGGGTTTGGGATTGGTGCCGGGAGTTCAGAGTTTGGGATCGGGGCCGGGGCTCAGGGTTTGGGATCAGGACCGGGAGTCAGGGTTTGGGATTGGGGCTGGGAGTTCAGGGTTTGGGGTTGGGGCCGCGAGTTCAGGGTATCGTGTCGAGGTGCCGGGAGTTCAGGGTTTAGGCTTGGGTTCAGTGCCTGGAGTTCAGGGTTTGGGATCGGGGCCCAGGAGTTCAGGGTTTGGGATCGGGGCCGGGGCTCAGTGTTTGTGATCAGGTCCGGGAGTCAGGGTTTGGGTTTGGGGCCGGGAGTTCAGGGTATCGGGTCGAGGTGCCGGGAGATCAGGGTTTGGGGTTGGGGCCGGGAGTTCACGGTTTGGAATTGGGGCCGGGAGTTCAAGGTTTGGGGTTGGGGCCGCGAGTTCAGGGTTTGGTATCGGGGCCCAGGAGTTCAGGGTTTGGGATTAGGGCCAGGGGTCAGGGTTTGGGATCGTGGCTGGGAGTTGAGGGTTTGGTGTTGGGACCAGGAGTTCAAGGTTTGGGGTTGGGGCCGGGAGTTCAGGGTATTGGGTCGAGGTGCCGGGAGTTCAGGGTTTGGGGTTGGGGCCGGGAGTTCAGGGTATTGGGTCGAGGTGCCGGGAGTTCAGGGTTTGGGATCGTGGCTGGGAGTTCAGGGTTTGGGGTTTGGGCCGGGAGTTCAGGGTTTGGGTTTGGGTTCAGGGCCTGGAGTTCAGGGTTTGGGATCGGGGCCCAGGAGTTGAGGGTTTGGGATCGGGGCCGGGGGTCAGGTTTTGGCATCGGGGCCGGGAGTCAGGGTTTGGGATCGGGGCCGGGAGTTCAAGGTTTGGGGTTGGGGCCGTGAGTTCAGGGTTTGCGGTTGGGGCCGGGAGTTCAGGGTATCGGATCGAGGTGCTGGGAGTTCAGGGTTTGGGATCGGGGCCCAGGAGTTCAGGGTTTGGGATCGGGGCCGGGGGTCAGGGTTTGGGATCGGGGCCGGGAGTCAGGGTTTGGGATCGGGGCCAGGAGTTAAGGCTTTGAGATTGGGGCCAGGAGTTCAGGGCATCGGATCGAGGTGCCGGGGGTTTAGGGTTTGGGATTGGGGCTGGGAGTCAGGGTGTGGGATCGTGGCTGGGAGTTCAGGGTTTGGGATCGGGGCCGGGAGTTCAGGATTTGGGGTTGGGGCTGGGAGTTCAGGGTTTGGGATTGGGGCCGGGAGTTCAGGGTATCGGGTCGAGGTGCTGGGAGTTCAGGGTTTGGGGTTGGGGCCGGGAGTTCAGGATATCGGGTCGAGGTGCCGGGAGTTCAGGGTTTGGGGTTGGGGCCATGAGTTCAGGGTTTTGGGTTGGGGCCGGGAGTTCAGGGTATTGGGTCGAGGTGCCGGGAGTTCAGGGTTTAGGCTTGGGTTCAGTGCCTGGAGTTCAGGGTTTGGGATCGGGGCCCAGGAGTTCAGGGTTTGGGATCGGGGCCGGGGCTCAGTGTTTGTGATCAGGTCCGGGAGTCAGGGTTTGGGTTTGGGGCCGGGAGTTCAGGGTATCGGGTCGAGGTGCCGGGAGATCAGGGTTTGGGGTTGGGGCCGGGAGTTCACGGTTTGGAATTGGGGCCGGGAGTTCAAGGTTTGGGGTTGGGGCCGCGAGTTCAGGGTTTGGGATCGGGGCCCAGGAGTTCAGGGTTTGGGATTGGGGCCAGGGGTCAGGGTTTGGGATCGTGGCTGGGAGTTGAGGGTTTGGTGTTGGGACCAGGAGTTCAAGGTTTGGGGTTGGGGCCGGGAGTTCAGGGTATTGGGTCGAGGTGCCAGGAGTTCAGGGTTTGGGATCGGGGCCCAGGAGTTCAGGGTTTGGGATCCGGGCCGGGGCTCAGGGTTTGGGATCAGGTCCGGGAGTCAGGGTTTGGGATTGGGGCTGAGAGTTCAGGGTTTGGGGTTGGGGCCGGGAGTTCAGGGTATCGGGTCGAGGTGCCGGGAGATCAGGGTTTGGGGTTGGGGCCGGGAGTTCACGGTTTGGAATTGGGGCCGGGAGTTCAAGGTTTGGGGTTGGGGCCGCGAGTTCAGGGTTTGCGGTTGGGGCCAGGAGTTCAGGGTATCAGGTCGAGGTGCCGGGAGTTCAGGGTATCGGGTCGAGGTGCCGGGAATTCACGGTTTGGGATTGGGGCCGGGAGTTCAGGGTTTCTGATTGTGGCCGGGAGTTCAGGGTTTGGGGTTGGACCGGGAGTTAAGGGTTTGGTATCGTGGCTGGGTGTTCAGGGTTTAGGGTTGGGGCTGAGAGTTCAGGGTTTGGGGTTGTGGCCAGGAGTTCAGGGTTTGGGATCGGGGCCCAGGAGGTCAGGGTTTGGGATCAGGACCGGGAGTTAGGGTTTGGGATTGGGGCTGGGAGTTCAGGGTTTGGGATTGGGGCCGGGAGTGCAGAGTCTCAGGTCGAGGTGCCGGGAGATCAGGGTTTGGGATTTGGGCCGGGAATTCAGGGTATTGGGTCGAGGTGACGGGAGTTCAGGGTTTGGGATTGGGGCCGGGAGTTCAGAGTTTGGGGTTGGGGCCGGGAGTTCAGGGTATTGGGTCGAGGTGCCGGGAGTTCAGGGTTTAGGCTTGGGTTCAGCGGCTGGAGTTCAGGGTTTGGGATTGGGGCTGGGAGTAAGGGTGTGGGATCGTGGCTGGGAGTTCAGGGTTTGGGATCAGGGCCGGGAGTTCAGGATTTGGGGTTGGGGCTGGGAGTTCAGGGTTTGGGATTGGTGCCGGGAGTTCAGAGTTTGGGATCGGGGCCGGGGCTCAGGGTTTGGGATCAGGACCGGGAGTCAGGGTTTGGGATTGGGGCTGGGAGTTCAGGGTTTGGGGTTGGGGCCGCGAGTTCAGGGTATCGTGTCGAGGTGCCGGGAGTTCAGGGTTTAGGCTTGGGTTCAGTGCCTGGAGTTCAGGGTTTGGGATCGGGGCCCAGGAGTTCAGGGTTTGGGATCGGGGCCGGGGCTCAGTGTTTGTGATCAGGTCCGGGAGTCAGGGTTTGGGTTTGGGGCCGGGAGTTCAGGGTATCGGGTCGAGGTGCCGGGAGATCAGGGTTTGGGGTTGGGGCCGGGAGTTCACGGTTTGGAATTGGGGCCGGGAGTTCAAGGTTTGGGGTTGGGGCCGCGAGTTCAGGGTTTGGTATCGGGGCCCAGGAGTTCAGGGTTTGGGATTAGGGCCAGGGGTCAGGGTTTGGGATCGTGGCTGGGAGTTGAGGGTTTGGTGTTGGGACCAGGAGTTCAAGGTTTGGGGTTGGGGCCGGGAGTTCAGGGTATTGGGTCGAGGTGCCGGGAGTTCAGGGTTTGGGGTTGGGGCCGGGAGTTCAGGGTATTGGGTCGAGGTGCCGGGAGTTCAGGGTTTGGGATCGTGGCTGGGAGTTCAGGGTTTGGGGTTTGGGCCGGGAGTTCAGGGTTTGGGTTTGGGTTCAGGGCCTGGAGTTCAGGGTTTGGGATCGGGGCCCAGGAGTTGAGGGTTTGGGATCGGGGCCGGGGGTCAGGTTTTGGCATCGGGGCCGGGAGTCAGGGTTTGGGATCGGGGCCGGGAGTTCAAGGTTTGGGGTTGGGGCCGTGAGTTCAGGGTTTGCGGTTGGGGCCGGGAGTTCAGGGTATCGGATCGAGGTGCTGGGAGTTCAGGGTTTGGGATCGGGGCCCAGGAGTTCAGGGTTTGGGATCGGGGCCGGGGGTCAGGGTTTGGGATCGGGGCCGGGAGTCAGGGTTTGGGATCGGGGCCAGGAGTTAAGGCTTTGAGATTGGGGCCAGGAGTTCAGGGCATCGGATCGAGGTGCCGGGGGTTTAGGGTTTGGGATTGGGGCTGGGAGTCAGGGTGTGGGATCGTGGCTGGGAGTTCAGGGTTTGGGATCGGGGCCGGGAGTTCAGGATTTGGGGTTGGGGCTGGGAGTTCAGGGTTTGGGATTGGGGCCGGGAGTTCAGGGTATCGGGTCGAGGTGCTGGGAGTTCAGGGTTTGGGGTTGGGGCCGGGAGTTCAGGATATCGGGTCGAGGTGCCGGGAGTTCAGGGTTTGGGGTTGGGGCCATGAGTTCAGGGTTTTGGGTTGGGGCCGGGAGTTCAGGGTATTGGGTCGAGGTACCGGGAGTTCAGGGTTTCGGCTTGGGTGCAGTGCCTGGAGTTCAGAGTTTGGGATCGGGGCCGGGGCTCAGGGTTTGGGATCAGGTCCGGGAGTCAGGGTTTGGGATTGGGGCCGGGAGTTCACGGTTTGGAATTGGGGCCGGGAGTTCAAGGTTTGGGGTTGGGGCCGCGAGTTCAGGGTTTGCGTTTGGGGCCAGGAGTTCAGGGTATCAGGTCGAGGTGCCGGGAGTTCAGGGTTTGGGGTTGGTGCCGGGAGTTCAGGGTTTGGGATTGCGGCCGGGAGTTCAGGGTTTGGGATCGGGGCCCAGGAGTTCAGGGTTTGGGATTGGGGCCAGGGGTCAGGGTTTGGGATCGTGGCTGGGAGTTGAGGGTTTGGTGTTGGGACCAGGAGTTCAAGGTTTGGGGTTGGGGCCGGGAGTTCAGGGTATTGGGTCGAGGTGCCAGGAGTTCAGGGTTTAGGCTTGGGTTCAGCGCCTGGAGTTCAGGGTTTGGGATCGGGGCTGGGAGTCAGGGTGTGGGATCGTGGCTGGGAGTTCAGGGTTTGGGATCGGGGCCGGGAGTTCAGGATTTGGGATTGGGGCCGGGAGTTCAGGATTTGGGATCGGGGCCGGGAGTTCAGAGTTTGGGATCGGGGCCGGGGCTCAGGGTTTGGGATCAGGACCGGGAGTCAGGGTTTGGGATTGGGGCTGGGAGTTCAGGGTTTGGGGTTGGGGCCGGGAGTTCAGGGTATTGGGTCGAGGTGCCAGGAGTTCAGGGTTTAGGCTTGGGTTCAGCGCCTGGAGTTCAGGGTTTGGGATCGGGGCTGGGAGTCAGGGTGTGGGATCGTGGCTGGGAGTTCAGAGTTTGGGATCGGGGCCGGGGCTCAGGGTTTGGGATCAGGACCGGGAGTCAGGGTTTGGGATTGGGGCTGGGAGTTCAGGGTTTGGGGTTGGGGCCGGGAGTTCAGGGTATCGGGTCGTGTTGCCGGGAGTTCAGGGTTTGGGATCGTGGCCGGGAGTTCAGGGTTTGGGATTGGGGCCGGGAGTTCAGGATATCAGGTCAAGGTGCCGGGAGTTCAGGGTTTGGGGTTGGGGCCGGGAGTTCAGGGTTTGGGGTTGGGGCCGGGAGTTCAGGGTATCGGGTCGAGGTGCCGGGAGTTCAGGGTTTGGGATCGTGGCCGGGAGTTCAGGGTTTGGGATTGGGGCCGGGAGTTCAGGATATCAGGTCAAGGTGCCGGGAGTTCAGGGTTTGGGGTTGGGGCCGGGAGTTCAGGGTTTGGGGTTGGGGCTGGGAGTCAGGGTGTGGGATCGTGGCTGGGAGTTCAGGGTTTGGGATCAGGGCCGGGAGTTCAGGATTTGGGGTTGGGGCTGGGAGTTCAGGGTTTGGGATTGGTGCCGGGAGTTCAGAGTTTGGGATCGGGGCCGGGGCTCAGGGTTTGGGATCAGGACCGGGAGTCAGGGTTTGGGATTGGGGCTGGGAGTTCAGGGTTTGGGGTTGGGGCCGCGAGTTCAGGGTATCGTGTCGAGGTGCCGGGAGTTCAGGGTTTAGGCTTGGGTTCAGTGCCTGGAGTTCAGGGTTTGGGATCGGGGCCCAGGAGTTCAGGGTTTGGGATCGGGGCCGGGGCTCAGTGTTTGTGATCAGGTCCGGGAGTCAGGGTTTGGGTTTGGGGCCGGGAGTTCAGGGTATCGGGTCGAGGTGCCGGGAGATCAGGGTTTGGGGTTGGGGCCGGGAGTTCACTGTTTGGAATTGGGGCCGGGAGTTCAAGGTTTGGGGTTGGGGCCGCGAGTTCAGGGTTTGGGATCGGGGCCCAGGAGTTCAGGGTTTGGGATTGGGGCCAGGGGTCAGGGTTTGGGATCGTGGCTGGGAGTTGAGGGTTAGGTGTTGGGACCAGGAGTTCAAGGTTTGGGGTTGGGGCCGGGAGTTCAGGGTATTGGGTCGAGGTGCCAGGAGTTCAGGGTTTGGGATCGGGGCCCAGGAGTTCAGGGTTTGGGATCCGGGCCGGGGCTCAGGGTTTGGGATCAGGTCCGGGAGTCAGGGTTTGGGATTGGGGCTGGGAGTTCAGGGTTTGGGGTTGGGGCCGGGAGTTCAGGGTATCGGGTCGAGGTGCCGGGAGATCAGGGTTTGGGGTTGGGGCCGGGAGTTCACGGTTTGGAATTGGGGCCGGGAGTTCAAGGTTTGGGGTTGGGGCCGCGAGTTCAGGGTTTGCGGTTGGGGCCAGGAGTTCAGGGTATCAGGTCGAGGTGCCGGGAGTTCAGGGTATCGGGTCGAGGTGCCGGGAATTCACGGTTTGGGATTGGGGCCGGGAGTTCAGGGTTTCTGATTGTGGCCGGGAGTTCAGGGTTTGGGGTTGGACCGGGAGTTAAGGGTTTGGTATCGTGGCTGGGTGTTCAGGGTTTAGGGTTGGGGCTGAGAGTTCAGGGTTTGGGGTTGTGGCCTGGAGTTCAGGGTTTGGGATCGGGGCCCAGGAGGTCAGGGTTTGGGATCAGGACCGGGAGTTAGGGTTTGGGATTTGGGCCGGGAATTCAGGGTATTGGGTCGAGGTGACGGGAGTTCAGGGTTTGGGATTGGGGCCGGGAGTTCAGAGTTTGGGGTTGGGGCCGGGAGTTCAGGGTATTGGGTCGAGGTGCCGGGAGTTCAGGGTTTAGGCTTGGGTTCAGCGGCTGGAGTTCAGGGTTTGGGATTGGGGCTGGGAGTAAGGGTGTGGGATCGTGGCTGGGAGTTCAGGGTTTGGGATCAGGGCCGGGAGTTCAGGATTTGGGGTTGGGGCTGGGAGTTCAGGGTTTGGGATTGGTGCCGGGAGTTCAGAGTTTGGGATCGGGGCCGGGGCTCAGGGTTTGGGATCAGGACCGGGAGTCAGGGTTTGGGATTGGGGCTGGGAGTTTAGGGTTTGGGGTTGGGGCCGCGAGTTCAGGGTATCGTGTCGAGGTGCCGGGAGTTCAGGGTTTAGGCTTGGGTTCAGTGCCTGGAGTTCAGGGTTTGGGATCGGGGCCCAGGCGTTCAGGGTTTGGGATCGGGGCCGGGGCTCAGTGTTTGTGATCAGGTCCGGGAGTCAGGGTTTGGGTTTGGGGCCGGGAGTTCAGGGTATCGGGTCGAGGTGCCGGGAGATCAGGGTTTGGGGTTGGGGCCGGGAGTTCACGGTTTGGAATTGGGGCCGGGAGTTCAAGGTTTGGGGTTGGGGCCGCGAGTTCAGGGTTTGGGATCGGGGCCCAGGAGTTCAGGGTTTGGGATTGGGGCCAGGGGTCAGGGTTTGGGATCGTGGCTGGGAGTTGAGGGTTTGGTGTTGGGACCAGGAGTTCAAGGTTTGGGGTTGGGGCCGGGAGTTCAGGGTATTGGGTCGAGGTGCCGGGAGTTCAGGGTTTGGGGTTGGGGCCGGGAGTTCAGGGTATTGGGTCGAGGTGCCGGGAGTTCAGGGTTTGGGATCGTGGCTGGGAGTTCAGGGTTTGGGGTTTGGGCCGGGAGTTCAGGGTTTGGGTTTGGGTTCAGGGCCTGGAGTTCAGGGTTTGGGATCGGGGCCCAGGAGTTGAGGGTTTGGGATCGGGGCCGGGGGTCAGGTTTTGGCATCGGGGCCGGGAGTCAGGGTTTGGGATCGGGGCCGGGAGTTCAAGGTTTGGGGTTGGGGCCGTGAGTTCAGGGTTTGCGGTTGGGGCCGGGAGTTCAGGGTATCGGGTCGAGGTGCTGGGAGTTCAGGGTTTGGGATCGGGGCTGGGAGTCAGGGTGTGGGATCGTGGCTGGGAGTTCAGGGTTTGGGATCGGGGCCGGGAGTTCAGGATTTGGGGTTGGGGCTGGGAGTTCAGGGTTTGGGATTGGGGCCGGGAGTTCAGGGTATCGGGTCGAGGTGCTGGGAGTTCAGGGTTTGGGGTTGGGGCCGGGAGTTCAGGATATCGGGTCGAGGTGCCGGGAGTTCAGGGTTTGGGGTTGGGGCCATGAGTTCAGGGTTTTGGGTTGGGGCCGGGAGTTCAGGGTATTGGGTCGAGGTACCGGGAGTTCAGGGTTTCGGCTTGGGTGCAGTGCCTGGAGTTCAGAGTTTGGGATCGGGGCCGGGGCTCAGGGTTTGGGATCAGGTCCGGGAGTCAGGGTTTGGGATTGGGGCCGGGAGTTCACGGTTTGGAATTGGGGCCGGGAGTTCAAGGTTTGGGGTTGGGGCCGCGAGTTCAGGGTTTGCGTTTGGGGCCAGGAGTTCAGGGTATCAGGTCGAGGTGCCGGGAGTTCAGGGTTTGGGGTTGGTGCCGGGAGTTCAGGGTTTGGGATTGCGGCCGGGAGTTCAGGGTTTGGGATCGGGGCCCAGGAGTTCAGGGTTTGGGATTGGGGCCAGGGGTCAGGGTTTGGGATCGTGGCTGGGAGTTGAGGGTTTGGTGTTGGGACCAGGAGTTCAAGGTTTGGGGTTGGGGCCGGGAGTTCAGGGTATTGGGTCGAGGTGCCAGGAGTTCAGGGTTTAGGCTTGGGTTCAGCGCCTGGAGTTCAGGGTTTGGGATCGGGGCTGGGAGTCAGGGTGTGGGATCGTGGCTGGGAGTTCAGGGTTTGGGATCGGGGCCGGGAGTTCAGGATTTGGGATTGGGGCCGGGAGTTCAGGATTTGGGATCGGGGCCGGGAGTTCAGAGTTTGGGATCGGGGCCGGGGCTCAGGGTTTGGGATCAGGACCGGGAGTCAGGGTTTGGGATTGGGGCTGGGAGTTCAGGGTTTGGGGTTGGGGCCGGGAGTTCAGGGTATTGGGTCGAGGTGCCAGGAGTTCAGGGTTTAGGCTTGGGTTCAGCGCCTGGAGTTCAGGGTTTGGGATCGGGGCTGGGAGTCAGGGTGTGGGATCGTGGCTGGGAGTTCAGAGTTTGGGATCGGGGCCGGGGCTCAGGGTTTGGGATCAGGACCGGGAGTCAGGGTTTGGGATTGGGGCTGGGAGTTCAGGGTTTGGGGTTGGGGCCGGGAGTTCAGGGTATCGGGTCGTGTTGCCGGGAGTTCAGGGTTTGGGATCGTGGCCGGGAGTTCAGGGTTTGGGATTGGGGCCGGGAGTTCAGGATATCAGGTCAAGGTGCCGGGAGTTCAGGGTTTGGGGTTGGGGCCGGGAGTTCAGGGTTTGGGGTTGGGGCCGGGAGTTCAGGGTATCGGGTCGAGGTGCCGGGAGTTCAGGGTTTGGGATCGTGGCCGGGAGTTCAGGGTTTGGGATTGGGGCCGGGAGTTCAGGATATCAGGTCAAGGTGCCGGGAGTTCAGGGTTTGGGGTTGGGGCCGGGAGTTCAGGGTTTGGGGTTGGGGCTGGGAGTCAGGGTGTGGGATCGTGGCTGGGAGTTCAGGGTTTGGGATCAGGGCCGGGAGTTCAGGATTTGGGGTTGGGGCTGGGAGTTCAGGGTTTGGGATTGGTGCCGGGAGTTCAGAGTTTGGGATCGGGGCCGGGGCTCAGGGTTTGGGATCAGGACCGGGAGTCAGGGTTTGGGATTGGGGCTGGGAGTTCAGGGTTTGGGGTTGGGGCCGCGAGTTCAGGGTATCGTGTCGAGGTGCCGGGAGTTCAGGGTTTAGGCTTGGGTTCAGTGCCTGGAGTTCAGGGTTTGGGATCGGGGCCCAGGAGTTCAGGGTTTGGGATCGGGGCCGGGGCTCAGTGTTTGTGATCAGGTCCGGGAGTCAGGGTTTGGGTTTGGGGCCGGGAGTTCAGGGTATCGGGTCGAGGTGCCGGGAGATCAGGGTTTGGGGTTGGGGCCGGGAGTTCACTGTTTGGAATTGGGGCCGGGAGTTCAAGGTTTGGGGTTGGGGCCGCGAGTTCAGGGTTTGGGATCGGGGCCCAGGAGTTCAGGGTTTGGGATTGGGGCCGTGAGTTCAGGGTTTCGGGTTGGGTCCGGGAGTTCAGGGTATTGGGTCGAGGTGCCGGGAGTTCAGGGTTTAGGCTTGGGTTCAGTGCCTGGAGTTCAGGGTTTGGGATCGGGGCCCAGGAGTTCAGGGTTTGGGATTGGGTCCGGGGCTCAGGGTTTGGGATCAGGTCCGGGAGTCAGGGTTTGGGATTGGGGCTGGGAGTTCAGGGTTTGGGGTTGGGGCCGGGAGTTCACGGTTTGGAATTGGGGCCGGGAGTTCAAGGTTTGGGGTTGGGGCCGCGAGTTCAGGGTTTGCGGTTGGGGCCAGGAGTTCAGGGTATCAGGTCGAGGTGCCGGGAGTTCAGGGTATCGGGTCGAGGTGCCGGGAATTCACGGTTTGGGATTGGGGCCGGGAGTTCAGGGTTTCTGATTGTGGCCGGGAGTTCAGGGTTTGGGGTTGGACCGGGAGTTAAGGGTTTGGTATCGTGGCTGGGTGTTCAGGGTTTAGGGTTGGGGCTGAGAGTTCAGGGTTTGGGGTTGTGGCCTGGAGTTCACGGTTTGGAATTGGGGCCGGGAGTTCAAGGTTTGGGGTTGGGGCCGCGAGTTCAGGGTTTGGGATCGGGGCCCAGGAGTTCAGGGTTTGGGATTGGGGCCAGGGGTCAGGGTTTGGGATCGTGGCTGGGAGTTGAGGGTTTGGTGTTGGGACCAGGAGTTCAAGGTTTGGGATTTGGGCCGGGAATTCAGGGTATCGGGTCGAGGTGACCGGAGTTCAGGGTTTGGGGTTGGGGCCGGGAGTTCAGAGTTTGGGGATGGGGCCGGGAGTTCAGGGTATTGGGTCGAGGTGCCGGGAGTTCAGGGTTTAGGCTTGGGTTCAGCGGCTGGAGTTCAGGGTTTGGGATCGGGGCTGGGAGTCAGGGTGTGGGATCGTGGCTGGGAGTTCAGGGTTTGGGATCAGGGCCGGGAGTTCAGGATTTGGGGTTGGGGCTGGGAGTTCAGGGTTTGGGATTGGTGCCGGGAGTTCAGAGTTTGGGATCGGGGCCGGGGCTCAGGGTTTGGGATCAGGACCGGGAGTCAGGGTTTGGGATTGGGGCTGGGAGTTCAGGGTTTGGGATTGGGGCCGGGAGTGCAGAGTCTCAGGTCGAGGTGCCTGGAGATCAGGGTTTGGGATTTGGGCCGGGAATTCAGGGTATCGGGTCGAGGTGACCGGAGTTCAGGGTTTGGGGTTGGGGCCGGGAGTTCAGAGTTTGGGGTTGGGGCCGGGAGTTCAGGGTATTGGGTCGAGGTGCTGGGAGTTCAGGGTTTAGGCTTGGGTTCAGCGGCTGGAGTTCAGGGTTTGGGATTGGGGCTGGGAGTCAGGGTGTGGGATCGTGGCTGGGAGTTCAGGGTTTGGGATCAGGGCCGGGAGTTCAGGATTTGGGGTTGGGGCTGGGAGTTCAGGGTTTGGGATTGGTGCCGGGAGTTCAGAGTTTGGGATCGGGGCCGGGGCTCAGGGTTTGGGATCAGGACCGGGAGTCAGGGTTTGGGATTGGGGCTGGGAGTTCAGGGTTTGGGGTTGGGGCCGCGAGTTCAGGGTATCGTGTCGAGGTGCCGGGAGTTCAGGGTTTAGGCTTGGGTTCAGTGCCTGGAGTGCAGGGTTTGGGATCGGGGCCCAGGAGTTCAGGGTTTGGGATCGGGGCCGGGGCTCAGTGTTTGTGATCAGGTCCGGGAGTCAGGGTTTGGGTTTGGGGTCGGGAGTTCAGGGTATCGGGTCGAGGTGCCGGGAGATCAGGGTTTGGGGTTGGGGCCGGGAGTTCACGGTTTGGAATTGGGGCCGGGAGTTCAAGGTTTGGGGTTGGGGCCGCGAGTTCAGGGTTTGGGATCGGGGCCCAGGAGTTCAGGGTTTGGGATTGGGGCCAGGGGTCAGGGTTTGGGATCGTGGCTGGGAGTTGAGGGTTTGGTGTTGGGACCAGGAGTTCAAGGTTTGGGGTTGGGGCCGGGAGTTCAGGGTATTGGGTCGAGGTGCCAGGAGTTCAGGGTTTAGGCTTGGGTTCAGCGCCTGGAGTTCAGGGTTTGGGATCGGGGCTGGGAGTCAGGGTGTGGGATCGTGGCTGGGAGTTCAGGGTTTGGGATCGGGGCCGGGAGTTCAGGATTTGGGATTGGGGCCGGGAGTTCAGGATTTGGGATCGGGGCCGGGAGTTCAGAGTTTGGGATCGGGGCCGGGGCTCAGGGTTTGGGATCAGGACCGGGAGTCAGGGTTTGGGATTGGGGCTGGGAGTTCAGGGTTTGGGGTTGGGGCCGGGAGTTCAGGGTATCGGGTCGAGGTGCCGGGAGTTCAGGGTTTGGGATCGTGGCCGGGAGTTCAGGGTTTGGGATTGGGGCCGGGAGTTCAGGATATCAGGTCAAGGTGCCGGGAGTTCAGGGTTTGGGGTTGGGGCCGGGAGTTCAGGGTTTGGGGTTGGGGCCGGGAGTTCAGGGCTTGGGATCGTGGCTGGGAGTTCAGGGTTTGGGGTTTGGGCCGGGAGTTCAGGGTTTGGGTTTGGGTTCAGGGCCTGGAGTTCAGGGTTTGGGATCGGGGCCCAGGAGTTCAGGGTTTGGGATCGGGGCCGGGAGTCAGGGTTTGGGATCGGGGCCAGGAGTTAAGGCTTTGAGATTGGGGCCAGGAGTTCAGGGTATCGGATCGAGGTGCCGGGAGTTCAGGGTTTGGGATTGGGGCTGGGAGTCAGGGTGTGGGATCGTGGCTGGGAGTTCAGGGTTTGGGATCGGGGCCGGGAGTTCAGGATTTGGTGTTGGGGCTGGGAGTTCAGGGTTAGGGGTTGGGGCCGGGAGTTCAGGATATCGGGTCGAGGTGCCGGGAGTTCAGGGTTTGGGGTTGGGGCCGGGAGTTCAGGGTATTGGGTCGAGGTGCCGGGAGTTCAGGGTTTAGGCTTGGGTTCAGTGCCTGGAGTTCAGGGTTTGGGATCGGGGCCCAGGAGTTCAGGGTTTGGGATCGGGGCCGGGGGTCAGGGTTTGGGATCGGGGCCGGGAGTCAGGGTTTGGGATCGGGGCCAGGAGTTAAGGCTTTGAGATTGGGGCCAGGAGTTCAGGGTATCGGGTCGAGGTGCCGGGAATTCACGGTTTGGGATTGGGGCCGGGAGTTCAGGGTTTCTGATTGTGGCCGGGAGTTCAGGGTTTGGGGTTGGACCGGGAGTTAAGGGTTTGGTATCGTGGCTGGGTGTTCAGGGTTTAGGGTTGGGGCTGAGAGTTCAGGGTTTGGGGTTGTGGCCTGGAGTTCAGGGTTTGGGATCGGGGCCCAGGAGGTCAGGGTTTGGGATCAGGACCGGGAGTTAGGGTTTGGGTTTGGGGCCGGGAGTTCAGGGTATCGGGTCGAGGTGCTGGGAGTTCAGGGTTTGGGGTTGGGGCCGTGAGTTCAGGTTTTCGGGTTGGGGCCGGGAGTTCAGGGTATTGGGTCGAGGTGCCGGGAGTTCAGGGTTTAGGCTTGGGTTCAGTGCCTGGAGTTCAGGGTTTGGGATCGGGGCCCAGGAGTTCAGGGTTTGGGATCGGGGCCGGGGCTCAGGGTTTGGGATCAGGTCCGGGAGTCAGGGTTTGGGATTGGGGCTGGGAGTTCAGGGTTTGGGGTTGGGGCCGGGAGTTCACGGTTTGGAATTGGGGCCGGGAGTTCAAGGTTTGGGGTTGGGGCCGCGAGTTCAGGGTTTGCGGTTGGGGCCAGGAGTTCAGGGTATCAGGTCGAGGTGCCGGGAGTTCAGGGTATCGGGTCGAGGTGCCGGGAGTTCAGGGTATCGGTTCGAGGTGCCGGGAATTCACGGTTTGGGATTGGGGCCGGGAGTTCAGGGTTTCTGATTGTGGCCGGGAGTTCAGGGTTTGGGGTTGGACCGGGAGTTAAGGGTTTGGTATCGTGGCTGGGTGTTCAGGGTTTAGGGTTGGGGCTGAGAGTTCAGGGTTTGGGGTTGTGGCCTGGAGTTCAGGGTTTGGGATCGGGGCCGGGGCTCAGGGTTTGGGATCAGGACCGGGAGTCAGGGTTTGGGATTGGGGCTGGGAGTTCAGGGTTTGGGGTTGGGGCCGGGAGTTCAGGGTATCGGGTCGAGGTGCCGGGAGTTCAGGGTTTGGGATTGGGGCCGGGAGTTCAGGATATCAGGTCAAGGTGCCGGGAGTTCAGGGTTTGGGGTTAGGGCCGGGAGTTCAGGATATCGGGTCGAGGTGCCGGGAGTTCAGGGTTTGGGGTTGGGGCCGTGAGTTCAGGGTATTGGGTCGAGGTGCCGGGAGTTCAGGGTTTAGGCTTGGGTTCAGTGCCTGGAGTTCAGGGTTTGGGATCGGGGCCCAGGAGTTCAGGGTTTGGGATCGGGGCCGGGGGTCAGGGTTTGGGATCGGGGCCGGGAGTCAGGGTTTGGGATCGGGGCCAGAAGTTAAGGCTTTGAGATTGGGGCCAGGAGTTCAGGGTATCGGGTCGAGGTGCCGGGAATTCACGGTTTGGGATTGGGGCCGGGAGTTCAGGGTTTCTGATTGTGGCCGGGAGTTCAGGGTTTGGGGTTGGACCGGGAGTTAAGGGTTTGGTATCGTGGCTGGGTGTTCAGGGTTTAGGGTTGGGGCTGAGAGTTCAGGGTTTGGGGTTGTGGCCTGGAGTTCAGGGTTTGGGATCGGGGCCGGGGCTCAGGGTTTGGGATCAGGACCGGGAGTCAGGGTTTGGGATTGGGGCTGGGAGTTCAGGGTTTGGGGTTGGGGCCGGGAGTTCAGGGTATCGGGTCGAGGTGCCGGGAGTTCAGGGTTTGGGATTGGGGCCGGGAGTTCAGGATATCAGGTCAAGGTGCCGGGAGTTCAGGGTTTGGGGTTAGGGCCGGGAGTTCAGGATATCGGGTCGAGGTGCCGGGAGTTCAGGGTTTGGGGTTGGGGCCGTGAGTTCAGGGTATTGGGTCGAGGTGCCGGGAGTTCAGGGTTTAGGCTTGGGTTCAGTGCCTGGAGTTCAGGGTTTGGGATCGGGGCCCAGGAGTTCAGGGTTTGGGATCGGGGCCGGGGGTCAGGGTTTGGGATCGGGGCCGGGAGTCAGGGTTTGGGATCGGGGCCAGGAGTTAAGGCTTTGAGATTGGGGCCAGGAGTTCAGGGTATCGGGTCGAGGTGCCGGGAATTCACGGTTTGGGATTGGGGCCGGGAGTTCAGGGTTTCTGATTGTGGCCGGGAGTTCAGGGTTTGGGGTTGGACCGGGAGTTAAGGGTTTGGTATCGTGGCTGGGTGTTCAGGGTTTAGGGTTGGGGCTGAGAGTTCAGGGTTTGGGGTTGTGGCCTGGAGTTCAGGGTTTGGGGTTGGGGCCGTGAGTTCAGGTTTTCGGGTTGGGGCCGGGAGTTCAGGGTATTGGGTCGAGGTGCCGGGAGTTCAGGGTTTAGGCTTGGGTTCAGTGCCTGGAGTTCAGGGTTTGGGATCGGGGCCCAGGAGTTCAGGGTTTGGGATCGGGGCCGGGGCTCAGGGTTTGGGATCAGGTCCGGGAGTCAGGGTTTGGGATTGGGGCTGGGAGTTCAGGGTTTGGGGTTGGGGCCGGGAGTTCACGGTTTGGAATTGGGGCCGGGAGTTCAAGGTTTGGGGATGGGGCCGCGAGTTCAGGGTTTGCGGTTGGGGCCAGGAGTTCAGGGTATCAGGTCGAGGTGCCGGGAGTTCAGGGTATCGGGTCGAGGTGCCGGGAATTCACGGTTTGGGATTGGGGCCGGGAGTTCAGGGTTTCTGATTGTGGCCGGGAGTTCAGGGTTTGGGGTTGGACCGGGAGTTAAGGGTTTGGTATCGTGGCTGGGTGTTCAGGGTTTAGGGTTGGGGCTGAGAGTTCAGGGTTTGGGGTTGTGGCCTGGAGTTCAGGGTTTGGGATCGGGGCCCAGGAGGTCAGGGTTTGGGATCAGGACCGGGAGTTAGGGTTTGGGTTTGGGGCCGGGAGTTCAGGGTATCGGGTCGAGGTGCCGGGAGATCAAGGTTTGGGGTTGGGGCCGGGAGTTCACGGTTTGGAATTGGGGCCGGGAGTTCAAGGTTTGGGGTTGGGGCCGCGAGTTCAGGGTTTGGGATCGGGGCCCAGGAGTTCAGGGTTTGGGATTGGGGCCAGGGGTCAGGGTTTGGGATCGTGGCTGGGAGTTGAGGGTTTGGTGTTGGGACCAGGAGTTCAAGGTTTGGGGTTGGGGCCGGGAGTTCAGGGTATTGGGTCGAGGTGCCAGGAGTTCAGGGTTTAGGCTTGGGTTCAGCGCCTGGAGTTCAGGGTTTGGGATCGGGGCCCAGGAGTTCAGAGTTTGGGATAGGGGCCGGGGCTCAGGGTTTGGGATCAGGACCGGGAGTTAGGGTTTGGGATTGGGGCTGGGAGTTCAGGGTTTGGGATTGGGGCCGGGAGTGCAGAGTCTCAGGTCGAGGTGCCTGGAGATCAGGGTTTGGGATTTGGGCCGGGAATTCAGGGTATCGGGTCGAGGTGACCGGAGTTCAGGGTTTGGGGTTGGGGCCGGGAGTTCAGAGTTTGGGGTTGGGGCCGGGAGTTCAGAGTTTGGGATTGGGGCCGGGAGTTCAGGATATCAGGTCAAGGTGCCGGGAGTTCAGGGTTTGGGGTTAGGGCCGGGAGTTCAGGATATCGGGTCGAGGTGCCGGGAGTTCAGGGTTTGGGGTTGGGGCCGTGAGTTCAGGGTATTGGGTCGAGGTGCCGGGAGTTCAGGGTTTAGGCTTGGGTTCAGTGCCTGGAGTTCAGGGTTTGGGATCGGGGCCCAGGAGTTCAGGGTTTGGGATCGGGGCCGGGGGTCAGGGTTTGGGATCGGGGCCGGGAGTCAGGGTTTGGGATCGGGGCCAGAAGTTAAGGCTTTGAGATTGGGGCCAGGAGTTCAGGGTATCGGGTCGAGGTGCCGGGAATTCACGGTTTGGGATTGGGGCCGGGAGTTCAAGGTTTGGGGATGGGGCCGCGAGTTCAGGGTTTGCGGTTGGGGCCGGGAGTTCACGGTTTGGAATTGGGGCCGGGAGTTCAAGGTTTGGGGATGGGGCCGCGAGTTCAGGGTTTGCGGTTGGGGCCAGGAGTTCAGGGTATCAGGTCGAGGTGCCGGGAGTTCAGGGTATCGGGTCGAGGTGCCGGGAATTCACGGTTTGGGATTGGGGCCGGGAGTTCAGGGTTTCTGATTGTGGCCGGGAGTTCAGGGTTTGGGGTTGGACCGGGAGTTAAGGGTTTGGTATCGTGGCTGGGTGTTCAGGGTTTAGGGTTGGGGCTGAGAGTTCAGGGTTTGGGGTTGTGGCCTGGAGTTCAGGGTTTGGGATCGGGGCCCAGGAGGTCAGGGTTTGGGATCAGGACCGGGAGTTAGGGTTTGGGATTTGGGCCGGGAATTCAGGGTATTGGGTCGAGGTGACGGGAGTTCAGGGTTTGGGATTGGGGCCGGGAGTTCAGAGTTTGGGATCGGGGCCGGGGCTCAGGGTTTGGGATCAGGACCGGGAGTCAGGGTTTGGGATTGGGGCTGGGAGTTCAGGGTTTGGGATTGGGGCCGGGAGTGCAGAGTCTCAGGTCGAGGTGCCTGGAGATCAGGGTTTGGGATTTGGGCCGGGAATTCAGGGTATCGGGTCGAGGTGACCGGAGTTCAGGGTTTGGGGTTGGGGCCGGGAGTTCAGAGTTTGGGGTTGGGGCCGGGAGTTCAGGGTATTGGGTCGAGGTGCTGGGAGTTCAGGGTTTAGGCTTGGGTTCAGCGGCTGGAGTTCAGGGTTTGGGATTGGGGCTGGGAGTCAGGGTGTGGGATCGTGGCTGGGAGTTCAGGGTTTGGGATCAGGGCCGGGAGTTCAGGATTTGGGGTTGGGGCTGGGAGTTCAGGGTTTGGGATTGGTGCCGGGAGTTCAGAGTTTGGGATCGGGGCCGGGGCTCAGGGTTTGGGATCAGGACCGGGAGTCAGGGTTTGGGATTGGGGCTGGGAGTTCAGGGTTTGGGGTTGGGGCCGCGAGTTCAGGGTATCGTGTCGAGGTGCCGGGAGTTCAGGGTTTAGGCTTGGGTTCAGTGCCTGGAGTGCAGGGTTTGGGATCGGGGCCCAGGAGTTCAGGGTTTGGGATCGGGGCCGGGGCTCAGTGTTTGTGATCAGGTCCGGGAGTCAGGGTTTGGGTTTGGGGTCGGGAGTTCAGGGTATCGGGTCGAGGTGCCGGGAGATCAGGGTTTGGGGTTGGGGCCGGGAGTTCACGGTTTGGAATTGGGGCCGGGAGTTCAAGGTTTGGGGTTGGGGCCGCGAGTTCAGGGTTTGGGATCGGGGCCCAGGAGTTCAGGGTTTGGGATTGGGGCCAGGGGTCAGGGTTTGGGATCGTGGCTGGGAGTTGAGGGTTTGGTGTTGGGACCAGGAGTTCAAGGTTTGGGGTTGGGGCCGGGAGTTCAGGGTATTGGGTCGAGGTGCCAGGAGTTCAGGGTTTAGGCTTGGGTTCAGCGCCTGGAGTTCAGGGTTTGGGATCGGGGCTGGGAGTCAGGGTGTGGGATCGTGGCTGGGAGTTCAGGGTTTGGGATCGGGGCCGGGAGTTCAGGATTTGGGATTGGGGCCGGGAGTTCAGGATTTGGGATCGGGGCCGGGAGTTCAGAGTTTGGGATCGGGGCCGGGGCTCAGGGTTTGGGATCAGGACCGGGAGTCAGGGTTTGGGATTGGGGCTGGGAGTTCAGGGTTTGGGGTTGGGGCCGGGAGTTCAGGGTATCGGGTCGAGGTGCCGGGAGTTCAGGGTTTGGGATCGTGGCCGGGAGTTCAGGGTTTGGGATTGGGGCCGGGAGTTCAGGATATCAGGTCAAGGTGCCGGGAGTTCAGGGTTTGGGGTTGGGGCCGGGAGTTCAGGGTTTGGGGTTGGGGCCGGGAGTTCAGGGCTTGGGATCGTGGCTGGGAGTTCAGGGTTTGGGGTTTGGGCCGGGAGTTCAGGGTTTGGGTTTGGGTTCAGGGCCTGGAGTTCAGGGTTTGGGATCGGGGCCCAGGAGTTCAGGGTTTGGGATCGGGGCCGGGAGTCAGGGTTTGGGATCGGGGCCAGGAGTTAAGGCTTTGAGATTGGGGCCAGGAGTTCAGGGTATCGGATCGAGGTGCCGGGAGTTCAGGGTTTGGGATTGGGGCTGGGAGTCAGGGTGTGGGATCGTGGCTGGGAGTTCAGGGTTTGGGATCGGGGCCGGGAGTTCAGGATTTGGTGTTGGGGCTGGGAGTTCAGGGTTAGGGGTTGGGGCCGGGAGTTCAGGATATCGGGTCGAGGTGCCGGGAGTTCAGGGTTTGGGGTTGGGGCCGGGAGTTCAGGGTATTGGGTCGAGGTGCCGGGAGTTCAGGGTTTAGGCTTGGGTTCAGTGCCTGGAGTTCAGGGTTTGGGATCGGGGCCCAGGAGTTCAGGGTTTGGGATCGGGGCCGGGGGTCAGGGTTTGGGATCGGGGCCGGGAGTCAGGGTTTGGGATCGGGGCCAGGAGTTAAGGCTTTGAGATTGGGGCCAGGAGTTCAGGGTATCGGGTCGAGGTGCCGGGAATTCACGGTTTGGGATTGGGGCCGGGAGTTCAGGGTTTCTGATTGTGGCCGGGAGTTCAGGGTTTGGGGTTGGACCGGGAGTTAAGGGTTTGGTATCGTGGCTGGGTGTTCAGGGTTTAGGGTTGGGGCTGAGAGTTCAGGGTTTGGGGTTGTGGCCTGGAGTTCAGGGTTTGGGATCGGGGCCCAGGAGGTCAGGGTTTGGGATCAGGACCGGGAGTTAGGGTTTGGGTTTGGGGCCGGGAGTTCAGGGTATCGGGTCGAGGTGCTGGGAGTTCAGGGTTTGGGGTTGGGGCCGTGAGTTCAGGTTTTCGGGTTGGGGCCGGGAGTTCAGGGTATTGGGTCGAGGTGCCGGGAGTTCAGGGTTTAGGCTTGGGTTCAGTGCCTGGAGTTCAGGGTTTGGGATCGGGGCCCAGGAGTTCAGGGTTTGGGATCGGGGCCGGGGCTCAGGGTTTGGGATCAGGTCCGGGAGTCAGGGTTTGGGATTGGGGCTGGGAGTTCAGGGTTTGGGGTTGGGGCCGGGAGTTCACGGTTTGGAATTGGGGCCGGGAGTTCAAGGTTTGGGGTTGGGGCCGCGAGTTCAGGGTTTGCGGTTGGGGCCAGGAGTTCAGGGTATCAGGTCGAGGTGCCGGGAGTTCAGGGTATCGGGTCGAGGTGCCGGGAGTTCAGGGTATCGGTTCGAGGTGCCGGGAATTCACGGTTTGGGATTGGGGCCGGGAGTTCAGGGTTTCTGATTGTGGCCGGGAGTTCAGGGTTTGGGGTTGGACCGGGAGTTAAGGGTTTGGTATCGTGGCTGGGTGTTCAGGGTTTAGGGTTGGGGCTGAGAGTTCAGGGTTTGGGGTTGTGGCCTGGAGTTCAGGGTTTGGGATCGGGGCCGGGGCTCAGGGTTTGGGATCAGGACCGGGAGTCAGGGTTTGGGATTGGGGCTGGGAGTTCAGGGTTTGGGGTTGGGGCCGGGAGTTCAGGGTATCGGGTCGAGGTGCCGGGAGTTCAGGGTTTGGGATTGGGGCCGGGAGTTCAGGATATCAGGTCAAGGTGCCGGGAGTTCAGGGTTTGGGGTTAGGGCCGGGAGTTCAGGATATCGGGTCGAGGTGCCGGGAGTTCAGGGTTTGGGGTTGGGGCCGTGAGTTCAGGGTATTGGGTCGAGGTGCCGGGAGTTCAGGGTTTAGGCTTGGGTTCAGTGCCTGGAGTTCAGGGTTTGGGATCGGGGCCCAGGAGTTCAGGGTTTGGGATCGGGGCCGGGGGTCAGGGTTTGGGATCGGGGCCGGGAGTCAGGGTTTGGGATCGGGGCCAGAAGTTAAGGCTTTGAGATTGGGGCCAGGAGTTCAGGGTATCGGGTCGAGGTGCCGGGAATTCACGGTTTGGGATTGGGGCCGGGAGTTCAGGGTTTCTGATTGTGGCCGGGAGTTCAGGGTTTGGGGTTGGACCGGGAGTTAAGGGTTTGGTATCGTGGCTGGGTGTTCAGGGTTTAGGGTTGGGGCTGAGAGTTCAGGGTTTGGGGTTGTGGCCTGGAGTTCAGGGTTTGGGATCGGGGCCGGGGCTCAGGGTTTGGGATCAGGACCGGGAGTCAGGGTTTGGGATTGGGGCTGGGAGTTCAGGGTTTGGGGTTGGGGCCGGGAGTTCAGGGTATCGGGTCGAGGTGCCGGGAGTTCAGGGTTTGGGATTGGGGCCGGGAGTTCAGGATATCAGGTCAAGGTGCCGGGAGTTCAGGGTTTGGGGTTAGGGCCGGGAGTTCAGGATATCGGGTCGAGGTGCCGGGAGTTCAGGGTTTGGGGTTGGGGCCGTGAGTTCAGGGTATTGGGTCGAGGTGCCGGGAGTTCAGGGTTTAGGCTTGGGTTCAGTGCCTGGAGTTCAGGGTTTGGGATCGGGGCCCAGGAGTTCAGGGTTTGGGATCGGGGCCGGGGGTCAGGGTTTGGGATCGGGGCCGGGAGTCAGGGTTTGGGATCGGGGCCAGGAGTTAAGGCTTTGAGATTGGGGCCAGGAGTTCAGGGTATCGGGTCGAGGTGCCGGGAATTCACGGTTTGGGATTGGGGCCGGGAGTTCAGGGTTTCTGATTGTGGCCGGGAGTTCAGGGTTTGGGGTTGGACCGGGAGTTAAGGGTTTGGTATCGTGGCTGGGTGTTCAGGGTTTAGGGTTGGGGCTGAGAGTTCAGGGTTTGGGGTTGTGGCCTGGAGTTCAGGGTTTGGGGTTGGGGCCGTGAGTTCAGGTTTTCGGGTTGGGGCCGGGAGTTCAGGGTATTGGGTCGAGGTGCCGGGAGTTCAGGGTTTAGGCTTGGGTTCAGTGCCTGGAGTTCAGGGTTTGGGATCGGGGCCCAGGAGTTCAGGGTTTGGGATCGGGGCCGGGGCTCAGGGTTTGGGATCAGGTCCGGGAGTCAGGGTTTGGGATTGGGGCTGGGAGTTCAGGGTTTGGGGTTGGGGCCGGGAGTTCACGGTTTGGAATTGGGGCCGGGAGTTCAAGGTTTGGGGATGGGGCCGCGAGTTCAGGGTTTGCGGTTGGGGCCAGGAGTTCAGGGTATCAGGTCGAGGTGCCGGGAGTTCAGGGTATCGGGTCGAGGTGCCGGGAATTCACGGTTTGGGATTGGGGCCGGGAGTTCAGGGTTTCTGATTGTGGCCGGGAGTTCAGGGTTTGGGGTTGGACCGGGAGTTAAGGGTTTGGTATCGTGGCTGGGTGTTCAGGGTTTAGGGTTGGGGCTGAGAGTTCAGGGTTTGGGGTTGTGGCCTGGAGTTCAGGGTTTGGGATCGGGGCCCAGGAGGTCAGGGTTTGGGATCAGGACCGGGAGTTAGGGTTTGGGTTTGGGGCCGGGAGTTCAGGGTATCGGGTCGAGGTGCCGGGAGATCAAGGTTTGGGGTTGGGGCCGGGAGTTCACGGTTTGGAATTGGGGCCGGGAGTTCAAGGTTTGGGGTTGGGGCCGCGAGTTCAGGGTTTGGGATCGGGGCCCAGGAGTTCAGGGTTTGGGATTGGGGCCAGGGGTCAGGGTTTGGGATCGTGGCTGGGAGTTGAGGGTTTGGTGTTGGGACCAGGAGTTCAAGGTTTGGGGTTGGGGCCGGGAGTTCAGGGTATTGGGTCGAGGTGCCAGGAGTTCAGGGTTTAGGCTTGGGTTCAGCGCCTGGAGTTCAGGGTTTGGGATCGGGGCCCAGGAGTTCAGAGTTTGGGATAGGGGCCGGGGCTCAGGGTTTGGGATCAGGACCGGGAGTTAGGGTTTGGGATTGGGGCTGGGAGTTCAGGGTTTGGGATTGGGGCCGGGAGTGCAGAGTCTCAGGTCGAGGTGCCTGGAGATCAGGGTTTGGGATTTGGGCCGGGAATTCAGGGTATCGGGTCGAGGTGACCGGAGTTCAGGGTTTGGGGTTGGGGCCGGGAGTTCAGAGTTTGGGGTTGGGGCCGGGAGTTCAGAGTTTGGGATTGGGGCCGGGAGTTCAGGATATCAGGTCAAGGTGCCGGGAGTTCAGGGTTTGGGGTTAGGGCCGGGAGTTCAGGATATCGGGTCGAGGTGCCGGGAGTTCAGGGTTTGGGGTTGGGGCCGTGAGTTCAGGGTATTGGGTCGAGGTGCCGGGAGTTCAGGGTTTAGGCTTGGGTTCAGTGCCTGGAGTTCAGGGTTTGGGATCGGGGCCCAGGAGTTCAGGGTTTGGGATCGGGGCCGGGGGTCAGGGTTTGGGATCGGGGCCGGGAGTCAGGGTTTGGGATCGGGGCCAGAAGTTAAGGCTTTGAGATTGGGGCCAGGAGTTCAGGGTATCGGGTCGAGGTGCCGGGAATTCACGGTTTGGGATTGGGGCCGGGAGTTCAAGGTTTGGGGATGGGGCCGCGAGTTCAGGGTTTGCGGTTGGGGCCGGGAGTTCACGGTTTGGAATTGGGGCCGGGAGTTCAAGGTTTGGGGATGGGGCCGCGAGTTCAGGGTTTGCGGTTGGGGCCAGGAGTTCAGGGTATCAGGTCGAGGTGCCGGGAGTTCAGGGTATCGGGTCGAGGTGCCGGGAATTCACGGTTTGGGATTGGGGCCGGGAGTTCAGGGTTTCTGATTGTGGCCGGGAGTTCAGGGTTTGGGGTTGGACCGGGAGTTAAGGGTTTGGTATCGTGGCTGGGTGTTCAGGGTTTAGGGTTGGGGCTGAGAGTTCAGGGTTTGGGGTTGTGGCCTGGAGTTCAGGGTTTGGGATCGGGGCCCAGGAGGTCAGGGTTTGGGATCAGGACCGGGAGTTAGGGTTTGGGTTTGGGGCCGGGAGTTCAGGGTATCGGGTCGAGGTGCCGGGAGATCAAGGTTTGGGGTTGGGGCCGGGAGTTCACGGTTTGGAATTGGGGCCGGGAGTTCAAGGTTTGGGGTTGGGGCCGCGAGTTCAGGGTTTGGGATCGGGGCCCAGGAGTTCAGGGTTTGGGATTGGGGCCAGGGGTCAGGGTTTGGGATCGTGGCTGGGAGTTGAGGGTTTGGTGTTGGGACCAGGAGTTCAAGGTTTGGGGTTGGGGCCGGGAGTTCAGGGTATTGGGTCGAGGTGCCAGGAGTTCAGGGTTTAGGCTTGGGTTCAGCGCCTGGAGTTCAGGGTTTGGGATCGGGGCCCAGGAGTTCAGAGTTTGGGATAGGGGCCGGGGCTCAGGGTTTGGGATCAGGACCGGGAGTTAGGGTTTGGGATTGGGGCTGGGAGTTCAGGGTTTGGGATTGGGGCCGGGAGTGCAGAGTCTCAGGTCGAGGTGCCTGGAGATCAGGGTTTGGGATTTGGGCCGGGAATTCAGGGTATCGGGTCGAGGTGACCGGAGTTCAGGGTTTGGGGTTGGGGCCGGGAGTTCAGAGTTTGGGGTTGGGGCCGGGAGTTCAGAGTTTGGGATTGGGGCCGGGAGTTCAGGATATCAGGTCAAGGTGCCGGGAGTTCAGGGTTTGGGGTTAGGGCCGGGAGTTCAGGATATCGGGTCGAGGTGCCGGGAGTTCAGGGTTTGGGGTTGGGGCCGTGAGTTCAGGGTATTGGGTCGAGGTGCCGGGAGTTCAGGGTTTAGGCTTGGGTTCAGTGCCTGGAGTTCAGGGTTTGGGATCGGGGCCCAGGAGTTCAGGGTTTGGGATCGGGGCCGGGGGTCAGGGTTTGGGATCGGGGCCGGGAGTCAGGGTTTGGGATCGGGGCCAGAAGTTAAGGCTTTGAGATTGGGGCCAGGAGTTCAGGGTATCGGGTCGAGGTGCCGGGAATTCACGGTTTGGGATTGGGGCCGGGAGTTCAAGGTTTGGGGATGGGGCCGCGAGTTCAGGGTTTGCGGTTGGGGCCGGGAGTTCACGGTTTGGAATTGGGGCCGGGAGTTCAAGGTTTGGGGATGGGGCCGCGAGTTCAGGGTTTGCGGTTGGGGCCAGGAGTTCAGGGTATCAGGTCGAGGTGCCGGGAGTTCAGGGTATCGGGTCGAGGTGCCGGGAATTCACGGTTTGGGATTGGGGCCGGGAGTTCAGGGTTTCTGATTGTGGCCGGGAGTTCAGGGTTTGGGGTTGGACCGGGAGTTAAGGGTTTGGTATCGTGGCTGGGTGTTCAGGGTTTAGGGTTGGGGCTGAGAGTTCAGGGTTTGGGGTTGTGGCCTGGAGTTCAGGGTTTGGGATCGGGGCCCAGGAGGTCAGGGTTTGGGATCAGGACCGGGAGTTAGGGTTTGGGTTTGGGGCCGGGAGTTCAGGGTATCGGGTCGAGGTGCCGGGAGATCAAGGTTTGGGGTTGGGGCCGGGAGTTCACGGTTTGGAATTGGGGCCGGGAGTTCAAGGTTTGGGGTTGGGGCCGCGAGTTCAGGGTTTGGGATCGGGGCCCAGGAGTTCAGGGTTTGGGATTGGGGCCAGGGGTCAGGGTTTGGGATCGTGGCTGGGAGTTGAGGGTTTGGTGTTGGGACCAGGAGTTCAAGGTTTGGGGTTGGGGCCGGGAGTTCAGGGTATTGGGTCGAGGTGCCAGGAGTTCAGGGTTTAGGCTTGGGTTCAGCGCCTGGAGTTCAGGGTTTGGGATCGGGGCCCAGGAGTTCAGAGTTTGGGATAGGGGCCGGGGCTCAGGGTTTGGGATCAGGACCGGGAGTTAGGGTTTGGGATTGGGGCTGGGAGTTCAGGGTTTGGGATTGGGGCCGGGAGTGCAGAGTCTCAGGTCGAGGTGCCTGGAGATCAGGGTTTGGGATTTGGGCCGGGAATTCAGGGTATCGGGTCGAGGTGACCGGAGTTCAGGGTTTGGGGTTGGGGCCGGGAGTTCAGAGTTTGGGGTTGGGGCCGGGAGTTCAGAGTTTGGGATTGGGGCCGGGAGTTCAGGATATCAGGTCAAGGTGCCGGGAGTTCAGGGTTTGGGGTTAGGGCCGGGAGTTCAGGATATCGGGTCGAGGTGCCGGGAGTTCAGGGTTTGGGGTTGGGGCCGTGAGTTCAGGGTATTGGGTCGAGGTGCCGGGAGTTCAGGGTTTAGGCTTGGGTTCAGTGCCTGGAGTTCAGGGTTTGGGATCGGGGCCCAGGAGTTCAGGGTTTGGGATCGGGGCCGGGGGTCAGGGTTTGGGATCGGGGCCGGGAGTCAGGGTTTGGGATCGGGGCCAGAAGTTAAGGCTTTGAGATTGGGGCCAGGAGTTCAGGGTATCGGGTCGAGGTGCCGGGAATTCACGGTTTGGGGTTGGGGCCGTGAGTTCAGGGTATTGGGTCGAGGTGCCTGGAGTTCAGGGTTTGGGATCGGGGCCCAGGAGTTCAGGGTTTGGGATCGGGGCCGGGGGTCAGGGTTTGGGTTTGGGGCCGGGAGTTCAGGGTATCGGGTCGAGGTGCCGGGAGATCAAGGTTTGGGGTTGGGGCCGGGAGTTCACGGTTTGGAATTGGGGCCGGGAGTTCAAGGTTTGGGGTTGGGGCCGCGAGTTCAGGGTTTGGGATCGGGGCCCAGGAGTTCAGGGTTTGGGATTGGGGCCAGGGGTCAGGGTTTGGGATCGTGGCTGGGAGTTGAGGGTTTGGTGTTGGGACCAGGAGTTCAAGGTTTGGGGTTGGGGCCGGGAGTTCAGGGTATTGGGTCGAGGTGCCAGGAGTTCAGGGTTTAGGCTTGGGTTCAGCGCCTGGAGTTCAGGGTTTGGGATCGGGGCCCAGGAGTTCAGAGTTTGGGATAGGGGCCGGGGCTCAGGGTTTGGGATCAGGACCGGGAGTTAGGGTTTGGGATTGGGGCTGGGAGTTCAGGGTTTGGGATTGGGGCCGGGAGTGCAGAGTCTCAGGTCGAGGTGCCTGGAGATCAGGGTTTGGGATTTGGGCCGGGAATTCAGGGTATCGGGTCGAGGTGACCGGAGTTCAGGGTTTGGGGTTGGGGCCGGGAGTTCAGAGTTTGGGGTTGGGGCCGGGAGTTCAGGGTATTGGGTCGAGGTGCCGGGAGTTCAGGGTTTAGGCTTGGGTTCAGCGGCTGGAGTTCAGGGTTTGGGATCGGGGCTGGGAGTCAGGGTGTGGGATCGTGGCTGGGAGTTCAGGGTTTGGGATCAGGGCCGGGAGTTCAGGATTTGGGGTTGGGGCTGGGAGTTCAGGGTTTGGGATTGGTGCCGGGAGTTCAGAGTTTGGGATCGGGGCCGGGGCTCAGGGTTTGGGATCAGGACCGGGAGTCAGGGTTTGGGATTGGGGCTGGGAGTTCAGGGTTTGGGATTGGGGCCGGGAGTGCAGAGTCTCAGGTCGAGGTGCCTGGAGATCAGGGTTTGGGATTTGGGCCGGGAATTCAGGGTATCGGGTCGAGGTGACCGGAGTTCAGGGTTTGGGGTTGGGGCCGGGAGTTCAGAGTTTGGGGTTGGGGCCGGGAGTTCAGGGTATTGGGTCGAGGTGCTGGGAGTTCAGGGTTTAGGCTTGGGTTCAGCGGCTGGAGTTCAGGGTTTGGGATTGGGGCTGGGAGTCAGGGTGTGGGATCGTGGCTGGGAGTTCAGGGTTTGGGATCAGGGCCGGGAGTTCAGGATTTGGGGTTGGGGCTGGGAGTTCAGGGTTTGGGATTGGTGCCGGGAGTTCAGAGTTTGGGATCGGGGCCGGGGCTCAGGGTTTGGGATCAGGACCGGGAGTCAGGGTTTGGGATTGGGGCTGGGAGTTCAGGGTTTGGGGTTGGGGCCGCGAGTTCAGGGTATCGTGTCGAGGTGCCGGGAGTTCAGGGTTTAGGCTTGGGTTCAGTGCCTGGAGTGCAGGGTTTGGGATCGGGGCCCAGGAGTTCAGGGTTTGGGATCGGGGCCGGGGCTCAGTGTTTGTGATCAGGTCCGGGAGTCAGGGTTTGGGTTTGGGGCCGGGAGTTCAGGGTATCGGGTCGAGGTGCCGGGAGATCAGGGTTTGGGGTTGGGGCCGGGAGTTCACGGTTTGGAATTGGGGCCGGGAGTTCAAGGTTTGGGGTTGGGGCCGCGAGTTCAGGGTTTGGGATCGGGGCCCAGGAGTTCAGGGTTTGGGATTGGGGCCAGGGGTCAGGGTTTGGGATCGTGGCTGGGAGTTGAGGGTTTGGTGTTGGGACCAGGAGTTCAAGGTTTGGGGTTGGGGCCGGGAGTTCAGGGTATTGGGTCGAGGTGCCAGGAGTTCAGGGTTTAGGCTTGGGTTCAGCGCCTGGAGTTCAGGGTTTGGGATCGGGGCTGGGAGTCAGGGTGTGGGATCGTGGCTGGGAGTTCAGGGTTTCGGATCGGGGCCGGGAGTTCAGGATTTGGGATTGGGGCCGGGAGTTCAGGATTTGGGATCGGGGCCGGGAGTTCAGAGTTTGGGATCGGGGCCGGGGCTCAGGGTTTGGGATCAGGACCGGGAGTCAGGGTTTGGGATTGGGGCTGGGAGTTCAGGGTTTGGGGTTGGGGCCGGGAGTTCAGGGTATCGGGTCGAGGTGCCGGGAGTTCAGGGTTTGGGATCGTGGCCGGGAGTTCAGGGTTTGGGATTGGGGCCGGGAGTTCAGGATATCAGGTCAAGGTGCCGGGAGTTCAGGGTTTGGGGTTGGGGCCGGGAGTTCAGGGTTTGGGGTTGGGGCCGGGAGTTCTGGGTTTGGGATCGTGGCTGGGAGTTCAGGGTTTGGGGTTTGGGCCGGGAGTTCAGGGTTTGGGTTTGGGTTCAGGGCCTGGAGTTCAGGGTTTGGGATCGGGGCCCAGGAGTTCAGGGTTTGGGATCGGGGCCGGCAGTCAGGGTTTGGGATCGGGGCCAGGAGTTAAGGCTTTGAGATTGGGGCCAGGAGTTCAGGGTATCGGATCGAGGTGCCGGGAGTTCAGGGTTTGGGGTTGGGGCCGGGAGTTCACGGTTTGGAATTGGGGCCGGGAGTTCAAGGTTTGGGGTTGGGGCCGCGAGTTCAGGGTTTGGGATCGGGGCCCAGGAGTTCAGGGTTTGGGATTGGGGCCAGGGGTCAGGGTTTGGGATCGTGGCTGGGAGTTGAGGGTTTGGTGTTGGGACCAGGAGTTCAAGGTTTGGGGTTGGGGCCGGGAGTTCAGGGTATTGGGTCGAGGTGCCAGGAGTTCAGGGTTTAGGCTTGGGTTCAGCGCCTGGAGTTCAGGGTTTGGGATCGGGGCTGGGAGTCAGGGTGTGGGATCGTGGCTGGGAGTTCAGGGTTTCGGATCGGGGCCGGGAGTTCAGGATTTGGGATTGGGGCCGGGAGTTCAGGATTTGGGATCGGGGCCGGGAGTTCAGAGTTTGGGATCGGGGCCGGGGCTCAGGGTTTGGGATCAGGACCGGGAGTCAGGGTTTGGGATTGGGGCTGGGAGTTCAGGGTTTGGGGTTGGGGCCGGGAGTTCAGGGTATCGGGTCGAGGTGCCGGGAGTTCAGGGTTTGGGATCGTGGCCGGGAGTTCAGGGTTTGGGATTGGGGCCGGGAGTTCAGGATATCAGGTCAAGGTGCCGGGAGTTCAGGGTTTGGGGTTGGGGCCGGGAGTTCAGGGTTTGGGGTTGGGGCCGGGAGTTCTGGGTTTGGGATCGTGGCTGGGAGTTCAGGGTTTGGGGTTTGGGCCGGGAGTTCAGGGTTTGGGTTTGGGTTCAGGGCCTGGAGTTCAGGGTTTGGGATCGGGGCCCAGGAGTTCAGGGTTTGGGATCGGGGCCGGGAGTCAGGGTTTGGGATCGGGGCCAGGAGTTAAGGCTTTGAGATTGGGGCCAGGAGTTCAGGGTATCGGATCGAGGTGCCGGGAGTTCAGGGTTTGGGATTGGGGCTGGGAGTCAGGGTGTGGGATCGTGGCTGGGAGTTCAGGGTTTGGGATCGGGGCCGGGAGTTCAGGATTTGGTGTTGGGGCTGGGAGTTCAGGGTTAGGGGTTGGGGCCGGGAGTTCAGGATATCGGGTCGAGGTGCCGGGAGTTCAGGGTTTGGGGTTGGGGCCGGGAGTTCAGGGTATTGGGTCGAGGTGCCGGGAGTTCAGGGTTTAGGCTTGGGTTCAGTGCCTGGAGTTCAGGGTTTGGGATCGGGGCCCAGGAGTTCAGGGTTTGGGATCGGGGCCGGGGGTCAGGGTTTGGGATCGGGGCCGGGAGTCAGGGTTTGGGATCGGGGCCAGGAGTTAAGGCTTTGAGATTGGGGCCAGGAGTTCAGGGTATCGGGTCGAGGTGCCGGGAATTCACGGTTTGGGATTGGGGCCGGGAGTTCAGGGTTTCTGATTGTGGCCGGGAGTTCAGGGTTTGGGGTTGGACCGGGAGTTAAGGGTTTGGTATCGTGGCTGGGTGTTCAGGGTTTAGGGTTGGGGCTGAGAGTTCAGGGTTTGGGGTTGTGGCCTGGAGTTCAGGGTTTGGGATTGGGGCTGGGAGTCAGGGTGTGGGATCGTGGCTGGGAGTTCAGGGTTTGGGATCAGGGCCGGGAGTTCAGGATTTGGGGTTGGGGCTGGGAGTTCAGGGTTTGGGATTGGTGCCGGGAGTTCAGAGTTTGGGATCGGGGCCGGGGCTCAGGGTTTGGGATCAGGACCGGGAGTCAGGGTTTGGGATTGGGGCTGGGAGTTCAGGGTTTGGGGTTGGGGCCGCGAGTTCAGGGTATCGTGTCGAGGTGCCGGGAGTTCAGGGTTTAGGCTTGGGTTCAGTGCCTGGAGTGCAGGGTTTGGGATCGGGGCCCAGGAGTTCAGGGTTTGGGATCGGGGCCGGGGCTCAGTGTTTGTGATCAGGTCCGGGAGTCAGGGTTTGGGTTTGGGGCCGGGAGTTCAGGGTATCGGGTCGAGGTGCCGGGAGATCAGGGTTTGGGGTTGGGGCCGGGAGTTCACGGTTTGGAATTGGGGCCGGGAGTTCAAGGTTTGGGGTTGGGGCCGCGAGTTCAGGGTTTGGGATCGGGGCCCAGGAGTTCAGGGTTTGGGATTGGGGCCGGGAGTTCAGGATTTGGGGTTGGGGCTGGGAGTTCAGGGTTTGGGATTGGTGCCGGGAGTTCAGAGTTTGGGATCGGGGCCGGGGCTCAGGGTTTGGGATCAGGACCGGGAGTCAGGGTTTGGGATTGGGGCTGGGAGTTCAGGGTTTGGGATTGGGGCCGGGAGTGCAGAGTCTCAGGTCGAGGTGCCTGGAGATCAGGGTTTGGGATTTGGGCCGGGAATTCAGGGTATCGGGTCGAGGTGACCGGAGTTCAGGGTTTGGGGTTGGGGCCGGGAGTTCAGAGTTTGGGGTTGGGGCCGGGAGTTCAGGGTATTGGGTCGAGGTGCTGGGAGTTCAGGGTTTAGGCTTGGGTTCAGCGGCTGGAGTTCAGGGTTTGGGATTGGGGCTGGGAGTCAGGGTGTGGGATCGTGGCTGGGAGTTCAGGGTTTGGGATCAGGGCCGGGAGTTCAGGATTTGGGGTTGGGGCTGGGAGTTCAGGGTTTGGGATTGGTGCCGGGAGTTCAGAGTTTGGGATCGGGGCCGGGGCTCAGGGTTTGGGATCAGGACCGGGAGTCAGGGTTTGGGATTGGGGCTGGGAGTTCAGGGTTTGGGGTTGGGGCCGCGAGTTCAGGGTATCGTGTCGAGGTGCCGGGAGTTCAGGGTTTAGGCTTGGGTTCAGTGCCTGGAGTGCAGGGTTTGGGATCGGGGCCCAGGAGTTCAGGGTTTGGGATCGGGGCCGGGGCTCAGTGTTTGTGATCAGGTCCGGGAGTCAGGGTTTGGGTTTGGGGCCGGGAGTTCAGGGTATCGGGTCGAGGTGCCGGGAGATCAGGGTTTGGGGTTGGGGCCGGGAGTTCACGGTTTGGAATTGGGGCCGGGAGTTCAAGGTTTGGGGTTGGGGCCGCGAGTTCAGGGTTTGGGATCGGGGCCCAGGAGTTCAGGGTTTGGGATTGGGGCCAGGGGTCAGGGTTTGGGATCGTGGCTGGGAGTTGAGGGTTTGGTGTTGGGACCAGGAGTTCAAGGTTTGGGGTTGGGGCCGGGAGTTCAGGGTATTGGGTCGAGGTGCCAGGAGTTCAGGGTTTAGGCTTGGGTTCAGCGCCTGGAGTTCAGGGTTTGGGATCGGGGCTGGGAGTCAGGGTGTGGGATCGTGGCTGGGAGTTCAGGGTTTGGGATCGGGGCCGGGAGTTCAGGATTTGGGATTGGGGCCGGGAGTTCAGGATTTGGGATCGGGGCCGGGAGTTCAGAGTTTGGGATCGGGGCCGGGGCTCAGGGTTTGGGATCAGGACCGGGAGTCAGGGTTTGGGATTGGGGCTGGGAGTTCAGGGTTTGGGGTTGGGGCCGGGAGTTCAGGGTATCGGGTCGAGGTGCCGGGAGTTCAGGGTTTGGGATCGTGGCCGGGAGTTCAGGGTTTGGGATTGGGGCCGGGAGTTCAGGATATCAGGTCAAGGTGCCGGGAGTTCAGGGTTTGGGGTTGGGGCCGGGAGTTCAGGGTTTGGGGTTGGGGCCGGGAGTTCAGGGTTTGGGATCGTGGCTGGGAGTTCAGGGTTTGGGGTTTGGGCCGGGAGTTCAGGGTTTGGGTTTGGGTTCAGGGCCTGGAGTTCAGGGTTTGGGATCGGGGCCCAGGAGTTCAGGGTTTGGGATCGGGGCCGGGAGTCAGGGTTTGGGATCGGGGCCAGGAGTTAAGGCTTTGAGATTGGGGCCAGGAGTTCAGGGTATCGGATCGAGGTGCCGGGAGTTCAGGGTTTGGGATTGGGGCTGGGAGTCAGGGTGTGGGATCGTGGCTGGGAGTTCAGGGTTTGGGATCGGGGCCGGGAGTTCAGGATTTGGTGTTGGGGCTGGGAGTTCAGGGTTAGGGGTTGGGGCCGGGAGTTCAGGATATCGGGTCGAGGTGCCGGGAGTTCAGGGTTTGGGGTTGGGGCCGGGAGTTCAGGGTATTGGGTCGAGGTGCCGGGAGTTCAGGGTTTAGGCTTGGGTTCAGTGCCTGGAGTTCAGGGTTTGGGATCGGGGCCCAGGAGTTCAGGGTTTGGGATCGGGGCCGGGGGTCAGGGTTTGGGATCGGGGCCGGGAGTCAGGGTTTGGGATCGGGGCCAGGAGTTAAGGCTTTGAGATTGGGGCCAGGAGTTCAGGGTATCGGGTCGAGGTGCCGGGAATTCACGGTTTGGGATTGGGGCCGGGAGTTCAGGGTTTCTGATTGTGGCCGGGAGTTCAGGGTTTGGGGTTGGACCGGGAGTTAAGGGTTTGGTATCGTGGCTGGGTGTTCAGGGTTTAGGGTTGGGGCTGAGAGTTCAGGGTTTGGGGTTGTGGCCTGGAGTTCAGGGTTTGGGATTGGGGCTGGGAGTCAGGGTGTGGGATCGTGGCTGGGAGTTCAGGGTTTGGGATCAGGGCCGGGAGTTCAGGATTTGGGGTTGGGGCTGGGAGTTCAGGGTTTGGGATTGGTGCCGGGAGTTCAGAGTTTGGGATCGGGGCCGGGGCTCAGGGTTTGGGATCAGGACCGGGAGTCAGGGTTTGGGATTGGGGCTGGGAGTTCAGGGTTTGGGGTTGGGGCCGCGAGTTCAGGGTATCGTGTCGAGGTGCCGGGAGTTCAGGGTTTAGGCTTGGGTTCAGTGCCTGGAGTGCAGGGTTTGGGATCGGGGCCCAGGAGTTCAGGGTTTGGGATCGGGGCCGGGGCTCAGTGTTTGTGATCAGGTCCGGGAGTCAGGGTTTGGGTTTGGGGCCGGGAGTTCAGGGTATCGGGTCGAGGTGCCGGGAGATCAGGGTTTGGGGTTGGGGCCGGGAGTTCACGGTTTGGAATTGGGGCCGGGAGTTCAAGGTTTGGGGTTGGGGCCGCGAGTTCAGGGTTTGGGATCGGGGCCCAGGAGTTCAGGGTTTGGGATTGGGGCCAGGGGTCAGGGTTTGGGATCGTGGCTGGGAGTTGAGGGTTTGGTGTTGGGACCAGGAGTTCAAGGTTTGGGGTTGGGGCCGGGAGTTCAGGGTATTGGGTCGAGGTGCCAGGAGTTCAGGGTTTAGGCTTGGGTTCAGCGCCTGGAGTTCAGGGTTTGGGATCGGGGCTGGGAGTCAGGGTGTGGGATCGTGGCTGGGAGTTCAGGGTTTGGGATCGGGGCCGGGAGTTCAGGATTTGGGATTGGGGCCGGGAGTTCAGGATTTGGGATCGGGGCCGGGAGTTCAGAGTTTGGATCGGGGCCGGGGCTCAGGGTTTGGGATCAGGACCGGGAGTCAGGGTTTGGGATTGGGGCTGGGAGTTCAGGGTTTGGGGTTGGGGCCGGGAGTTCAGGGTATCGGGTCGAGGTGCCGGGAGTTCAGGGTTTGGGATCGTGGCCGGGAGTTCAGGGTTTGGGATTGGGGCCGGGAGTTCAGGATATCAGGTCAAGGTGCCGGGAGTTCAGGGTTTGGGGTTGGGGCCGGGAGTTCAGGGTTTGGGATCGTGGCTGGGAGTTCAGGGTTTGGGGTTTGGGCCGGGAGTTCAGGGTTTGGGTTTGGGTTCAGGGCCTGGAGTTCAGGGTTTGGGATCGGGGCCCAGGAGTTCAGGGTTTGGGATCGGGGCCGGGAGTCAGGGTTTGGGATCGGGGCCAGGAGTTAAGGCTTTGAGATTGGGGCCAGGAGTTCAGGGTATCGGATCGAGGTGCCGGGAGTTCAGGGTTTGGGATTGGGGCTGGGAGTCAGGGTGTGGGATCGTGGCTGGGAGTTCAGGGTTTGGGATCGGGGCCGGGAGTTCAGGATTTGGTGTTGGGGCTGGGAGTTCAGGGTTAGGGGTTGGGGCCGGGAGTTCAGGATATCGGGTCGAGGTGCCGGGAGTTCAGGGTTTGGGGTTGGGGCCGGGAGTTCAGGGTATTGGGTCGAGGTGCCGGGAGTTCAGGGTTTAGGCTTGGGTTCAGTGCCTGGAGTTCAGGGTTTGGGATCGGGGCCCAGGAGTTCAGGGTTTGGGATCGGGGCCGGGGGTCAGGGTTTGGGATCGGGGCCGGGAGTCAGGGTTTGGGATCGGGGCCAGGAGTTAAGGCTTTGAGATTGGGGCCAGGAGTTCAGGGTATCGGGTCGAGGTGCCGGGAATTCACGGTTTGGGATTGGGGCCGGGAGTTCAGGGTTTCTGATTGTGGCCGGGAGTTCAGGGTTTGGGGTTGGACCGGGAGTTAAGGGTTTGGTATCGTGGCTGGGTGTTCAGGGTTTAGGGTTGGGGCTGAGAGTTCAGGGTTTGGGGTTGTGGCCTGGAGTTCAGGGTTTGGGATCGGGGCCCAGGAGGTCAGGGTTTGGGATCAGGACCGGGAGTTAGGGTTTGGGTTTGGGCCGGGAGTTCAGGGTATCGGGTCGAGGTGCTGGGAGTTCAGGTTTGGGGTTGGGGCCGTGAGTTCAGGTTTTCGGGTTGGGGCCGGGAGTTCAGGGTATTGGGTCGAGGTGCCGGGAGTTCAGGGTTTAGGCTTGGGTTCAGTGCCTGGAGTTCAGGGTTTGGGATCGGGGCCCAGGAGTTCAGGGTTTGGGATCGGGGGCCGGGGCTCAGGGTTTGGGATCAGGTCCGGGAGTCAGGGTTTGGGATTGGGGCTGGGAGTTCAGGGTTTGGGGTTGGGGCCGGGAGTTCACGGTTTGGAATTGGGGCCGGGAGTTCAAGGTTTGGGGTTGGGGCCGCGAGTTCAGGGTTTGCGGTTGGGGCCAGGAGTTCAGGGTATCAGGTCGAGGTGCCGGGAGTTCAGGGTATCGGGTCGAGGTGCCGGGAGTTCAGGGTATCGGGTCGAGGTGCCGGGAATTCACGGTTTGGGATTGGGGCCGGGAGTTCAGGGTTTCTGATTGTGGCCGGGAGTTCAGGGTTTGGGGTTGGACCGGGAGTTAAGGGTTTGGTATCGTGGCTGGGTGTTCAGGGTTTAGGGTTGGGGCTGAGAGTTCAGGGTTTGGGGTTGTGGCCTGGAGTTCAGGGTTTGGGATCGGGGCCCAGGAGGTCAGGGTTTGGGATCAGGACCGGGAGTTAGGGTTTGGGTTTGGGGCCGGGAGTTCAGGGTATCGGGTCGAGGTGCCGGGAGATCAGGGTTTGGGATTGGGGCTGGGAGTCAGGGTGTGGGATCGTGGCTGGGAGTTCAGGGTTTGGGATCAGGGCCGGGAGTTCAGGATTTGGGGTTGGGGCTGGGAGTTCAGGGTTTGGGATTGGTGCCGGGAGTTCAGAGTTTGGGATCGGGGCCGGGGCTCGGGGTTTGGGATCAGGACCGGGAGTCAGGGTTTGGGATTGGGGCTGGGAGTTCAGGGTTTGGGGTTGGGGCCGCGAGTTCAGGGTATCGTGTCGAGGTGCCGGGAGTTCAGGGTTTAGGCTTGGGTTCAGTGCCTGGAGTTCAGGGTTTGGGATCGGGGCCCAGGAGTTCAGGGTTTGGGATCGGGGCCGGGGCTCAGTGTTTGTGATCAGGTCCGGGAGTCAGGGTTTGGGTTTGGGGCCGGGAGTTCAGGGTATCGGGTCGAGGTGCCGGGAGATCAGGGTTTGGGGTTGGGGCCGGGAGTTCACGGTTTGGAATTGGGGCCGGGAGTTCAAGGTTTGGGGTTGGGGCCGCGAGTTCAGGGTTTGGGATCGGGGCCCAGGAGTTCAGGTTTGGGATTGGGGCCAGGGGTCAGGGTTTGGGATCGTGGCTGGGAGTTGAGGGTTTGGTGTTGGGACCAGGAGTTCAAGGTTTGGGGTTGGGGCCGGGAGTTCAGGGTATTGGGTCGAGGTGCCAGGAGTTCAGGGTTTAGGCTTGGGTTCAGCGCCTGGAGTTCAGGGTTTGGGATCGGGGCTGGGAGTCAGGGTGTGGGATCGTGGCTGGGAGTTCAGGGTTTGGGATCGGGGCCGGGAGTTCAGGATTTGGGATTGGGGCCGGGAGTTCAGGATTTGGGATCGGGGCCGGGAGTTCAGAGTTTGGGATCGGGGCCGGGGCTCAGGGTTTGGGATCAGGACCGGGAGTCAGGGTTTGGGATTGGGGCTGGGAGTTCAGGGTTTGGGGTTGGGGCCGGGAGTTCAGGGTTTGGGGTTGGGGCCGGGAGTTCAGGGTATTGGGTCGAGGTGCCGGGAGTTCAGGGTTTGGGATCGTGGCTGGGAGTTCAGGGTTTGGGGTTTGGGCCGGGAGTTCAGGGTTTGGGTTTGGGTTCAGGGCCTGGAGTTCAGGGTTTGGATCGGGGCCCAGGAGTTCAGGGTTTGGGATCGGGGCCGGGAGTCAGGGTTTGGGATCGGGGCCAGGAGTTAAGGCTTTGAGATTGGGGCCAGGAGTTCAGGGTTTGGGATTGGGGCTGGGAGTCAGGGTGTGGGATCGTGGCTGGAGTTCAGGTTTGGGATCGGGGCCGGGAGTTCAGGATTTGGTGTTGGGGCTGGGAGTTCAGGGTTTGGTGTTGGGGCCGGGAGTTCAGGATATCGGGTCGAGGTGCCGTGAGTTCAGGGTTGGGGTTGGGGCCGGGAGTTCAGGGTATTGGGTCGAGGTGCCGGAGTTCAGGGTTTAGGCTTGGGTTCAGTGCCTGGAGTTCAGGGTTTGGGATCGGGGCCCAGGAGTTCAGGGTTTGGGATCGGGGCCGGGGGTCAGGGTTTGGGATCGGGGCCGGGAGTCAGGGTTTGGGATCGGGGCCAGGAGTTAAGGCTTTGAGATTGGGGCCAGGAGTTCAG